>NW_006796283.1:2873829-2916803 GCF_000442215.2 Lipotes vexillifer
CATGTGGGATCTTCCCGGAGCAGGGCACGAACCCGTGTCCCCTGCATCGGCAGGCGCGGACTCCCACACTGCGCCACCAGGGAAGCCCGGTGTGGTCGTGTTTTCACTTCTCTTGTGTATATGCCCAGGAGTGGAATTGCTGGGTCATATGGTAGCTCCATGTCTAACCTTTTTAGGGGCTCGCAGACATGGCAGCTGCACCTTGTTACATCCCCGCAAGCAATGCTTGAGGGTTCCAGTTTCTCCCTATCCTCATCAACACTCCAGTTCTCTGTCTTTTTTTTTTTTTTAAAAGCATTAAAAAAAAATATGTATTCATTTTTGGCTGCATTGGGTCTTCGTTGCTGCGTGTGGGCTTTCTCTAGTTGTGGCGAGCGGGGGCTACTCTTTGTTGCGGTGCGCAGGCTTCTCCTTATGGTGGCTTCCCTTGTTGCGGAGCACGGGCTCTAGATGCGCGGGCTTCAGTAGTTGTGGCACATGGGCTCTAGAGCACAGGGTCAGTAGTTGTGGCGCATGTGCTTAGTTGCTCTGCGGCACGTGGGATCTTCCTGGACCAGGCATCAAACCCCTGTCCCCTCCACTGGCAGGCAGATTCTTAACCACTGCACCACCAGGGAAGTCCTGTCCTTTTCTTATTGAATGGTCTTGGCACCCTTGTTGAAAACTAATTGACCGTACGCATGAGGGTTTAGAGTGTCAGATTTTAGTCTTAAACTGAGGATAAAGATTAAGGCCTGCATAATATTGCTATCACGAAGGTTCAGTGATCAGTTTCCATGAGGAGCCTTCATACATGGTCTGGCACCCAGCAGGCACTCAGAGCATCGGTGATGATGGGGACGCAGGAGCCGGGCGTTCACCCCGGAAGAGGCACAGGCTGGGAGGGAGGGGGCAGCGTGGCCATTGCTGAGCTTGGGGGTAACGCTTCCCTCCTCCCAGCCTGTCTCGCTGGCATGCCAACATGACCTGGCCAGCGGGGATGGAAAGAATTACTCTGACTTTTCACAAACATGGACGATGATCTTAGGTGAGGGGTAGGGAGTTGGAAGAGTGTCCTTGGTGATAAAGCAACAAAGGCTCGGAGAAAACATAGCCCCAGACAGCGTTTTCTAGGGAGGCCGCTGGGCCCAGATTTTCCTGCTGGGCCCCCGTTGCCCGCAGAGCAGCTGTGGGGGGCTCTCCTTCCCCTGCGGGGCTGGCTTATCCTCCGGCTCCTTGAGTCCCCCATGAAGTGTGCCAGGGCGCCAGGCAGCCGGCACACAGGTGTCGTCTGCGGCCACCTCCAGCTCAGGGCCACACTCGTATCGCTCTGCCGTGGGCTGGGGGATGAAGCAGAGACCCCCACCCACGGTCCATCCGGAGGGCCTGGTGTTTGGGTGCTCTTGCTATCAGCATGTTTTGTACCCCAGGATCGATGGAGCACCTCCGAGCTTGGGTGCGTGATGGCGGCTCATCATTTCACGACTCACATCGTGCCTCTGGGCTGCTTCTTTACTCCAGGCGTCCTGTTTGCCCCAAATTCCGCTTCCTGGGCAAAATCCTGGCAAAATCCGTAGATCGTGTCCTGCTGGGACTCTTCCATCTCAGCTGCTGCTCAAGGGGTTGTCGAGACTTGTCCCTTACAACCTCTGGCGTTCCCGTCAGGGCAGTGCTGTCCCCTCAAGGGTGGGCAGTGCCCATCTCTCAGGTCTCCGCCTCCGTCATCCCCCTCCCGAGGTCCCCAAACCTGCTGTCGGTGACCACGCCATGCAGACCTTCTCAGGGGTGGGCAGTGCCTCAGTGGGTGGGTGCTGTCGGGAAAGTCTGATTTGGTCTGAAGTGGGGCTACTGAAGAAATGCCCAGATCCTCCCTGTGGGCAGCCCTCCCCGACCTGAGCCCCCCGACACAGAGATGGAGCGGGTCTCGCCCGCTCACGCCTCCTTCCCCCGCAGCCCCCGTGTCTGCAGCGTTGGTATGTGGCTGCACATCCCCACAAGAGCAGGGACTGGCCATCCTGGTCACTGCTGAGTGCTGGTGGCCAGTGGGGGCCCCAGGACCTGGGCGCAGTGTCCTCTGCTCGCTGGGACCCCTCCCGCCCTCTGCCATGAGGGACTTTTCCAGCACCTCCCTCAGCTGCTCAGAGGCGTCTGGCTCCTTCCTCCTTCAGGGTAAGACACGAGACCCTCTGCTGCCTCCTACCCCAGCCCTGGGAGCCGGTCCTGGCGGTGTGTCCACGTGGCCGTGCCCACTCCTTTGCAGGTGCTGTGCTCCCCCGCCCTGCCTGTTGGGAGGCCTGGTCCTTGGTCCTTGGGCTGCCCTGGATGGCTTGGGCTGGGGCCGAGGGGAAGGTTGCTATGCTGCGCTTTCCAGTGTGACGCTGGGCTGGGCACTTACCCTCTCTGGACACGCCCTGCGGACACTTGTGGAAGGAGGGACTGGCCATCCCCACACGGACACAGGGGTGCCTGTTGGGTGAGGGGCGTGGGTGTCCACCCCACCGTTCTCAGAGCTTCTGGACGACAGGCCGGTTTACTGGCCTCCACCCTCCGCAAAGCGCCAGTGCCTGGAAGGGGGACCAGGGAGAGACTGCAAAAGGAGAGGGTGAATCAGGAACGTGGAGCCATGGTCTGGGGTGTGGGGAGCGGGGAGAACGTCTCCCCCACGTGCTTCTTGCATCCGACGCAGCTTCTGGAAATGAAAACAGCAGTTGAGCCTGTTTTTCCAACGTTTCATTTTCCTTCGAAACAGAGCTGCATTCCATCAGAGCCGCTAAATATTTATCTTAACATTCTTCCTATAATTTAAAATTATTTGCCATATTCTAGGGCATGTTTCATGTCTCCCATTGTGCAAGAGCTCTCTTGTTGTCACAGACACAAGCCCAGCGTTCTCTGTCCCTGGTCACGGACAGCGGTGTGACCAGGAGGGAGACTGGGTCGGGCACTGACTAGTCGTGTCTCTGACATTCACTAGTCTCCCTGTGAAGCAAAGACAGGAAACATCAGGCCGGAGATTTGGGTGGCAAGAGAATCTAGCTAGGATTTAAAGATTTAAAAAGTGAATTTGTCTTTAACGTGTGGAGCCTGCTGCCCTGCCAGCCTATGGTTTCTGGCTGTTGTGCCATCCCCACCAGTGGCCTGTGGGGCACGAGGAGCCCCCACGCCGCCAGGCGACAGGGCAGTGGGCCGCATAGGAAATAGTGCAAAGCCTCTCTCGGATCCAGTTTAAAAGTTCAGCGTTGAAGGTACAATAATTTATTTTTGCAGCGATAATACAAATTCAAATTCTGGCGGAACACACATCATGCTGAAAACAAGGTTTTGCCAGACTGAGATGTCTATGGAGCAGAAGTATGCTTGGAATTGACGATGCTGCCCGGCAAGCGATAACTGCATCAGAAAATCCTCCCCGTCGCGAGAGAAGCTGAGGCGCTCAGAGTTCACGAGAAAGAAGTGGAGCGACTGGACCGTGAAACCTGTGTGATGCAGCTGATGCTGAACTGAAGAGCAGAAGCAAAGCTCAGCAGAGCAGTCGCCCTTCTCTCCGCTCCGCGCTCCCTGCCGTCCTTATCCTTCGGGCTCAGAACTGTGGGATCCTCAGTAAACAAAGTGGCCCATAGTGGCATTTAATTGTTAAACGAGCCCTTTACATTTGGGGTGCAGGGAAGCTTTTAGTGAAGCGCAATTATCACAGAGCAAACTCGCTCATGGAAGGATGCTGACATGTTTCCCTGCAAAAGCATAGGAGGACCAGAGGAGTCACACGCTGTGGTCCTGGTACGGGGGTCTTTGGGAACAGTGCTGTCATTTCACTGTGGAACGTTCTGGACCGGTGGAAGAATCTTCTGACGAGGTCCACATTTCAAAATCAAGTATATTTATATTCTGTACCCACATGGAATACAGAACCAGAACCTTGCATCACAGGGCATCTTTTATCCAATCTGGGACCATGTCCATGCGCTGAAGTCCTACCCACCTTGAATACCTCCCCCAGGAGGCTGCCCGCCGCCCGTCACGGCAGCATACGCTCCGGCCGCTCCAGGCTCCCCAAGCCCGTGGCTTTCACTGCCTCAGGCGACCCTAACTTTTTCATCCCGGTCCCCACGAGCCTCCGGCCTGATGTCCCCTGGCGCTTGTCGAAGATCATGGAATGAGGATGTTCCTGCCATGGTCTGCCTCCCTGTCCTGTCACCGTCTCAGGGTGGTGCTCACTCAGGAGTCCAGTGTTCAGAAGTGTTCGAGGTTCAGGACTTGGAGCCGTCTACCAAGTCACGTCTCAGCCTCTTGGTTCCCAGCGTTTCAAGCAGAAACGGCTGCTAAGAACGGCTGGTGATGCCGAGCGCGTGCTGTCGTGCCAGGGCTGGCCGCGTGCTCTGCGCACATTACCTTTTAACCTTCACACGGCCCTGAAAGCGGGTGCTGTCATTGCGCACCATTTTCAGTTGGGGGAACAGAGGCGCAGAGGTGAAGACGCTGATCGGTTCTGCAGCTGGGGTTCAGCACGGTAAGGACCCGCCACAGACAGGCCGGCCCCACCATTCACACGCACAGGAAAGCTGAGCTGATCTTATCACGGACGCCCACATAACCCACCACCTGATCCCACTGTTAGCATCACGCTGCATTCACTTTACTAGTGGTTGATCCAGCTCTCCATCCCTCTCTGCA
Source organism: Lipotes vexillifer (assembly GCF_000442215.2). Lineage (NCBI taxonomy): Eukaryota > Metazoa > Chordata > Mammalia > Artiodactyla > Lipotidae > Lipotes > Lipotes vexillifer. Next base: position 2,878,480 of record NW_006796283.1, read on the forward strand.
TCTGTGGATCCATCTTATTTTTGTGCGCGTTTCAAAGAGCCACCTCAGACTCCAGTACGCTTCACCCCTTAACACTTGGGCTCACATTTCACCAGCTAGAGTTCAGTATTTATGTTTTTAAGTAAACTTTCCATGCAGTGAAACGCACAAACCTTAGGTGTACCATTCGCTGAGTTTTAACGTAAGCAAACACCTGTGAACCCCTCCCTTATCAGCACTTGGAATTTCCCATCCCCCCAGAAGGTGCCCCAACCCCAGTCAGTCCTTGCCTGCACCCCGATGAGACAGCCAATGTCCTAATCTTTTCATCATTGATTAGTTTTTCCTGTGCGGAACTTCATATAAACCAAGAGTCAGCATTTTTAACTACCAGTCTGGCCTGCCACCTGGGTGAGGAGTGTTCAAGGGCTAGCCTTGGGGGACTGACACATCTTTGTTTTCTCTGTGTATCAGCCAGGGTTCTCCAGAGACACGGGACCAAGAGGATATCTATCATCTGTCTGTCAATTATCTATCTAATCTATCTATCTGCAGAGAGAGAGAAATTTATTTTTATTTTCAGGATTGGGGGTTGACAAGTCCAAAATCTGTAGGGCAGGTCAACAGGCTGGAAACCCTGGCAGGGTGTCTGTTATAGTCACGAGGCAGAATTTTTTTCTTCTCTGGGAAACCCCAGTTTTGGCTCCTAAGAGCTCCAACGGGTTGGGTGGGGCCAACCCACGTTACGAAGAGCCATCTCCCTTACTGGGAGCTGGCTGATTGTAGGTGGTAACCACGTCTACCAAATTCACACAGCCTTGATGCTGGCATTTGACCAAGCAACGCACACCCTGCCCTCTCGCCGTGGGATGTCTCCGTGTTGAGACCTCCCGCCCCGGCCCTGGTTGAGAATTGGGAAGGCAGTTTCCTGTCCCAGAGACCCAACTGGAGGGGAGGAGCCAGGACCCTGGTCAGGAGTCTCACCAGCTGGTGGAGGGAGCCATGATGGGCCGGGACCAGACTGGGGGGGTGGGCGGTGCCTGGGCCTCCCTACCCCAGCCCAGCCGCTGAGCGCGGCTGCATGTAACCAGGGGGGGTTTCTCTGTGCTGCCCTCCTCCGTGATGGCTCCTCCCAAAACATGATCTGATTATGTTTTAATGAGAATAATATTTGCTTCGAGGAAGGATGAATCCAGCCGTGTTTTTATATCAGCCAGATGTCCTCAACTATTTACCCCCTCCCTCCGCTAGGAATCTGGCAAAACTTGTGAAGCCGTCGGGCCCCAAAGATTCCCCTCCCCGGCCTCACCTCTCCCAACCGCCAGCTTGAATTCTCAGGCCCAAGGGTGTTTCCAGGGAAAGGGAGCCACGTGGAGCCGATTCATCTTCACGGAGCTCATCAAAATACAGTTTTGTAAGAGCTAATTGGTGCGCGGATAGCCTTTCAGATCTTTTTTATAAGCCTCTTACTGACCCTGTTGTTTGGGCCAAGCCTCAAGAGAACCTCGACTTCAGAAGACTGACGATTGGTCCAAAACTCAGAAGCTCTGGTGGTGAAGCAGGCACCAGACTTGGCTGAAATTTTCTGCTGATTTTAGGCTGAGCAAAGCCAGGCAGTTGGGAAAGCCTAGACTTCAGCAAAGCTATTAACTGTTTCCGTCCCTTCTGTTTTTCAGGCTGACAACAAGCTCTGAGCCGTGAATCTGGAGACCTGCCGCAGCGACAGGTAGGGCTCGTCACCTGTCCCCGCCGCTGATGTGCGATGGCCCAAGGGGTGGCTGTGTTACCTTGCCCTGCGTCCTTTTTGATAAGAGTTTTCTTTTGCCAAAGAACGGGGTGTAGAGAAGTCACTTTGTGTGTTTCTTGTCCCCAGAACTTAGTTGTTCACTCATTCATTCTCTTATTCAGTAACTTTCATTGAACACCTACTGTGTGATGAGCTGTAGCAAGGGCCGGGCATCAGTGCTGAGAAAGAGACATCGCGTGTGTCCTTCATGGGGAGACGAATAACTACCAGGCAGACGGCTAAGTGGGAATGTGATCGCCACTCGCGATGGAGGGAGAGACTCATGAGCGCCAGACAGGAGCCTCCTCTGGCAGGTGGTGGGACAAGGCTCTGAAGCTGCAGAAGGAAGGGTGTGGGAGGGGCGGGGAGCAGAGTGTGCAGGATCCCTGAGGACCGGAAAGACCTGCGGGAGGGACGGCTGGGAGGAGGGTGAAGAGGCCAAGGAGAGGAGCGTGTGTTGTATCCCAAGAGTAATGGAAAGATGCTGACACGTCTGCAGCACGAGAGGGACGTGGTCTGATGTGTGTTGTTGCTTAAGCCAGGTTTATTGGGATATAATCGACGTCACTAAAATCCACCCCTCTCACTGTGCCGTCCTGAGTGTGGACACACGCGTCCAGTTGCATAACCACCACAGTCAACATACAGAATGCTCCCATCGCCATCCCATCACCCCCCAGAATTCCCTTTGTAGTCGACCCTTCCCGTCGCCAGCCCCCGGCAGCCCCCATCTGATTTCTGTCGCTGAGATCAGTTTTGCCTTTTCTGGAATGTCCCTGAAGCGGAATGACTGGACCTGCCCTTTGGGTCTGTCTTCTTTCACTGGTTGCAATGCATCCGACAGCCACCTTGTCACAGGTGTTAGTCCTGTGCTCCTCGTGACTGCTGGGTGGTTTTCCATGATGCAGACGCATCCGTCCGTCTGCCGCAGACGTCTGGGCGATTCTGGTTCTCGGGGCCGCACTTAGAGCTGCCGGGATCCCTTGCACCCGGGCTGGTGTCTCTGCCTGTCTCTCCCCGGCGTCCACTGGGTGCTCTGTGTGTATTCATCGGGATTTCTGGGTTGTACAGTGAGATAGATGTAACGTGAGAAACCACCAGAACACATTCCAAAGTGGCTGCACCACAAGGCACTCCCACTGCCACGCCCAGGAGTTCCCGTGGCCTGGTTGTCAGCGTCCATGAGCTTGGCCGTCCTGGTGGGCGTGCAGTGGCCCCTCGCCAGGGTTTTGATTTGTACGTTGAGCATCTTCCCATGGGCTTCCGTGGTCTCGGATGGGGTGGGGGAAGCACCGTCCAGGAGCCGGGGTCCGAGTCCCCGTCTCAGTTCCGCCGCCAGCTCGCTGTGTGACCTTGGGCAAGTCCCTTCCCTGCTTTTGCCTCATTTCCTACGCTGTTCACTGGGGCTGTTGTGAGGATGGAGGCCAAGGTCACTGTGGGAAGGGGCTTGACAGCCGCACGCCCATCGTGTGGTCGTCGTTATGATCTCAGGGACAGCAGCCGCCAGGTCCCTGCCCGTGGACTCAGCAAATCCCTTCCGTCCTTGTTCACTCCCCACCACTACCACGAAGAGATCAGCGATGAGGACAACCGACATTAATCCATCTTTGACCTTCCAGCCTGCAGGTCACCTTCACCAGCATGTCTGTTTTTATTTTCTGTGGTAAAGGAAGGTGGCTCATACACGGTGAGCTGTCCTTTCTGGAAAACCATTTAGCGTAGCTGTCTTCCCATCCCAGCCTCGGCCCCCGCCCCATCTGGCTCCTCCCGCGAGCTCTCCTGAGCTGTACAGGCAATGCCACGTTTCCACCTTCTCAGCTGAGAACCTTCGTGTCATCCTGGACCGTGCACTCGCGCCCACATGCAGCCACCCAGCAGGTCCTGTGGTGCCTTTAGTAAGAGAGATGCAGAAGCTTGCCATCACGTCCATCGCTCGCAGCCAGTCCAAGCGCTCCTCTCTCACCTGGACCACGGCCAAGGCTTGCTAATGGGTCTCCCCATCCCCGCACCCTTTAGTCTGTTCTCCAAAAAGCAGTCAGAGAGGTCCTGCGACCCCTCAGAGCCCCGTCTTCCTCCCGCCTGGGGCCGGCGTCCTGGCTGCCGCCCAGGACCTTCTGCCCAGACCCCTCCCGGCTGCCCGGCTCCGCCCTCCACTCGGGCTCTGCCCCAGGGCCACCTCCTCGGACACCTCTGTCCCTGTTCCCTCCTGACTTCTCTCGATGGCACACGGCCCCGCCGGGATGTATTTAGTATTTACGGTCTGTCCCGCGTCCAGGAGGTCACCCCTCCGCACCGCAGAGGGTCTGCGGGTCTGGATCCTGGGACGCAGCCCTCGGCACACGCGGCCCTGTGAGCACCTGCTGAATCGACAGGCACGTGAATGATGCGGAATCAGGGCTGGTAACGGTGGTCCTATCCCAGTGTGAAGGTCAGTGTCATAGGGCAGTGCTTTTTCTGAAACCCCCAGGGGGTCAACAGGTGGCCCCTGGAGGTCATGCTCATCCAGTCTCAGGTGGGTTCACACGTGCCTTCTCAAATGAGGTGAACAAGGGGACCCTTGGGTGTGAGAAGAAAATGTTAAAACCTCTATGGACTTCTGAATACCATTCTTTTAAAATTTTGCTGTGTATATGTGTTGAACAGCGTGGCCAATATAGTGATCAGATAGCACGTGTGTATGCTTTATAAACAAGCGGACAAAATTATTTGCAAGTGGAGATGCGCCATGAGAAGAATTGAAAGACTTGTTCCAGAGCTGCACTTCTTAACCAGGGGCACATATGCCCACCAGGTAGGGGTGTCAGGTGAAAGACAGAATGCCTGGCTACATATGAATTCTGGAATTTTAGACGAACAAATAGGGTTTTTAAACAGTATGAGTATATCCCAAATATTGCTTGGGACATACTTATACTAGAAATGATTCATTGCTTACCTGAAATACAAATTGGACTGGGCGTTCTATATGTTTATTTGCTGAATCTGGCAGCACTGTCCCGAGGGGATACATGGCAGTGTGTGGCGACAACTCTGACGTTGCAGCTGAGGTGGGGGGTGCTCCTGGGGTCTCGTGGGAGGAGGGGTGCTGCTCAGCACTCCACAGTGTTTGGGACGGCCCCTCCCAATACAGACTGAGTTGCCCCACTTGTCATTTGTGTCCAAACTGAGAATCCTCTCGAGGGGGGGACCGCTTGGTGGTGCTGGTGGCTCTCCTGGTCCTTGTCACCCTTGGGGGAACGGACTTTCCGCTTGGTGGGCTCCAGGTCTGCTCCAGAAACCAGAGGAAGCTGGCTTCCCAGGGACAGTGCCCGCTGGCCAGCTCACCACGTACAATGTTCACGCAGAGGAAAATCAGGACCCCTTAGACGGTCCTTGCAGGCCAAACAAGGCAAACTTGATTTGGGAAGGTGATGGCCGTCATGAGAAGCTCAGTCCCTTGCCATTCTTTTCCTGTCTCTCTGTTTTTCAACGTAATTTCCCCCCCAAAGCTCTCTGTCCACGTGGTGTTGAAAGTCCAATAGGACGTTATTTTCCACTGAAGACCATTCCCTGCCTCTCTTCCCACCTCAAACCCTCTTTCCCAGACGGGCTCACACTTCTCTCTGTTAGTTGTTTCTTCTGATTCTTTTTCACTAACTCTAAGTATTTCGCTTTTACTGCTACTTCCTGATCTTTCACATTTTAAACACCCTTTATCTCTCACGCGCAGCTCCCGGCCCTGCGCCCCCTGCAGCCTCTCCTGCATCCCCGTCCTCGCGGAGCTAAACGGTGACCCTTGGTTAAAGCAGTATTTAGCGTGTGAAGGGTTATGGCCAGTGTCAGTCACGTTCCCATCAGGCTGCACGACGTGCTAGAGTCACATTTCTTTTCTGCAACAACCTTTTGTTTTCTCTGGGGTTAATAGACACTTCTCTCCTACACGCTTAGTGTTCTGTGTCTGGTTCCCTGTCTCTTCTCCAAGCCATCTATCCCAACCCTAAGATTCTCTCCACGTGGTAAGCCCTGCGGACAGGTGACGGTTCCACTGTTTGAGGGGGTTTCCTCCCCACGCTTCTGTCCAGCCTGGGCCACAGCTGGGAGCACTGTTTCTCCGCGTCTCACATCTTGCCTTATCTTGGTGTTTGCCTTCCCTTCCTAGCTTCTTGGGAAACAGTGCACGGTGGGTAAGTTTTTAAGAACTGGTGTGTCTGGAAATGTCCTTATTCTGCCCTTACACTCGATAACTTGTCTGGCTACAGAATACTGGGTTTGAAATAATTTCCCTCCAAGTGTTAAAGGGTATTGGGGCTGCCATGGAAAAAACAGATGCCACCTGATTCCCAATCCTCTGTGACGTGTTTCGTGTGTCTGGAAACTTCTAGGCCCCCTCCCTTCTGAAATCTCATGGTGTGAGGCTGCAGTGTGGGTCTCTTCTAGGAGCTGCCTGGGAACTTGGCAGTGTCTTTCATTATGAAGATTCCTACCCCTCACTTCTGGGAAATTTTCTCTTACTGTACCTTTAATTTAAAATAGTACTCTTTTGCCTCCATCTTGTGTGTTCCGTAACACCTACCGGTCAGGTCCTGGGCCTTTTGTGTTGATCCTTTTATTCTCGTACCTTTTCTCCCTATTTTTAGTCTCTCAGTCTCTCTCTTTCTCTTTAGCTGTTCAACTTTCTGGGAAGTTCCCTCAAAGAATTTCTTCCTACTTTTCCATGATACTTTTGGTTTTGTTTTACGAATACATTTTAAATCTCCAAGATTCTTTTCTTATTATTTGGATCGTTCTTCCTTTCTTATGGCGCCCTGTTCTTTCATCGACACACCGCTCTCCCTTACTGACAGTTACTAACTGGGCCGCTTCTCTGGAGCTTTCTTTTTCTCCCTGCGTTTTCTGTTTCCCGAGAGTTCTTGTTTCTTTCTGCCGTCTTCTTCTTTCCCAGCCTTTGGGTTTGATCTCTGTCTTTGTTGGGAGGGTCTGCACTCAGTGTCCGGGGTCCATGGCTGACCTCCATTCTCAGAGTGGGTGTGAGCAGGACCGCACGTTACTCTGAATTAAGCCAGGCTTGGCGAGGGCCTCCCAGGAGGGCTGTGACCCCAGGAGCCAGCTGTTTCACAGGAGGACTCCCAAAGTCAGTGTCTGTGCTCACAGCGCCCCAGAGGACCATTTCTCTGGAGGAGGTCCTCTGGTTTCCAGCTGCCGGTGAAGAGGCTGCTCAGCAGTGAGTGGGAGGAGGGGGTGCAGGTTTTGGGCGTGGCAGGCAGCGGGCAGCCTGGTGGTTGATTGATGGAGTGAGGCAGCCAGCCGTCATCTTGACTTGTGCCTGGGTTCCCCAATTCAAGAACAACCCCTGCCTTTGCCAGGGTGGGAGAGGGATGGTCTCAGCCGATAGGGGTGGAGAGGAAAGGGGACGGGGTCCGACCAGGGCTCTTGCCCCCATCTTAGCCCACACTCCCACCCGTGGGGACTCCTGGGGTCTTCACTTCCTGAGCCAGTGGCAAGTTCTCTGTTTGAACAGGGCCTCCGTCTAGCTCAGGCTCCTCAACTCTGCTCTCCATTACTGGGCCCGCCCCCCGCCCCGCCCAGCCTTCTCTCCACTTGGCTTTCATCTTCCATCTGACAGTGTCCACCTCTGACCCCCACTGCTCCCGGTGGGTGTGTGCCGTCTCTGCCTCTGCTCTAGTTCTGTTCTTGTTAAAGGGCAGAGAAAAATGGGGTGTGTTCTTTCAGCCAAATTTAACTGGGCGCTGCAGAATCTTTTTCAAAACCTCCAATTATGTCTAAGAGAAAGTCTCAGTCAGGTATTAATATGACCCTAATACCTCTCCGGAAGTTGCCGGTCTCTCTTTTTAATGAAGAACGAGAAAGTCCCAGGAAAGCAGGAGCACCTGGCTAGAAGTTAATCATAGTGTATTATTTTCATGGGTTCCTGAGGGTTTTCTTTAAAAAGCAAATGATACTGATTTCTCATTGGTGGCAGTGACGTAAATTTCTTTTAAAAATAAATTTAGATATTTTTAGAAATCATGTTTAGATATTTTTAGAAATCATGTTTAGATATTTTTAGAAATCATGTTTAGATATTTTTAGAAATCATGTGAATGACAGGTAGGTGTTGCAGAGATCTGGCGAACGTTTGAGGGAGGTACGTGAACAGCTGGTATTTGGGAACCACCTTGACCTGACGCTTGGCAGACCCAGGTTCACCCTAGCTCCACCTCTCATGGTGGTGGGCCACCTGCCACCTGCTCCAGGATCCCTTTGAGAATGCAATACGATATTGATATGAAGTGCCGGCCTGGGGGCACCTAGAGGTGTGTGGAGCCTGCTTTAGAGATTGCTGCCCTGGGTCTTGGTGACAAGTGCCTGTCCCTGTGTCACTTTGGCTTCCGAAGCAGAACATCTGCCCTTGATTCTGCCAAGAAGACACACGCGAAGGTCATGCTCATAGTTTCTGCTTCACATACACACACCTAATCATAATAAACCACATTCCTAACTCCTATTCCAATCACGGTGTCTCCATCATCTCTAATCAATATTGTCTTCAGTGTCAGCCTAGGAAAAAACGTTCAAGTCTGTGGTTAAATTAAGAAATTGAAGAGAGTTTATAAACTGGTGTAAGACCCACAGCTGCCCTACTTTGGGGAGAAATACCCTTTATCCTGAGATCGTATTCTTTTTGTTATTTCATGAAACGATAATGACAGTAGAGAAGAATGGATCTTAGGGGTTCTATTTAAAATGTGGAAATAAAAAAAAAAAATCAGCTCTACGTGAGACCAAAAACCTCTTCTGAAAATGTTACTGACTTTTGGTGTTGGACATCTGATTCTGGCCAGTGTGGGGTAACAGGCATGGGAATTACCTTCCTGCTGTAAATGACCAGAAAGCTGGAGGGAATGTACCAAGCGCAGCTCTCACACACTGGACGATGGACAGTGAAAGGGACACACAAGGGCCCATGACTGCACCGGCTCACTGTAGGGAAGGGAAGTGAAATAGAGGTGGTCTCACTGAGTCGAGGGGAGAGAGAGCCTGGAGTTCAGGGAAGCCAGATTAGCAAGACTTGGAGGGCAGAGCGCTGGGGCAGAGAGAGCTGCAGGGAGGCCCCACCAGGTCGTGGCTGATGTGTGCATGTATGTGAGGGAAGGACAGATGGCTGGGGAAAGAGCTGCCCAAAGGAGCAGGCAGAACAGTCCTTGGAGCTCACACAGGGCTTAGGATAGTTTGTGTTTACACCAGTCAGGATGGAAAGACCTTAGAGTACACTGGGCATTAGTAGAGTCCTCATGAGTATTTTCTGAATAATGGCGGTAAGTTAGTTTTAGCCTAAGTCTGTTCTGGACCCACCCTAATGACACTTGATAAAAAGGCTTTGGAAGAGTCTAACGTTAAATTCCAGATGACTCAGAACTGCACACCAGAATAAAATCCAAGACCATTTAAAGGAGCACCACAAAAACCAGAAAGCAACAGTGAACAGTCACAATGTCTGGCATTCAGTCAAAATTAACCATGCATGCGAAAACAGAAAATTCAGACCCAAAACCAGGGGGGGAAATCAGTCAATAGAAAAATACCCAGATGTGGCAGAGGTGATGGAATTCGCAGACAAGGATGTTAAAACAGCTACTAAAAATATGTTCCATACATTCAAGAGGGAAGAGCGATAAACAATAAGAAGCAAAATGAAAGATACAAAAAAGTCACAGTGGAACTTTGAGTTGAAAAGTTAATAATCCAAAATGAAAAATAGGCTGGATATGAAAAATACACAGCGGAGTAAACACTGTAGATTTAAAGACCAGCAAGTTTGAAGCCATAGAAACTATTCAAATTAGAGCAGAGAGGAAAAAAAGATGTAAGAACCAAAATAATAGAACCGTGGTGACCTGTGGGATAACATCCAGTCATCCAGCCTCTGTGTGACTGGAGTCCTAGAAGGAGAAAGAGGCAGGGACAAAACCTGTTTTGAGGAAATAATGGCCAGAAGCTTTCTGAATGTGATGGAAACTAGAGACCCACAGATCCAAGGAGCCAGATAGATAAAGCCTGTTTTGAGTAAACACTGAGAAAGCCACATCAAGGCACATTATAAACAAATTGCTGAAAGCCAGTAATAAAAAGAGCTCTTGGAGGCAGCCAGATAAAAATGACACATTGTGGACAGAGGAACAGAACCGTGAGGGACAGCAGACTTCTTGCCAGAAACCATGCAAGCCAGAAGACAATGGGGAAGCATCTTTGAAGTGCTAAGGGCGGTGGGAGGCGGGGTGCCTGTCAACAATGATTTTATTAGCTAGTGAAAATGCAGTTCACAATTGGAAATAAAATAGAGACTATTTCAGGCAAACAAAAACTGATAGAATTCACTGTCAGCAAATCCGATTTACAAGAAGTGTTAAAGGGGGTTCTTCCAACAGAAAAACAAATGATCCCAGGTGGAAATTTAGATCTACACAAAGCAGTGAAGTGACCCAGAAAATAGTAATTAAATAGGTAAATGTAAAAGATACGTTTCTGTTTTTTACATCTCCTGCAACGGTATTTCACTGTTTAAGACAAGAATAATAACAATGTATTTGGGAGTTTATAGTTTACAAGGAAGTAAAATCTGTGACAATAATAGCACAAGGGATGGGAGGGGGACATAGGAGTATATTGTTGCGTGAGTCTTACACCAAATGGGATGTGGAATAATATTACTTGAAGGTAGGTTGTGATAAGTTAAAGAGGTATATTATAACCTCTAGAACATCCAGTAAAAATAAAAAATTAAGGGGTAACTAATAAGCCCATAGTGGGAATAAAGGAGAATCATTAAAATAAAACCCTTGATTAATCTAAAAGAAGACATGACCATAAGAAAGAAAAACAAAGAACAGATGCGGTAAGTAGAAACCCAGAACGAGGAGGTAGATTTAAACCCAACCGTAGCATAATTACATTAAATGTAAACAGTCTAACATTCAAAATGAAGACAGAGATTGCAAGGTAGGATAAAGAAGCAAGACCCAAGTAAACGCTGCCTACAAGAAGTGCAGTTTATGTAGGAAGCCACAAATAGGTTAAAAGTAAGAAGACGGGAAGAGATGTACCTTGCTAACACTAACCAGTAGAAAACTGCAGTGACCGTACTAACACCAGACAAAGTAGATTTCACATCAAAGGGTAATTTCCAGGGACAAAGATGTCCATGCATTAAGATAATGGCATCAGTTCATCAAGAAGACACAAATGCTGAATGTGTATACCCCCAGTAACAGCTTCAAGATACATGAAATGAAAACTGATAGAGATGAGAGGAGAAATAGAGAAATCACAATGACTGCTGGCAGTTTCGATACCCTGGGCTTAGTCAGGGTCCAGCCGGAGGAGCAGAACCCGCAGGTGTGTTTGTATCAAGAAGTTGAGAAGTCCATTCATGCAGTTGTATAGGCTGCAGCTCAAGTGTGACAGCAGGCTGACGCGGGTGCAGACACAGCCAACGCTGTTGTTCATGGGAGGGATTTCTTCTTTCCCTGGGGAAGCCTCAGCCCAACTCTTAAGGTCTTCTGACTGGTTAAGCCAGGCCCACCCAGATCATCTCCTTTACTTAAAAGTCCACTGATGAGGGACTGTAATCACATCTGCAAAATCCCTTCCCAGCAGCACCCAGATGAGTGTTTGACTGGGTAACTGGAGACCATATCCCAGCAAAGCAGACACATCACGAGGCATCACAAGCCTCCTTCCCCCAACAAATGAGGGAAAAAGTAGAACATCAGTGATGACACAGAGCACTTGAAAGACGCTATCAATTAACTTTACCTTATTGGCATTTACAGAACATTCCACCCAACCGCAGTAGAACACACATGGAAGATTCATCCAGATGGACTACATTCTGGACCATAAAATAGATCTCAGTAAATTCAAGAAGATTTAAACCCTTCAAAGTATGTTTTCTGATCACGAGGGGATTAATTTCAAAGAGGTCAGGAGAATTCTCCAAGACCAGGCAGCTGGTAAGTGGTGGAGCTAGGATTTGAACAGAGCCCTTCTTGCCTTTGAAAGATGCACCCACTTCCTGCTCTGCCTCCCTGACTCCTGGGGGTGAGCAGGTCTGCGCCTGGTGGGCTAGAGATGCCTGGCACCTGGCTCCAGTTGCATCTCGTCAAATGCTTACAGTTGCCGGTGACCCTGTGTTATTAGGACCAGCCTGCGCAAACGCTCGTGAATTCAGGCTCACATCCATCATCACGAAGGGCCTCGTGTGCTCCACCCCTGGGTGCTTCTGTCTTCGGAGATGCCAGGGTGAACTGATGCGGCTGGCATTTCTCTCCGAGGACCCAGAGATGCAGCAGAGAGAACATGATGAATTGGACCTGGGCCATCGAGGGAGCTGGCTGGGGAGCCGGTGTCCTGTCAGTTAAGGTGCAGAGGCGCCGGAGAAGGAGATCTGCCCTGGGACGCCGAGGAGCAAAGCCCCGGCCCGTCCAGTACCGTCCAGACACTGCCAGAACCTCTCCAACAGAACTCGGGGTGGTGGAGGTGGTGGTGCCCTGAGTCAATGCAGTGGGCTTCACACATCGCCCTCTCTCCCACAGAATAATAGAGCAGGTCCTGCTCCAAAACGTCTTGAACTTGGAACTCAAAACAACAGCTGAGAGAAAACTGTAATTCAAAAAGATACGTGTACCACAGTGTTCACCACAGCACTGTTTACAAGCGCTAGGACGTGGAAGCAACCTAAATGTCCATCAACAGACGAATAGATAAAGAAGATGTGGCACATATATACAATGGAATATCACTAAGCCATCAAAAGGAACGAAACTGAGTTATCTGTAGTGAGGTGGATAGACCTAGAGTCTGTCATACAGAGTGAAGTAAGTCAGAAAGAGAAAGACAAATACCGTATGCTAACACATATATATGGAATGTAAGAAAAAAAAAATGTCATGAAGAACCTACGGGTGAGACAGGAATAAAACACAGACCTACTAGAGGATGGACTTGGGGATATGGGGAGGGGGAAGGGTAAGCTGTGACAAAGCGAGAGAGTGGCATGGACATATATACGCTACCAAATGTAAGGTAGATAGCTAGTGGGAAGCAGCCGCATAGCACAGGGAGATCAGCTCGGTGCTTTGTGACCACCTGGAGGGGTGGGATAGGGAGGGTGGGAGGGAGACGTAAGAGGGAGGGCATATGGGGATATATGTATACATCTAGCTGATTCACTTTGTTGTACAGCAGAAACTGACACAACATTGTAAAGCATGTATACTCCAGTAAAGATGTGGGGGGGGAAAAAAAGCTGAGGGAAATACCAGTATTAAGGTGGGCACATTTTTTATTGTTATCACTGCGTCTCTGTCCCCTGGCGGGCTTTTCAGTTGCCTGCTGCAGGTCGTTCCAGACCTGTCAGCCCAAAGGCCATCTCAGCATCTATCACAACTCACAAATGACCAGCACGTCATCTTGCATACTCATCTGCTTTTGGAGTAAGTTTGGGTAAAAAGCGGCTTTGGAAAAAAAAAAAGAGTCAATTAAATCCAAACAGATATTACGTGAAATACCTATGTGAACCGTGGATGGTGAAATGATGGGTTCTCATGCGTGGCCCTAAAAGCTTTGGCAGAATGGGGTGTGGCTCATTCCCATGTGGCTTGTCGTAAAGGAGTACTAATTTTGGAACCCGGCACGCTTTTCCGAGGCCATAGAAATGGTAAAGCAAAGGAGAGGCCTTCCTGTACTTCTCTGGTGATTGACAGGTGGTAATGTTTTATTGGAGCAGAAGCATTTCCGGACTCATTTATTCCTTCGCTCATCTGGGTTAAAAGGGGTGGGGGGAGTTCCAGGGAGAGAAGGAGAAAATGGGAGTGGATTAAGGGGGGCTAAGCTGAACGTGTTTGCCAAACCACACATACCCAACTTTCATAACTAAAACGAAACGTTGAATTAATCACAACAAATTAAAACACTATTTATTGAGGAACGAGGGGCCCAACTTTTTGTAACTTGTGGAATTTCCTCTGTCCCTCCTGTTCTCTCCCCTCCCCCCAGCCTCACTCCCCACTGGCAGATGAACTTGTTTTTCTTGCCACGTGAGTCCATCGAAATCAGAACACTGCCTCGGCAGGAAGCAACATATCCTCTAGTTACCCTGGGAGTGGGGAGGCGTCCGTTCTCTTTCCTGGCACTTAGCATCCCAAGCAGCCTGGGGATGCGCCCTCATAGCCTGCTTCCACTCCTCCTGACAAGGCCAGTCACTGTCAGGACACAGCCAGGCTTTTTTATCGCAGCAAAGTGAAAGTCACCGAATTCTTTCCACTTTTAAAATACTGCCTGGCTCACTTCTTATGGAGGTCGTGTTGACGCTTGTGATGGACAGCTTCTGAAAGCTCCTTGTTCTATAACGTAGGCCACAGGGGAGTGTGACGCTTTATTCTCTCTCCTAGGAGCTTTGTGACTTTTCAGTCCTATTCCAGTGACTGAACTCTCGAGACCACCCCCCCCCCGCCCCCTCCCTCTGTCACGTGATGCAGAATTGGAGATGGGAGGGGAGGGCTGGCCCCAGGATTGGGGGGTGGGTGACAGCTGGGAGAATAGAGGGGGGGAGGTTTGCGGGGGGCTCTGGTGGAAGGGGCTCAGGGGTTGGGCTGTGAGAATTGGGGAAGAGGAGGGAAGGGGCGCCACAGGTTGTGAACTGGACTCTGAAGGCTGGGGTGAAAGGAGCCGTGCCCCTGAGTGGCATCCGCTCCGCTGATGCGCCAGGCCCCTCCGAGGGCACTGATGCAGAAAAGGAGCATCACTGCCTGCTTCTTACCCTCAAGGGGACTCCTCATTTTGCCACCAAAGGGTAGAGCGTGAGATGAACTTCTGTCATCATTCTGCCTGTTTTCAGTATACCTTGGACTCTGTTTTTAAAGGAGGTGTTTAGACTTGCCATGTTGGAAAAGCAAAAAAAAAAAGATAACGTTTTGTAAAACAAATATTCATTGGCTAACTAATATTTGGGGTAGACTGAGGTTTCCCCACATGTTAGGTTTGCTTGAAGAGGAGATGGACCACATCAGGGAGAAGGAGGGGAAAGACTCCTTCGTTCATGGAAAGTAATCATTGCGTTAGAATCGCAGTCTTGCCTTTGGGCAAAGAGAGGGTGCTGAGCGCTGTTACCGGAGGATGCCCTTTCTCTTTCACAGCCAGGTGTCCCGGGCTCCCACAGACCCACTGGATCAGGCCACTCAATGGGCCATCAGAATTTTTCCCTTGAACCCCAGCCCACCTCTCCCCATCCTCCCAGTATGGATATACCATCATTCAAGCCAGGTTGATAACCTGTGTTAGTAATTTGGTTGACAGCAGTGATTCTCATGGTGGGGGTTGGCCCCAGACCAAGAGCATCAGCATGACCTGGGAACTTGTTAGAAACGCAGGCTCTCAGGCCCAGCCCCACATTTGCTGAGTCAGAAACTCTAGAGGGAGGGGCCGGGCCATCTGCCCTTTAATAAGCCCTCCGTGTGATTCTGACACAGTTTGAGAACCTCTGGCCTTTGGAACTGTGCACTTTAAATGGGTGCACTTTACGCTCAGTAAAGATTTCAAACACACACGCACACAAACAGACCATGTGAAACAAAAATTATGGCGCTGTTCTGTGGGGTTTATAGCTGGTCAGAGTAAATATATGACAACAATAGCACAAAGGATGGAAAGAGGAATTGAGAACATGTATATTGTTGTAAAGTTATTTCACTACATGTGAAGTGGTTTACTATTATCTGGACAGACTTTAATACCTTAAAGTTATATATATTTAAGCCCTGTTGCAACCACTAAAAACTAAAAGGAGAGGTATAATCAATAAGGTTGTAGCAGTGGAATCATAAAAAATACTCAATCCAATAGAAGGAGGAAAATAGTGACAAAAATTTAGAAGGAACAGATGAAGACAAATTGGAAAATTAATAGTAAGATGATAGATTTAAATTCAGCTTCCCAATGAAAAGATAGAGATAAGATTGTGTAGAAAATAAGACACAAATATATGTTCTCTCAAAAAAATTTTTTTAACATTAAAACATAAGTGGATTGAAAGTAAACAGACAAAGTCACACCATGAAAATGCGAATCAAAAGAAAGCTGGGGTAAAGATATTAACATTATACAGAGTAGACATCAGAACAAGGAAAATTACCAGAGATAATCAGGGACATTTTATAGTGATAGAAGTGTCATTCTGGGGACTTCCCTGGTGGTGCAGTGGTTGAGGGTCCGCCTGCCGATGCGGGGGACGCGGGTTCGTGCCCCGGTCCGGGAAGATCCCACATGCCGCGGAGCGGCTGGGCCCGTGAGCCGTGGCCGCTGAGCCTGTGCGTCCGGAGCCTGTGCTCCGCAACGGGAGAGGCCGCAACAGTGAGAGGCCCGTGTGCTGCAAAGAAAGAAAAACAAAAGAACACTGTAAACGTGCCCTCATCTACACGTGAAACAAAAAGTAAAGTAGAAATAGAAAAACCCACAAATATAGTTGGAAACTTCAGTATGCCTCTCTGTAAGTTATGGAGCAAGTAGAAAATCAGTAAGGATGTAGGAATCTTAATCATAATATCATCTAAGTTGATCTACTTGACATTTATTGGATAATTTCCCTATATCAGCAGAGTACACATTTTTATACAAGTGCATATGGAACATTCACAAAGTATGCTGGGCCATAAAACAAACCTTAACAAATTTAAAAGAAGTGAAATTATGTGAAGTATACTATCTGGCCACAACAGAATTAAACTAAAAATCAATACTATGTAACTCCAAATTTTGGAAATTAAACAACATGCTTTTAAGTAACCTACGGGTCACAAAATCAAGAGAAATTAGAAAATAATTTAGTTGAACAAAAAAGAAAGCACAGGACTTCCCTGCTGGTCCAGTGGTTAAGAATCCGCCTCCCAATGCAAGGGACGTGGGTTCAATCCCTGGTCAGGGAACTAATATCCCACATGCCCCAGGGCAACTGAGCCTGCATGCTCTAGAGCCCGCACACCACAACTAAGATCTGAGATGGCCAAATAAATAAATAGGTAGATGGATATCCGTATATATCAAAGAAAGCACAACATATGACAATTTATAGGACGATGTTGGTAAGGCAGTACTTAGAGGGAAATTTGTAGCATTAGATGTACCTGTTGGTAACAAAGAAGTTCTCAAAGCAATAATCTAAGCTTCCGTCCTTCAGAGCCTTGAAAAAGGAAGAACACAATAAATCCAAAGTAAGCAGAAGAGAGGAAACTATAAAGATAAGAACGGAAATCAGTGAACTTGGAAACAGAAAAATAGTAGAGGAAAATCAACAAAATCAAAAGCTTGTTTTTTGAGCAAAACGGCAATTGAAAAGCCTTAGCCAGACTGATCAAGGGAAAAAGAGAGCAGTCACACAGTCACAATGACCAATATCCAGGATGAAAGAGGGACGTCACTGCAGATCCTACAGACATAAACTGCAATAATAAGGCACACAGCAAGAGACTATTAACCTTTATGACAATAACTTCAATAATATACATAGGGCTTCCCTGGTGACGCAGTGGTTGAGAGTCCACCTGCCGATGCAGGGGACACGGGTTCGTGCCCCGGTCCGGGAGGATCCCACACGCCGCGGAGCGGCTGGGCCCGTGAGCCGTGGCCGCTGAGCCTGTGTGTCCGGAGCCTGTGCTCCGCAGCGGGAGAGGCCACAACAGTGAGAGGCCCGTGTACTGCCAAAAATAATAATAATAATAATAGTAATAATAATATACATAGAATGAAGAAATTTCTTGAATGACACACACTATTAAAGGTCACTAAAGGAGAATTAGATAACACACACAGCTCTCTATATAGTATAAAATTTGAATTCGTACTTAAACATTTTCCTACAAAAATAAACTCCAGGCCCAGATAGCTGGTAGCTGGTGAATTCTACCAAATATTTAAGATATAAACAATTCCAGTTCTACACAAACTCTTCCAGAAAATAGGAGATGAGGGAACACTTCCCAACTCAATTTACAAGCCCAGGATAACCCTGATACCAAAACCAGACAAAGATATTGCAAGTAAAGAAGACTACAGACCAATATCCCTCATACATATAGACTCAGATATTCTTAGCAAAACTTCAGCAGATCAAATCCAACAACATATAAAAAGAGTGACACATCACGACCAATTCTGTTTACCCTAGGAATGCAGGGTTAATTCAACATTTTAAAACAAATGAATGTAATTCATCATACCAATGGTCTAAAAGAGAAAAACCATACGATCACCTCAATATATACAGAAAAAGCATTTAGCAAAATTCAGTATCCATTATTGATTTGTAAAAAACAAAACAAAACAAAACAAAAACTGGTAATTAAGAGTAGAAGAGAACCTCAGGCTCTGATAATAATGGACAAATAATGAGCATATGTGAAAAACGTGTAGCTCACATCACACTTCACAGTGAAAGACTGAAGGCTTCTTCCTAAGATTAGAGACAAGGTAGGATGTCTGCTCTTGTCACTTCTATTTGACATTGGGCTGGAGTTTCCAGCCAGTGAAGTCACTCCAAAAAAAAAAAAAAAAAAAGTAAAGGGCATTCAAATTGGAAATAAGAAATAAAATCACCTTTATGTGTAATTCAACATGATCATCTATGTAGAAAATCCCAAATGGTCTGCCAAAAAAAAAAAAAAAAAAAAAGTTCAAGAGCTAAGAAATTTAACAAGGTTTCTGGACACAAAGTCAATATGTAAAAATTAATTTTATTTATATATACTAGAAATGGACAATTGGAAATTGAATTTAAAAGGCAATACTGTTTACAGTAACATCACAAAGTTGAAATACTTGGTGGTAATCTTACAAAATATGTTCAAGGTTTGTATGCTAAAAACCACAAAACATTGATGAGAAAAAATATGAGAAGACCTAAGTAATTGGAGAGCTATACCATGTCCATGGATTGGAAGACTCAGTCTTGTTAAGATACCAATTCCCCCTAAACTGATCTATCGATTCAGTGCAATTCCAGTCAGAATCTCACCAGGCTTATTTTGGTAGGCATTGGCAAGCTAATTCTAACACTTACGTGGAAATGTAAAGGAACTTAAATAGCTCAAACAATTTTGAAAAAGGAAAACAAAGTTGCAAGACACACTGTATGATTTTAAGACCTACTATAATGCCTCTGTAATTAATTCCAATTCTACACAAATTGTGTGACATTGTCATAAAGATTGACATGTAAATCAACAAAACAGAATAAAGTCCAGAAATAGACCCACATACACATGGTCAATAGATTTTTCAACGAAGGTGCCCATATAACTCAATGGAATAAAGACAGTCTTTTCAACAAATGGTACTGGAACAACTGGATATTAATATGCAATAAAGAGAGAAATAAACCTTGACTTAGATCTTGCCCATATACAAAATTCAACTTACAAAGGTCATAGATCTAAAGGTAAAATTTTAAAACCATAAAACATGTGGAAGAGAACAGAAACATCTCTGTGGCAACTTGTTAGGCAATTTGTCAGGATACCCAAAGATGACCACACAAGGAAAACTTCATTAATTGAACTGTATCAACGTTAAAATCTGCCTTTAAAAGACACATTTAAGGGGCTTCCCTGGTGGCGCAGTGGTTGAGAGTCCGCCTGCCGATGCAGGGGACGTGGGTTCGTGCCCCGGTCCCGGGAGGATCCCACATGCCGCGGAGCGGCTGGGCCCGTGAGCCATGGCCGCTGAGGCTGCGCGTCCAGAGCCTGTGCTCCGCGACGGGAGGCGCCACAGCAGTGAGAGGCCCGCGTACCGCAAAAATAAATAAGTAAGTTAAGTGAGTAAATAAATAAATAGATAAAATAAAACACACATTTAAGGAAATGAAAAGACAAGCCACAAACTAGGAGCAAGTATTTGCAAAACCATCTGACAAAGGACTTGTGGCCAGAATACTGAACTCTTATGACTCAATACTAAGACAGATAATCCAATAAGAAGCAGGTAAAAGATTTGAAATAATACATGAAGTAATATACAAAAAGATGCTCAACATCACTAGTCGTTAGGGAAGTCGAAATTAAAACCACTGTGAATTACCACTAGACACCTACTAGAATGGCTAAAATAAGAAAATTTTTTTAAAAAAGGAAAGGTAAAGAAAATCAGACTATACGAAGCACTGACGGGCATGTGGTGCAACAGGAACGTCTCACCTTACTGGTGGCACAGTCTTGTCAGCAAACTGTCTGACAGTTTCCTAAATAGTTAAAGTACCCTTTACATAGGATCCAGCAATTCTGCTTCTCGGTGTCTACTGGGGAGAAATGAAAACCTACATTCCTAAAAAATCTGCGCACAGATGTTTATAACAGCTTTATTCATAGTAGCCAGAGACTGGAACCAGCCCAAGTGCTTGTCAGCTGGTGCCTAGATGAACAGACAGTAGTGCGTCCATACAATGGAAGCTACTCTGAAATAAGGAGGAACAGGATGCTGATACAACCACATGGGTCTCAGGAGTATTGTAGTAAGTGGATGAGACCAGACTCAAAGGCTGCGTGCTGTGGAATTCCACATACAGAATGTTTCAGAACAGTGAAACCCCAGGGACAGAGAAGAGAGAGGTGGTTGCCTGGGGCCAGCGCTAGGTGAGGGACCATCTATTAAGGGACCAGTGTTTTGTGTCTGTGTTGCCAGGGAGGGATAGCCTCGCCAGAAACACTTGTCAGGTCATCCAGCTGCACATCTGAAAGGGGTGGTGGAATTTACTGTATGTAAATTATGCCTCAGGAAGCCGGAAGTTAGTTAAAATGTGTAAAGCCATCAGCCCAGGACCTGCCAAATGTAGTAGGTGCTCAGTTAAAAGGGGATCCCATCATTGCAGCCCACCTGTCTGTTTGGGGGGACAGGAAAGACATCCCATGGGAGGAGGGGCCCCTGTGGGCTTGGATGCGAGGAGGTGCTCCAGGCAGAGGGGGAGCCCCTCCAGAGGCAGGATGGAAGGAGCCGCTTTGTTGGGAGCAGCTGAGCAGCAGAGGCCAGGTTTCTGGCACAAACCCCACTCCCTGCTCCTTCCTGCCTTCACCTCTCCAGTGGGTCAGGGAGGTGAGGCTGGCCCGCCCGCCTCTGCCCTTGCCCAGTGACACGTCCCTCGCTGGCTCCATGCAGCCGCCTTTGGTATCTATTTAACCGGGTACCGTTTGGACACAGAGACAGAGGTCAAACCCAGAGATGCCAGCCCCTAACTCCCCCGGGTGTTCATACTTCTGCCTGGAGCCATCCTTCCCATCCCATCTGCCCGAGGACGCACTTCCTTCCCACCTGGTCCCTTCCCCTCTTCTGCTCCTATGGGGCCGAGTGAGGTGCTGAGGGCAAAAGGGGCCCAGCTTGTGAGACTTTCTCTTGGGGCTTTCCAGCACGGGGATCAGAGGTCCACAGCATTTGGGAAGGAACCCAGACGTTTGAGGATTTATCCACCTGACTTTGCCCCTGACAGCTCACCCATAAGTAAGCAAACTCGTTTTCCCAAAGATGCCCACCCTCTTGCCCCACTCCGTTCCAGTTGTTGGGCATACAAGGGTGCCATATGGGAAATAGGACTCGACCTTGTAGTGCCACTGTGCCAGGTGCAGCCATAGAGAAAGGCTTAGTGGAGACTGGGGCCAGGACAAGAAATGGTGAAGGGAACCGAGACAGGCGGTGATTGGTAACCGGCTGACAAAATGACAAAATGACGGGTGTACTGGGAGAGCAGACGCAAACAAGCCAGTGTTTGAGTAGCCCTAAGTACGTGGAGGTGAGGCGGACACACACAGGCTCCAGGTTGGCAGATACCTGTCCTGGCCTCGCGTCCACAGCCGGGAAGACCCCCTCCCAGGTGGCAGTGCCGCCTTCCCCCAAAGGGAGGGCCTCACGCCTCTGACCAATCCCGCAGTGCTTAACACGGCTCCATCAGAAGGCCAGCTCCGCATCCTGCTACCTGGGCCATGCTGGGGTGGCTCCACAGCCTGGCGTGTCCCCGGCCCGGCAGCGTCGGGGCAGAGGGCCCAGATCCCCCAGCGACATGGGGAGAGCGATGACGGAGGCACAGCAGAGCCACGGCCGGCCTGCCGCTGGAAGATCCCTTTGGAAAGTGGGAGGAACCGGCTATTTAACGTATTCTTTCTGCCACCTGCCCCCGCCCCCCACCCCCCCAACAGGCACAGCCAACTGGAAAGCTATCTTAGCAGGCGACTGGAAAGAAAAAGGCAATTTTTCTTGGCCTCGTGGTCTCGGTTTCCTCTGCTTTTGGTGTCAGGGCTGTTTGCTCTCTGATCACTGCTGAGCAGTGTCGCTGGGCAGCAGGCGGGGCCCACGCCCCGTCACCTCCCCATCTCAGGTTGCGGGCACCTCTCATGTCTGCAATAAAGCGCCACTGTTTACACAAGAAGAAAGCCCAGTGATGAAAGAAAAAACTCCAGGACCACAAAGACAGCCTTCACGGGTGTGTGGAAAGTGCCGGAGGCATTAGGCCCCGTGATGCTGTTGCCATAATCTTGTCATTAAGCAGGCGCTGCTGATGGCTGTGTTCAGGGGACACCCCCTCGCTGGCCCTCGGTTCCTGCCTGCCTTGGCTGGGCTTGTGCTGGGACGCGGGCGCGAATACACCCAGGAAACATGCTCACTTAAACAAACGTACGCACGCTGGTGCATAGGCAAGACACGCACACAGACGTGTGGACACACTGACGCTCACACTCCCTGGGGTTGCCCTGGGGTGAGTGAGACAACACAAGTGTCCTGAACTCTTAGAAATCCTCCACCTAAAGCAGACGCGGTTGTGTTTTTGCTCCTTGTTATTCTGACGATGATGACTATGACGGTATCTTAGATTCTGGGGCCCCAGGAGGAGGAGTCCAGCCTGGCCCAGTGACCTTCCTCCTGGGAGGACCAGCGCCGCCTCCAGGCCCCCACATCCAAGGGCGTCTCTTTCCCGCTGGGACGCTGGATTTGTCAAACTGGGTCATGCTGACGGGTATGCAAACTTGGCCTCTTTATCCCCTTTGCTTATAAATCAGCCCGTAATGGGAGGCTTCGCCAGAAGCCTCTGGAAACAAGAGTTGCTCTTCCCCAGCCAGCCTGGGTAGCGAGCGTGGAGGGTCTGGGCCGCCCCACCCGCAGGCTCCACTCGACGCGTTTGCGGGGAGGTGAGCCAGGCTTGGGTCACATGCTGCAGAGCTGTTTTTGGCACCGGCCTTTTCTGCCGGAGAGCACCAGAGGGGCTGAAGAGTCAGACGATAGCTCTAAACAATAAGTGCGAGCCCCGGTACCCCCGAAATGTGGCAGGGCTCCCCCTTTTCCCAAGAAGAGGCAGCTCAGTCCAGACAGCATCGGCTGCTCAGATGCACTGGCCCGGGTGAGGGAGCTGCTGGGAGGTGGACGGAGGGAGCAAACCGCCCTCGCTGGAGGGTCGGCCCGCCCCGGGCTGGTCGTGCTGGCGGTGCATTGGCCAAAGGACTCGAGGAAGCAGCCCGTGACCGAGCGGAGGGTGGGTTCCAGAGTAGCTGCTGGTCAGACGGACCCTCGGGGACCCTGGACTTTGGACGGTCCACGTGAGTTTGGACTGCCCAGGGTAGGGAGGGGGGTCCTGGGGGGTGGCAGGGTGTGGGGAGCACCCTCCGTTAGCAGGAGGAGTGGGCGGGAGCCTGGCCCGCGGTCAGCTCCTGCTGAGGCCCCGCCACGTTCCCGCGAGAGGCGGCTGGGGGTCCAGCACTCCTGGTGGGAAAGCCCTTGAACGTGGAGGGCTGTGGACGCCCAGCGGTCCCGTGCTTGCCCGGCGTTGCCCACGGAAGACCCTCAGAGCTGACGGCCTCTCCCGTCTTGCTGGGGTCCCCAGAACCCCAGCACCCTCTGTGCCCACTGTGCAGGCTCGTGTTCAACCCAAGAACCCACACGTTCTATTAATGACCAAGTTCTCCTTGATAAAATCGGAAAATCTCCTGCAGGTCTTCTAAATGCAGCAATTCACAGCCTCTCTGTAATTAGAACAAGGCTAGATTATGCCGATTAGAATAGTGAAGGAAAGCCTGCCTCACTCTGTGGATAATGCTTTTTGTGGAAACAGATTATGAATCACGACCCTGACAACGTCCCCCCAGAGTTTGTTTAGGGTTTTTTTGACTTGAAGAGGTCTCTGTAAATTGAACCTCAGAAATGCTGAGCGAATCCCAAATGTGGTTTATAGAAGTTTGAAGTAGGCCAACTTAATTCCAGATTGCCTGCGTTTTGTTTTTTTTTTTACATCTGTGAAATCAAAACCAGACAGATGCTTTATTAAAATGCAGTGCCTAATGCTAATTTTTTTCCCATGGCTAGTGTAAGCGGTCCCGGCTTTTTGGGTTTCTCTGAGTGTTTATCTTGGAGCGGCTCGGATCTCTTCCACGCTCTTTCTCCTCCTCCCGTGGCGTCCCCGGTCCCTCTTCCCCCTCGCAGGGTCTCAGGAAGCAGCCTGGGCAGGGAGGCAGGGGTAGGGGCAGCCACTGGGGTCTGTTTCCCAGACCCTCCTGCTGGGATCGCGGCCTCCAGCCTGCTGGGCTCTGCCTCTCCCACCATTTCTCCTTCCGTGACCCCATTTCCACTCTGGAACTCTGGTCTGGCCCTAAGCTGTTTCACACTCGCTGTTTCCAAGCAAACCATGAGCATTCATTACACACCCCCCGCCCCGCTTTTGCCCAAGCTGCTGTCCCACCCAAGTGCCTACCTTATTAGCCTGAAAATGCCCCCGTGCCCCCTCCTCCCAGTGTCCGTTCCTGTTTCACCAATTCGTGACATCTCCCTCACCCCAAGCACCGCGACTGGCTCCCTCCCCCTAGGTCCCATGTCTCTTTGTAGCATCTGTGACATCGTGGGAGACTGTCTCTTGTCATCCTGAGTGCTGACTCCCGGGGATTGCCCCAGCTGCAGTGTTGAGAAGGATTCTGAGGCTGTGTGACTTGGTAGGACACTGCATGCTTCTTTAATGATGTCATCGTGTGCAGGAAGGAGGAGGTGGCAGCTCCCGGGCAGACGTCTGCTGAACATGGTCTGGATCCCTTGGTGCTTGAAGCTGCCAGAGCACCAGAACCCCTGGAGTCTCGTTAAGCATGGATCCCAGTCCCAGAGCTTCTGGTTCAGGAGGTGGGGACACTGATGCTTGTCCTGGGCTGGCAGCCTCAGCCTCCCCAGGAACCCTGCTCGAAATGCAGACCCTCACCCTGCCCAGACCTCCTGCGCGAAAGTCTACATTTAAAAAGATCCCCAGGTGGCTCCTGTGTTTACCAGAGTTTGAGAAGTGCTGGCTTAGCCCCTCAGCTCCCTGGAGCAGCGACCCCATGTCCCGTGTCTCTAGCAGTCTCCGCACATGCTTGTAGGACGAATGCTCTGTAAGCCAGGTGTTGCCTCATTTTCCCATTTGAAAAGGAAGACCCTTCTTTCCTGAACCTTGTCCCCAGTGAGGGGAAGATGCTCTGTTAAAACCCTGGAGGGCAGGCTTCCCTGGGGGCGCAGTGGTTAAGAATCCGCCTGCCAATGCAGGGGACACAGGTTCGAGCCCTGGTCCAGGAAGATCCCACATGCCGCAGGGCAGCTAAGCCCGTGCGCCACAACTACTGAGCCTGCGTGCCTAGAGCCCACGAGCCACAGCTCCTGAGCCCACGCACCTAGAGCCCGTGCTCCGCAACAAGAGAAGCCATCGTGATGAGAAGCCCACGCACCGCAACAAGAGTAGCCCCCGCTCGCCTCAACTAGAGAAAGCCCGCGTGCAGCAACGAAGACCCAATGTAGCTAAAGATAAATAAATAAATTAATTAATTAAAAAAAATAAAAATAAAAACACTGAAGGGCATTACATACACAGCAGCACTTTCTAAAGTCTCTGGAGGTTCAGCAAACGTGGATGAGATCGGGGGGAGGGCATGCCTTCAGCTGTACCTTCTAAGCTGTATACCTGCCCCGTCACCTCTGACAGCAAAAACGTCTGAGTGCACTTCTCAAAATAGCACCAGAAGGATGAATGTGGTAACAATTGAACACCGTACCCAAGCAGTAGGTGGGGTACAGAGGTCTCGTGAGGTCAAGGAGGAATTGACTTGGCGGGGGGATGTTGGGCCACGTGGACGCACGTGCCTACGCAGGCCTGGGGCTCCTCTGGGAAGCAGTGGGCATACGCACCATGGGTTTATCGTGCCCCTGCTGTGTGCGCGGGCACTGGGCTGGGTCCTGGGGGCGGGGAATCCCTCCCTGTACTGGTTGTCAGCGCAGAAACAGCCACAGAAATACTAACCAACCAGGAGGGAAGCAGATTCCAGGGAACTTCTGAGAGCCTCATGCACCATCCCTGACTGCGACCCCTTCCTGTCCTGCCTCGACGTTTCTGTCTTGTTTTGTCATCTTGATCCTTTGTGCTGCGAGATGGGTGCTCGTACATGGGGCTTCGGGCTTCGGATTGGTGGGTGGGTCCGAATCCACGTACGTAGCTAATCTGGATACATCAGGCCCAAACCTTCCCACTTTTCTGGGCGTCTCTCTTTCCTTTCCTTGGTCTGAAACGTTTTGATTAGTATAGACTCACAAGAATGGGGAAGACTTTAAAGGCTAATTTCAGGTCCAACACCGACACATTTTAGAGGAGAAAAGAGGGACCCTTGGGCATCTGCCTGGGTAGTGGCTGAACCAGCGCTGACACCCCTCCCCTCCACGGCCCCCACACGCCAGGCGCCATGCTGGGCGCTTTGCACACCTCACGCTTTTGACTCGTGTAGTGGAAGAGATGACATGTTTGTGAGATTAACAGAGGCTCGTGTTAGCTGCAGCGAGGAGCGCGGGGAAGGAGAGGGTAGCAGAGATTGAGCTGGAGAATTACATCAGGATGAGATCACACACAGCCGTGCGATGCATGTTTGGGATTAGTCGTCGTCCTGAGGGCGACAGGGAGCCATTGAAGGCTCTAGGCTGGGAGGAACACAAGCAAAACGGTGCTTTCTAAGCGTCCCTGTTGGATTTGGCAGGGCTGAGACGGAGGCCGAGGTGAGGCTGGTGCAGAGCCCGGGAGAGCGACGGGGTTGTTTGAACGAGGGCAGTGTGTGTATAAATGTGTAAATGGGATTTTGCAAATTGTTGCCGTCATGCTCTGCCTTCCATGGAGTATTCGTTCCCTGTTGCCTCTGTTACAGACTTGGAGCTTTAAACAACAGAAATGTGTCCTCTCCCAGACCTGGAGGCCGGAAGCCCCCGGAATCCAGGTGTCGCAGGGCCGAGCTCCCTCCAGAGGCTCCGGGGTGTCCTTCCTGCCTTTTCCAGCTCCCGGGGGCTCGGGGCTGCATCCCTCCATCCCCGCCTCCTCCCCTCTCCCTCTCTCTCCCTCTTTTAAGGATATTTGTGACTGAACTCAAGCCATCCAGGAGCATCTCATCTTAACTCACACCCGCAGCGTCTTTGCCTTGTAGGGCGGCATCCACAGGTTGAGGGATTGGTACCTGACGTCTCTGGGCCACAGTCCAGCCCCTCACATGGGGCCAAAGGGCTCACCTTCATTTGCTGGCTCCCTGCTAGCTGGAAGGGGCTTCCGTGGTCGACCTGCCGTTGGGAAGTGCTTCTACGTCCACGACCTCTGGCCCCCCCAGGAGCCCACGCGAGGGGCAGGCAGCCACACTCCTGCCTGAGAGAGGAAGGGCAGGCTCAGAGGGAGGGACTTGCCCCAGGTGGCCCAGCCAGCGGCACCTGCGGATGCAAGCCTCGTGCTCTGATGAATGGCACAGGGGAAGGGCTTGCAGGCAGGGCAGCAGGCTGGCCGGGCCACCTGCGGAGGTGTCACGGGGAAGCCAGGAGAGAAGTTTACCACGTGGGGCCCTTTGGCTGCAAGGACAGAAACCCAGCCTGGGCGCCCCCAGCACAAGCGGACCTGCTGACCTGAGCCCTGAGAGCATGCGTCCGGCTCGAGGCTCTGCTTCCTCCTCAGGAGGGCCGGCCCTCATGACAGCAGGGTGGCGTCCGGAAGGGTCTGGGCACACCCCTGTGTGGCACGAGCTCCTTTCTCCAGGGCTCCCAGCCGTGTCCCAGAACCTCATCTCAGGGGCCCGACTCGGGCCACTGCCCCCCGGACCAGTCCTCGAGACCAGGCGACAGTTGCTCTGATGGGCTGGATCACGTGGCAGTTCTGGGAGCTGGTCAGCTCTGCCCAGACCACGTGACCCGAGGAGAGATGGGGGTGGGGGTGCCATGGGGGCGACTGAAGTGCCGTCCCAGCAGCCGGGGCACGGACCCTGTGGAGCTGTGGCTGTCCTGGCTAACACGCTGACCACACAGAAGGCTGTGCCTCGGGAGTATCTCCACCCCCGGGGCGTTTGGTCCTGAGACCCTGAGTGGCAGACCTTCTGACCACACCAGAGGTTGACCTTCCCGCCCATGTGGAGTCTGTGTCACACGAAGCTGGGGGACACATGCTCAGCTTCCACTTAGCCGTTCCCTCCTGAGTGTGGGGCAGAAGTGTGTTTGCAAACAGCTATAAACATTTAAGACTCCAGTGACCACATCAAATGTGCGCTGGGAAAAAAAAAGAAAGGCGCTCCATGTGCATCCAGTCGCATGTGTGCAGGCAGCTCGGGTTTCTCTCTGACACCAGGGACATTCTGAACTTTATGGGAAGAAGCCTCAGCTGTTTGCACGGTCATCACTGTCCCACGTGTGGGCGTTTGAGCCTTCAAATCACGCGCAGGGAGGGAACGTAGCATCCGCTACGTGCCAGGCGCCGAGCTGAGAATCAGACGTCTGCTCGCCAATCCTCGATGACCTTGAGGAGGAGCGTGGCCAGCCCCATCCTGATGAGGACACTGAGGCTCAGAGAGGTTCAGCAACTTGTCTGAGGATGCCCAGCAGCAGGTGGCAGAGCAGGATGTGCTGTGTGTTTCGGGTGTCTCTTTTTAATCGCAACGTTTTCTTTTCCGTGTCCTCATGTGCTGCTGAATTAAAATGTCATCATTCTAGACGAGCGCCCAAATGCTGTCCCGTTCCAGCAAAGGGGACCGAGTGTAGGATTGGAGAGAGCCTCCGGGTTCCCTTGGACACTGGAGAGAGTTATGTGGGCTTAGCACAGGTGCTGGGTTTAAGGAGTTCTCCTGGGAGAGCAGGATCTGGGTGCCTTGAACTATCTCCCCAAGCCTCTGGGGAAGATAATCTCACCCCTGTGGTGAAGCTGGGCCCCCATCCCAGCCACGGCGAAGGCGAGAGGGGCAAGTCCTCCCTGCACCCGCCTCAGTTCCTGCCCACCTTGGGTCCCGTGCTGTGACCGCACGTCACAGAGTGGGGAGGGGGAGCAGTGGGGCCCGAAACCCTGCACGGTGGGTGCCGGGGTCTCAGTTTCCCACATGATGACCCGAGACCCAGGTCCCACATGGAAGGGCCAGGGCTCGGGTTCAGGTCCCGCGTGGAAGGGCCAGGGCTCGGGTTCAGGTCCCGCGTGGAAGGGCCAGGGCTCGGGTTCAGGTCCCGCGTGGAAGGGCCAGGGCTCGGGTTCGCCCCATGTTGCTCACGCGCAGGGTAAGCGTGTTGGTTTCAGGTCTGCGCTTCTGTTCTGCCGTGCCGTCTTCTCCCGTGTAATGAGCGTGCCAAACGCCAGGGCTGGAGCTCCCAGCAGCTCTGCAGGCTCTGGAGGGTGGTGGAAACAAGGTTCGAGGCCGGCTTTCCATTCACACGTCCCCCCGCCCCGGGCCCAGGCCCGGCCTCCCTGTGGGGCCGACGTCCTTGCCCCGCTGTGCAGGCGGGACCCCAGAGACCCAGAAGCCCAGCCGCCCAGCCGGAGCTGCAGCTGCACGATCAGAGCGGCCGTGGACGACGCGTGCGCTAAGTGGAGGTGCCCTCTGGACACCAGCTTCCCGGCAGGGTCTCCGTGCCCTTCTGGCTGTGGCAGCAGGCCTGCCAGGTAGGCATGGGTAGGCATGGGTCACCCTTGGGTCGTTGCCAGAGACGGGTGTGTTATCGCTGAGAGCAGACGTGCCATCGTGCTGTCCCCTCCTCTCTGTCCCAGCACCCACCATGAGCATGAGGGGCTGGCGCCCTCCTCGCTGGGGTGGAGGTGCCCTGGCAGGTCGCCCTTGCATTGTGAAATCAGTTCGTTTGGCATCATCGTGGCTGCTGTTGTCCAACTCATCCTTCATCGTGTCAGGGCTCGCGCCAAGAATAGCACAGTGTGTTGCTGGCACTGTCCCGCCAAGTGGGAGGGCCGTGGATGGCCAAGCGGTACGGGTCCAGGAGGCCGTCAAGGGCAGGGAGACATGAGGGGCTGTCTGCTGCTGCTGGGGGAGCATTCTGTCTGCAGTGGCCGGGGCCTGGGCCTCGGGATATGAACACGGGGTCCTGAGAGAACCGTGTGTGCTGTTGCTGGGAAGCCCATCACTAGTGGACTGGGGGCAATGACCATGGCCCCAGCGCCGACTGCCTGAGAGGTTGTTGGCTTTTGCTCTGAGTCCTTCTCTCCGCCTGACTGCAAGTCCCTGAGGGCTCCTGTCCTGCTTCCCCTGAGGGCTCCTGTCCTGCTTCCCCTGAGGGCTCCTGTCCTGCTTCCCCTGAGGGCTCCTGTCTTGATCCCTCTGAGGCTCCTGATGCCCTTTGGCCAGTAGAGCAGTGTTTGGGAGGCTGCTTGAGGAAGAGCCTGAAGGTTACAAACGGGAAGAAAGAGAAGTGCCAGTTGTACAGACGGAGTCAGGGTCTGAACAGCCCTCCTGAAGTTCTCGCTATTTTGAAAGAATATCTGTCAATATCTGGACCAGGTCCCCAGCAGGACTGGTGTCCACAAACTTCAGTCCAGCCCTGGGAACTGCCGGCCCTGAGGTCTTGAGGGGTGCTCCCCCATAGCTTGAGCACTTGGCCGTGGCTGGACAGGCCTAAGAAAAGGGGCTCTGGGCCGGGCGAACCGTAATGTAGGAGAATGAAGACTCCACCAAAGGTTCCAGCCTGCTGAAAACCCAAGGCCCAGTGGATGCTGCTCGACCCTCGGGACACCTGACCTCTCAGGTGCCAGGTACAGAGGTGGGCGGTCCTAGGGTTGGCCAGCATCTCCCCAGAGGCCCCGAGGCCCCAGCTCATCCTACGTGTCCTTAGTTGTTGCTATAGCGTCGTCCGGCATCTGCAGGCACCAGGCCAGCTTCTTTCCGGAAAGCACAAAGGCAGCCCAGGTTCCAGCTGGGGCCAGGGGTTCCTGGGCCATGAACAGACCAGACTGCATCCTGCAGTTGGGCGGGTACTGGATTTGGAGTCTGAAAATCTGGATTTGAGATCACAAGCTGCCTCGACAGTGTGGCCTTGTCTCACTTCTGGCAAACGGGGTAATGACGTCACCACCCCGAGGGTTTCGGGAAGATTAATTGACAAGATGCATCCGAAGGTACTTTGAACTCTTTTTAAATATATTTATTTTTCTTCATTCAGTCACAGAAGAGAGAAAGGGCCAAGGGAGCTGAATAAACAAGAGTAGGGGAGGCAGCATTGAGGGAGAGGAAAAAGCAGAGGTATGTATTGGGGCAAAAGTCAGAATTCTTCCAGCATCTCTCCTGGGAGCCAAGTGACGAACCTCATTCATTCATTCATTCGTCAGTCCCCAAACACCAAGACACGGTAATAGGCCCAGCTGAGAATTTTAAAAGGAATAACAGTTCCTGCTCTCATGGAATATAGGCAGGTAGGAGGTAGTGATTGTGTTTGGTGGTGAGTTACTGGTCAGTCTTGCCTCTGTCGAGGAGACGGGACTGAATGTCTGCACCGCCCTCAGATTCACTCACTGAAGCCCTAGCCACCAGCGGGGTGGTATTTGGAGGTGGGGCCTTGGAAGGTAGTTTGATGTGGTCGTGTTGATGGTGACAGTGGTGATATTGGTGATGATGATAATGATGGTGGTGGTGATGATGGTGATGGTGGCGGTGATGGTGGCGGCAGTGGTGGTGACAGTGACGGTGATGGTGCTGGTGGTGGCAGTGATGATATGCTGACAGTGTTGATGATGTTGGTGGTGGTGATACACTGGCAATGTTGATGATGACGGTGTTGCTGATGGTGACAGTGACGGTGATGGTGATGGTGGTGGCAGTGATGATATGCTGACAGTGTTGATGATGTTGGTGATGGTGATGATGGTGGTGGTGATGATGGTGGCGGCAGTGATGGTGATGGTGATGGTGGTGGCAGTGATGATATGCTGACAGTGTTGATGGTGGTGGTGGTGGTGATGGCGGTGGTGATATGCTGACAATGTTGATGACGGTGGTGGTGGTGATGCTGACGGTGGTGATGATGAGGGTCAGCACCTGTGGAGCTCATGGGCTTCGGTCCAGCCACTCTCTCGAGCTCTTGACCTTGATTACCTGGTTGTTTCCCTTCACAAATCAGCGAGCTTGGAGTTATTGATTATCCTCCTCTTCTAGATGAGAGATCAGGGACCTGGAGGTGAAGACACTTGCCCAGGTCACGTGGCCAGCAGATGGCACTGAGCTGGCCAGCGCCAGAGCTCACTCTTAACCACCTCAGGGTCCCGTCAGGTCATCCCAGCCCCGGGGGGAGGGTGCGGACCTGGGACACCAGTCAGGTTTGTCCCAAGACTTGGCAGAGGTCACTTGCTCTGCACACACCAGGCAGCGGGATGGGGAAGAAATGGTCTGTTAACCTGTATCATCTGCCCGCAGGACCCTTGTGGCTCCCAGGCCTGGTGGCCTTGGGCACCAGGTGCTCGGCTGGCGTCTGGAAGGACTCAGCTCCTGCTGGAGAGGGTGGCCTCACCACGTAGCCTCCGCCGGGCGTGGGGCGATGTCTGCAGTTTCATGCTGTGTCCTTTCCTCCTTCCCCGCCCATTGTGATTCGCTCTGGGGCAGATTTAAGCCCTTCTTTATTTTCCAGTCCAGGGGTTTGTCAGCGTTTCAGTAGACTTGCATAAATCCACCTTTCTGGTGCCAGGACAGTGCGGCTGAAGGGAAACGTCCTGTTGTTCTGTCCTTGGAAGGGACGAGGGAGCGTCGGGTTTCAGGAGTTCGAGGGAGCCAGGTGATCGTGGACACTCACGGAATGCTCCGTCGGGAGACCCCGCTGCTCTCCCAGGAAGTAATTCTCTCTGAGCCCCAATCAGGGGCCAGTTTGGCAAGGGGGCCCAGGCTTCGAGATGTGGTGGCAGTCTTGTTGCAAACCGTCTATTCTCAGAACACAGCTGGGCTGTGTTGTAATCACACACAGATCTCGGCAATAAATAAGGTGTGCACGGACGTGCTCTCAGATGAGTGTGAATTTCTGCAGTGTGCACAAACAAATCTCCCAGCCTTGAGACAGCTAGAGGAAGCCAGGAGGGGTGGACCAGGGCTGTCTGGGGGCCGTGGTACGTGGTTTTTTGAAAACCCACAGTTTAGTTCACACCGATGGTTTGGTACCAGGCTGTGGATGTGAGGGTTTTCTGGGAAAGCGAGAGGCTGGTCGGGAGTGGATGTGGAGGCTGCGGCTGCTGCCCTCCCTGGTCCAGGAATGAGGTTGCAGTTCGATTCTAGAAGTCAGGCCTGCTTTGGCAGGTGTCCCTGGCACATCGTCAGGGCCTGACACACAGGTAGTGACGGTGCTCACCGAATGGGTAAGGCGTGTGTAATTTCGTTTAGAGAAAGGGTGGAAACGGACAGTTGCTCTGGGACATTGGGGTACCACAGAGGCTCAAACGAGAGCAGAGCTCTCGTGGACATCAAGAAAGGGCGTGATGACTCTTATTGGTTTTCACGCCCTGAGCTATCTAAACAGAAATCTCTTCCAGAGTGATTCATATTCTGAGTAATCTGGTCGAGGACATCCTCTGTGGGTTTGGGAAGATGAGATGGAACTCCAGAGAGGATGATTTGACGGGTAGATAGTCGGTCCCACAGTGATTGATTTGGGCAACTGGAGCCGTCCTGCCCAGAGGAGGCCACAGCGCCATCCACAGCCTCTCCCGAGGCCTCGGGTCAAATCAGCTATAGTCTATTCTCATGTGAGGTTTGGGCTCTGACTCAGCCCCACCTGCCCGGCTGCACGTGGAACGCTGGCACCTCTGAGGCCAGCCCTACCCTTTCAGTCTGGGGGGAAACTGAGGCCCAGAGCGGGCTGTGGCCCACGCAGAGGGGCACTGACTGTGTGAAGCTGTGCTTAGCAGACGAGTGCTCTGAATCCCAGCCTGGGTTCATCTGGACGGCACCCAAGCTCGTCGGCTGCCAGCTCAGAGGGGCCGGTCCAGGGTCAGGTCTGCTGCCTGGATCAGGTAAAGGGCTGGCTCTGAGTGGGACAGTTTTGTGACTCTAAGAGGGAAGGGCCGGCGCAATTCAGCTCTCCCTGGGTCTGCCTGCCGCCGCGACTGGGGAAGCCTGGGCTCTGCCCAAGGGGCTTAAACAGAAGGAGGAGGGGTTGGCGGGTCCCCTGAGAACTGGCTGCACAGATGCCACGGGGAGTGGGGAGGGCCACGGAGTGGTCACGCACCGTGGACCCCGAGGCCTGTCTCACGCTCACTCTCTGCCTGGGTCCTCACAACGGCCCTTCACACCCTGGTGTCACCATTCGTCCTAGACGGAAAGTGAGACTCAGAGAGGGCAGCCAGGTGCCCAAGGCCACACAGCAGGAAGGCGCGGCCCTGCCCCACACAGAGCTCTTCCCCAGGGGCCACGCGGCCTTGTGAGGGTCAGCCCCGCCTATGCCTCCAGCAGGAGCTCTTGGAGGGGACATCTCGCCAGTTACTTCTCATCTGGGTCATGGTCCCCAAGGGTCTCTAGAGGAGAAACATCTTGTTCATAATTTGTCCCTGGGTTTCTGCCTTTGACAGTCCTCGGAGCCTCGTGGCTACTGCCCCAGTAAGTCAGGTCCTGATT
The DNA here is from genome assembly GCF_000442215.2 of Lipotes vexillifer. NCBI lineage: Eukaryota > Metazoa > Chordata > Mammalia > Artiodactyla > Lipotidae > Lipotes > Lipotes vexillifer. The sequence continues at coordinate 2,913,115 of NW_006796283.1, forward strand.
TACTGGCCTTGGACAGCACTACCGGGCATCCCATCTAGGAGGCTGGCTGTTCCCTCTCTCGAGGCCTTTATGTGAACCGTGCTGCGGGGAGCGGGGAGACAGAGGCCTAGACCAGCCACGGCCTCAGGGGGTCCTGCCTCCTGTACAGAGAGGCGGGGAGCAGGCTCTGGGGCCAGCGGAACAGAAGCTGGCAAGGGTGCCTCTTCCCACGGACCTCTCGCCATCTAGATGCTCCTCTCTCTGTTCTCAGTGCTGGGCGCACAGCCGGTGCTCAGGCACCACGTGTCACGTGGGACTCAAGGCACAAGCAAAGCGGGTGTCTTTCCCGAGGGCGTGTGGGCCAAAGTCTTGGGGTGACATGACCAGCTTTGCGTTTCCGACAAAGCCATTCCCATGGTGGTAGTTATCACTGCTGTGTAACAAATGACCCCGAGATGCAGCAGCTGTGCTCCATCTCACAATTTCCATCCAGGAATCTGATAGCAGCTTGGCATGGTGGCTCTGGCCTCACAGCCTCTCCATCAAGATGGGCTTGTGCTGTGGTCACCTGAAGGCCTGCCGGGCCTGCAGGGTCCACCTCCAAGCTCACGCCTGGAGAACTGATGCTGGCTGCTGTTGGGGGGTCACCTGCCATGTGGACGTCCCCACGGGGCTGCTTGAGCTTCCTCACAACCTGGCAGCTGATGCCGCCCCCCAACCCCCAGAGCCATGAATCACGGGAGCGAGGTGGTGCCTGTTGACCTCATAAGTCACACACCGTCACGTGCGCAACCTCTGTTCATTAGAGGCGAATCTCTAAGCCCAGCCCACACTGAAGGGAAGGGAATTAGGCTCCACCTTTCAAAGGGAGGAGTGTCCATGCATTTCACAGCATATTTTAAAACCACCATGCCCATTAAAGCTAGATAAAGCGAATTTCTTCATTCATCCAAAAAATATTCAATGAGCACCCGCTATGTCCCCAGTTCTGGGGACAGAGCAGACATAAGTGGCCGTCATGTACTCACATGGCAGTGGGTGAACAGACAACACGTGGGTGTTTTCCAGATTGTGTGGTTTAAAGGGTAAAGAGCGGGTAAGATGCTGTTTCGGGTGGAGAAGGCAGGGGAGCCTGGGGCAGCTGACACTAGCGTAGAAACCCGAGGAGGTGCTGGTGCACGTGGGTCTCTACCTCCCATGTTGAGAGGCTTTTGCTCCGGCTGCTGGTGGACGGGAGGCTGGGCTGGGGCGCCAGCAGTGTCCAGAGCAGCGCCGTCCAGTAGAACTTGCTGCCACACTGGAAATGTCCTTCATCTGCACGAGTGCAATCGCCGCCACTCACACGCGGCTTTCGATCACTTGTGTCTCACGCAGTCGAGGAAGTGAATTTAAAATGTATTTGATTCTAACGACTTTCAACTTAAATAGCGCCTGTGGTTCAAGGTGGCTGCAGTGGACAGGGCAGGTCCACAGTGGCCTGGGCGCAGGTGGCAGCATGGGAGGAGGTAAGAAGCGGCCAGAGCCCGTGTATATTTTTTGGGGGGTGCTGACGGGTGTTTGATGGATGGGTGATGAGCAGAATGGGTTGCTAGTTGCCCAGGCCTCCGGACTGTGAAACCCGGGTTTGAATTCCGGCTTTGTTAACGAGTGGTTCTGTGGGCTGGGTCCAGTCCCCAAACCTCACCAAGTCTCAGTCTCCTAAGAGTAGGAGTCATTGCCGTACTGGCTTCTCAGGGGTGCCGCGAAGCACAGATGTGATGGTGACAAGCCCGCGTAGCTCAGATACTGTACACGTCAACTCGGGGCGAGCCAGCGCCGGCTGGGGAGAGAGACGGTCCCTTTATCATGCTCATTCTACTTACAGGAACGCTGCTGTCTCCTCGGTGACCGGTGTCAGCCCAGGTTCCACAGGGGCTCCCCTTGGTGCCTTTGGGGCGCACCAGGTTCTGTGCCATGGCCTGATGGCCCAGGCCTGGCCCTCCCTCTCCCCCAGAAATGCCTCCTCCTGGGCTTCCCACTCTGGCATCGCAGGGACGGTCCAGGCTGCACGAGGAACCCTGGCCGGCTCCTCGGCAGTGGCCGCACATGACGTTCTAAGGGCTGCCTGTCAGTGGCTGTGCCCCTGCCAGGCACATAGACGGGTCCCGGGCGCACGCGCTTGTGGGTTCGTGGCCACAGCACGGCGACCCTGGGGCCCCGGGCTCCTTGGTCTGGGAGCCTTGCAGGGCACCAGCCCGGCCTACCTGGGCAGCTCTGCACCTGTGAGCTTGTCCCCAGCGGCCTCCCCTGGGTCCCCGCATCCGACAGCCCCGCGACGAAAGGCCCACGTTGACAGTGGACGATGGAGCTTCCAGAAAAGATGACACCTTTTCATTATAAAACAGGTGTTTTCGGAGGAAAAATCCAGCCAGTGCCGGGCATGCATCTGACAGATGAGAGCAGCGGTCATGGCCGGAGCCGCCCAGCCCCAGGGTGCCCTCACCTTCTGTGGTAGGAGGGGGCCGGCCAGGAAAGATCCTGCCCCGAGCCTCCGGCCTCCGAGGCTGCTGCAGGCGTGCTGCGGCCAGCGGCGCCGCCGGCCTCCGGTGCTGGCTGCTGGGGAGGAGGGGCTCAGCTGCTTCTGCTGCCGTCCCTGGACGTTCTTTGGTGAGCGGCCCGTGACCACCCAGATTTTCACAGCAAAATAGGATCTGATGTCAGGGCTCCTGCTTCCCCCAAGCGACGCTCGGGTTGGGGTGTCTGGGAAGGGACGATGGTCTCCAGCACGGCGCAGACAGGAGGGCGGAGCACAGCTTCAGGGCCTCAGAAACGCTCCGATCACCCCTTCCTTCCTGCGTTGCTTTGCTGACCCTGGGAAGCTGCCTCAGCCCGGGAACAGTGAGGGGCTGCGTGGCTCTGGAGTCCACGGGGGTGGGGAGCCCGCGAGCCCGTCTTTCTTGGGTGGAAAAATCAAAAGGGAGGTGGGCAGAGGGGCGCGGGGGACGCGAGGGGCCAGGCTGAAGCGCCCAGGAGGTCCCCAGTCCCGGTAGCCCTGAGACTGGGCTGAGTCCCAGATGGCGCACACACGATGCTCAGCACGCCCGCCTCCGCCACCTGGCCGTTGGTGCCACGCCCTTCGGCCAGCCCCTCCGCGTCCCATGCGCCGGCAGTGGGACTGTCAGCAAGCAGGGGGAGGTGTTCCCGCCCGTGGGGAGGATGACAGGTGGATGAAAGGGACATGTGCACGAAGTGAGGGATCGATGATGGAGCAGGCACGCAGCGCCGGCACCACCAAACCCTGGCAGGCTTTCCTGGGGAAGGTAGAATCGGGGAGCAGGCCCAGAAGGGATGTGCCAGGTTCTCCAGGGTGCCCCGGGGAGAGGGGCAACTCTGTGTCCAGGCACTGCCTCTGGGGCTCGGACAGAAGCCTCCCCTGGAGCCTGGGAGACTGAGAACGCGTCGCTCCCACATTCAGAGGGTGGCTCCCTGCCCTCTGTCACCGGAACCGAAGGCCCGCCCCGAAGCGCGCGCTGTACCCGTCGGCCCCTCCCCTCCCGCGCCGAGCTAAGCAGGAAGGCTGGCCCTCTCACCGCCACCGGACCAGTGGCCTACGATACAAGGGAGTATTTTTTTTTTTTTTCCTGCAGTACGCGGGCCTCTCACTGTTGTGGCCTCTCCCGTCGCGGGGCACAGGCTCCGGACGCGCAGGCTCAGCGGCCATGGCTCACGGG
>NW_006796283.1:2916829-2920953 GCF_000442215.2 Lipotes vexillifer
CATCGGCAGGCGGACTCTCAACCACTGCGCCACCAGGGAAGCCCAAGGGAGTATTTTTGAACGGCCAGCCGTGCCTCTGCTTGTCGTCAGCATGGCCGTGGGCTGGATGGCATGGCATGGCCGGGTAAGGGCAGCCGGTTTACTCTGCCTGGTCTCACTGTTAAAGCCATGGCGTGGGATGAGACTTGGGAGAAAAATCCTAACAAACAAGACGTGTTTCCAGTTTTTTGAGAGCCTTGACGCCTCGTCTCTGGCCGTGAATAGCTGTCAGCTCCTCGGGTTCTCCCAAAGATGCCCTCCGCCCACACTCAGGGCCACGCCCCTGACGCCATCCTCAGCAGCTGTGCCAGATGCAGGAGGGGGACCGGTGGCTCTGGCCTTGGGGACAGAGTGAGTCCCTTGTGTGTGCTATGAGGTGGCCAGTCCATCCGAGCACATCGTCACTGGGCAGGGGCCTGGGAAGTTCTGTGTCCCTGCTGTGTCCACAGACGCCCCCGGGCGCCAGCGCTGTCGTGGTCCCCCCTGGCCCCGTGAGCCACCAGCCTGCTCTGTGCCCCAGCTCACCCGTCTGGACCAGGGAGCAGCTCTTTTCTGTAAAAGGGCCAAATGGTAAATACGTTTTTGTCACTTATTCTTGTTTTGCAGCTTCTTTCTTTAAAAATGCAGTCGGGGCTTCCCTGGTGGCGCTAGTGGTTGAGAGTCCGCCTGCCGATGCAGGGAGCGCGGGTTCGTGCCCCGGTCCGGGAGGATCCCACGTGCCGCAGAGCGGCTGGGCCCGTGAGCCGTGGCCGCTGAGCCTGCGCGTCCGGAGCCTGTGCTCCGCAACGGGAGAGGCCACAGCGGTGAGCGGCCTGCGTACCGCAAAAAAAAAAAAAATGCAGTCAGTTCACAGGTCAGACTTGGCCGTGGGCCGCAGCTTGCAACCCCTGGAGTGGACAGCGGGGTGAAAACAGCGCCTGTCCCGGAGGGACCCCAGAGGCCCCGAGCAGCACGACGCCTGGCGGGCATGGCGGGCGTGGCTCCCCCGGTCGCTTGCATTGGCCCCATGTTTTACCAGTCAGGGAACTGAGGCTCGGAAAGACTAAGAATTTCCCAGAAGTGCCGTGGCGGCTGGGGGCGGGGCTCTGCCTGAGCCCCGAGCTGCTAGCTCCGTGCTCTTGGCCTCGCCCCGCCTGCCCGCTGGGCCCTCCCCTCCCTGCCTTCGCCCCAGACTCCCCAAACTAGTGGCCCCTCCAGGGAGATTTGCATCTCAGAGTCCCCAGAGGGCAGCGCCTAACCCAGGGAAGGGCAGCCTCAGGGAGCTCCTAGTAGGGCTCAGGGGCCCGGGACCCAGTGACCCACAGTGTGCATTGGCTGCTGTATCATTCCGTGTGAGGTGAGGGTGGCATCACATCCCATAAGCCCTCATGGCGAGGCCACGTAGAAGGGACCGAGCTTCGCTGCCCCTCAGGCGGTGCCTGCAGCCGCAGCCTGGGGGCTGGGCTCTGGCCATCCGGCCACGGGTAGGCATGGAGGCCCTGGTGAGCCCTGCTCAGGGTCCCCGAGGTTCCCGAGGTCGGGTCAGCTGTACCGGGCGAGCTGGGGCCAGGTGCCCGGTGTACCTGCCTCAGGTGACGTCTCATCCTTCACCTGGTGCCCTTGTCCCCGACGGAGCCACCCAGCAGGATGCGTTTGCTCTGGCCCTTAAGGATCCAGGTTCATCTCCTCTTAGAACCTGAGCCACAGAACGGGTTTACGGTTATGGGGAGGAACTTGGGGGAACACAGCTGAGCTTGCACTTCCACGGCGGCCCCGAGGGGCGTGTGTCATTTCTCATCCTCCTGCCTGCTTAGATGTCCTCAGGCCCCACACTGTCCCCGAGGGAGTCTCCCTGGGCCAGCACCCGGGGCGCAGAGGTGACGGGGACAGGGGTGTGCGATGACGGCCCCAGGAGGTGTCTCTGCCGTGTGGCCCTTGGCGTGCGGCACGTGTGCCGCGCTGTACGGGGCCTCGCTGAGCAGCGCTGCAGCCTTGCACAGGTGGGTAAAGTGCCTGTGACAAGGGCAACCTGAGTGATACTTTGGGAACAAGAGGAAGGTTCAGGTCAGCCACCAGGGAGGTACAGAGCCGAGAGGGAGGCGGAGGGGAGGCAGGGTGCATCCACAGGGGCTGCGACCTGGCCCGGATGCCCGAGAGCCTCAGCTGGGCGCTACCCATCTCCGTCCGTGCCCTGGAGCCTCCGCCGTCAGTCTGCTGCTTGGGGGCACTGGGTGTGCCCGGGTCTCACCCACACTGTGTCTTCAGTCCTCGTGGGAGCTCAACCGAGCAGGTCCTCGTGCTAGTGTCCTGGGGCCACCATAACAAATGACCATGCGCCAGGGGCTTCAAACAACAGAAGTCTATCCTCTCACAGTCCTGGAGCCAGAAGTCCAAAGTCAAGGTGTCAGCGGGCCGAGTGTCCTCAGGAGGCTCAGTGGAGGGTCCCTCCTGCCTCTTCCAGCTCCTGGGGGCTCCAGCGTCCTTGGCCTGTGGCCGCCTCCCTGCAGTCTCTGCCCCTGTCCTCCCGTGGCCTCCTTCTCTGTGTCTCTGCACGTCCCAGCCTCCCTCTTCTAATGAGGACCCCAGTCATGGGTTTACAGCCCGCCTGACGACCTCATCCCGACTTCATCACGTCCGCAAAGACCCTGTGTCCAAATAAGGCCATATTCACAGGTGCTGGGGGTTAGGATTTGGGCATGTATTTGGTGGTGGGGGGGGGACATAATTCAACCCGTAACATGTATGAATTTCTAAGTAAGAAGAATTTTTTAGGAAGTGCGTCGCTAGAGGCGACCAGAGCTTTGGCCCTGAGGTTCCTGGGAACCAGAGCCAAGCAGAACTTTGTGAGCCTGCGTGCGGTCCCTCTGCTTCTCTTCACCGCTCACATCAGGCCCTCCTGCCTTTCAGCGCAGAAAACTGTCCAGGGGGAGGCGGGCGGACAGAGGGAAGAGAGGTTCCGCTTCAAGCTTCTGAAGGATTTTCTCCAACAGACAAGAGGCTTCATTGGCCAGAGCTCAGGATCACCTTTGTAAGAGGGAACCAGGCACAAGGTGCAGACGGAGTGGGGTGGTTGGTCTGTTTCGCGGTGTTTAGACATCTCTGCTTCGGTCCCCGCTCCATTGGACTTGGCTCTGGGAAGCTGGTGGCCGTGGGGTAGGGCCCGCCATGTGCTTTTCAGAAGTCTTCAGCTTCTCCCCGTCACCCCACAGACCTGGAGCAGCCCGACACGGGCAGTGGAGCAGTTGCTATGAAGCAAAGGAGTTGCACTTTGGGTGCTGGCACCGGCCTCCCAGCCTCCAGGAAGAGGGCGGGCGGTGGGCTGCAGGTGTCCAACAGAAACCGGAGCGGGGCCAGCCCTTGGTTTCTAATGTGGAAAGTGGGGAGCACATTCGGAGGGGTTGCTGAGGGCACAGAGTCCTGCCCTGTCCTGCTGTCCAACCTCCCCAGCACCCCGATCTCACCCCTGACATCCTCGAAGCTCTTGGCCGCGAGAATCTGAGGGAGCTCGTTACTTTAAGAAAATAAATGGTGAACGAGGAAAATCATATCCGAATACACAACCTCAAACCGCAGTGGAAAGTGTTCCCGAAACAAAGTCAGCGTCTCCTGGCCCCTGATTACTTCCCTGTGTCCTCGGGGAGATATGAGGGGCCCCCCGGGCGGGGGGAGCCGGAGAAGGTTCCCTGGGGCATCTCTGTGCCTGGAAATCTGTTGCCAAGCAGAGTCCCCCATTTGGGCTGTTTCGCAAGAGCTGTTTTTCGGGGTTCTAATCCCCTGGTCAGCAGCCATTAACAGTCCACCACCCGCGTCACGGCCTTTCCCTTCACATCAGTTTAACGCGCTGAGCGCCGCTGTGGCAATCCTAAAGGTGGGGTCAGGGGCCTTGGGGTCATGCTGGAATTCCCCAGAAAAGTTTGCACAAGGAGAGAGAACGGCCGGAGCCGGCCCCGCACGTAACAGGCGACGGCTCCGGGGACGGGGACTCCCATCACAGTGGCTGCCGTGGCCAGGGCGGGGCCTCAGGGATGCACCGCCCCTCCTTCTCTATGAAGAGGAAGCTGGGTCTCCTGAGTCGTCGTGGAGGGAAAGAGGGGGGTCTCTCGGGG
>NW_006796283.1:2921118-2921795 GCF_000442215.2 Lipotes vexillifer
GTAGGGGGGGCACCAGGGTGGCCGAGGGGCACCAGTCCCCACAGCCCACACTTGGGGGGCGGGGTGAGGGCACTGCCTGGCCCTGGGTGCAGGCATCTGTAAGGACCCTGCTGCCCCAGGAAGGGGTGCAGGCGTGCGTCCTGGGCAGAGGTGCCACCTGGGGGAAGCAGGACAGGACGCAGGTCTGGGCGCCTCCCCTGGAAGTTTTCGTTCGTTTTCACCCCCAGATACTTCAGGCGTGTGTCCTCAGCACGAGGACAGCCCCTTCCATGACCACAGCTCAACTCTTGAGATTGAAAAATTAACATCTCATCTACAGACCTTGTTCACATCCTGCCTATTGTCCCAATAAGGCCCTTTATAGCAAAAAGGAAAACAGAAGTTATTCCTGGTCTGGGAACCGGCCCGGAGCCAGTGTCACACGCATCGCCCAGCCTTTGTCGTCCTTCAGCCTCGGTCTGTCCTTGTCTCCACACAGGGACGCGGGGGGCTCTGCGGGGGGCTCACAGGTAGGGCGCCCCTCGCTGCCGTGCCTGGTGCCTCTGGAGCTGAGATTCCGCTGGGCGTCTGCGGTGGGAATGGCAGCAAGTGAGGCAGGCGGTGCCCCTCGGTGTGTCCCGACCCCCAGCCTGAGGCACTGGATGCCCGGGGGCCCCTTGCTGTCATGGTAACTGACC
>NW_006796283.1:2921853-2933527 GCF_000442215.2 Lipotes vexillifer
AGATCTCTCCACTGGGAGGCGGCAGTCGTATGAGGTTTCTGCAGCTGCTGTAACCAAGCGCCACAGAGAAGGAGTCTCAAAAGAGTAGAAATCTACCCCCTCCAAGCCCTGGAGGCCAGAGTCAGAAATCCAGGGCGGGGTCCCTCCTGCCCCTTCCGGCTCCTGGGGGTCTAGGTGTTCCTGGGCTCACGTCCGCGTCACCCCAGGCTGTGCCTCCTTCTTAAAATGATACAAACGATTGCAGTCAGGGCCCAGGAAATTCTCCTTGCCTCTAGATCACTCGCATCTGCAAAGACCCTTTCTCTGGGTAGGATGCACTCCCAGGTGAGGCTGTTAGGGCCCGATGTGTCTTTGGGAGCCAGTCTTTAGCCTGGCTGTCCATAGTGATGGACAACTACTCGTGAGGTGCTTTGGGAACGTACAAATGTCCTGAACTTCATAAACTGTGATTTTCCAATTCTGTCATTTCTCTGACATGCACTAGTGGGGTTTCTACCGTGGGGAGATCTTCTTTCCTCCCACTTACGTTTTCATCTGTATACTTATATCAGTATGGATTCATGGGGTTTTATATATCTGTGGGTTATAATCCATTGATGATACAGTTTGACGCCCAAATTGTCACAGATTTGGCCGGTGGGGCTCTGTCACTTTGACATGTTCCCATCATTCTTCAAACACTCCCTTATTTTCTGGCAAAAACAAAGGCATTTCCAGCTCATCTTGGGCGTCCTCTGTCACAGCCCTTCAAGCTGGCATTTTTCCCAAGAAGCCTCCCTTTAGTGGCGAGTGGTGTATCTGGAAACCAGGATCTGGTGCTGGGCGTGGTTGCTGCCACTGTGCCTCTGCTTCTAAGGCTTCTCAGTGGCTGCACGGAGGCAAGGAGAGAAGGGAGGAAGAGAGGGAGAAGAGAAAGGGGCAAGACACGCCTGCATCCGAGTTTCCCCGCAGTGTTTGCACACACATCACGCGTTTCCCACCGACACCTCCACCTGCGTCCTGAACCACCGGTGCACTCTTGCTGCCCCCCTTTTCCACACTCGCTGCTCCCTCCTCCGACAGCAAGGAACCTGGCTTCAATTGGCCTCCACGTATTTACTTCTGTGCTCAGTCCCAGAATACACAGAAAATAGTTTCAAAATTGCTAACCCACACCACTGTGAAAAACAAACCTATTAACCAGACTTTAATATTGTTTACATTTCTTTTTGTCTTTAATCAGAAGGCTGTTCACAACTTATGCCGGGGAGTTTTCCCCGCCCGAACATTACTCACGTGAAACACGGTTTGGTTCTTTTGTTTCTATCTAGAATCTGTTGAGAGTCACCACTCCATCCTTTTTTTTTGGCACATGTAAAATATTAACATGGGTTCCACAAAACTCTACGCACAAGCATATTCAGAGAGTTTACCAAGGATGACCCTGCATTGACACACCATCGTCACCCGCGTCCAAAGTCTACATTCGGACTCACTCTTGGTGTTGAACATTCTATGGGTTTGGGCAAATGTGTAATGACGTGTATCCACCTTTATAGTCTCCTGCAGAGTAGTTTCACTGCCCTGGAAATCCTGCGCTCCACCTGTCCACCCCTCCCTCCCTCCAACCCCTGGCCACCACTGATCTTTTCACTGTCTCCATAGTTTACCTTTTCCAGAATGTCACAGACTTGGAATCATGCAGTCTGTAGCCTTTTCAGATTGGCTTCTGTCACTTAGTCATACGCATTTACGATTCCTCCGTGTCTTTTCGTGGCTCAACGGATCATTTCTTTTAAACACTGAATAATATTCCACTGCCTGGATGTTTCACAGTTTATTCATCCCTTCACCTACTGAAGGACATCTTGGTTGCTTCCAAGTTTCAGCAGTTACGAATAAAGCTGCTATAAACATCCATGTGCGGGTTTGTACGTGGACATAAGTTTTCAGGCCCTTTGAGTAAATACCAAGGGGCCCAACTGCTAGCTCATATGATAAGAGGACGGTTAGTTTTGTAAGAAACTGCCCAACCATCTTCCAAAGTGGCTGCACCACTGCATTCTGACCAGCAATGAATGAGTTCCTGTTTCCTTACGCCCTCGCCAGCGTTTGGTGTTGTCAGTTTCTGGATTTGGGCCATTCTAACAGGTGTGTAGTGGTATCTCATTGTTGTCTCATTGTTCCCTGATGACATAGGATGTGGAGCATCTCTGCAGATGCTTGTTTGTCATCTGTCTATCTTCTTTGGTGAGGGGTCTCTTCAGATCTTTGGTCCATTTCTTATTTCTTCTGGCTTGTCGTGTGGCTTGTGGGATTTTAGTTCCCCAACCAGAGATTGAACCCAGGCCCTTGGCAGCGAGAGCTCGGCGTCCTAAGCACTGGACCGCCAGGGAATTCCTTTGGCCCATTCTTTAATTGGATTGTTTTAGTTTGTTTTTAATTTCTGTTTTTTTATTGAAATATAGTTGATTTACAGTGTTTCAGGGGTACAGCAAGGTGATTCAGTTATATGTGTACATGTATATGTACTCTTTTTCAGATTCTTTTCCATTATAGGTTATTACAAGATATTGAATATAGTTCCCTGAGCCATACAGTAGGTCCTTGTTGGTTATCTGTTCTATATATAGTAGTGTGTGTATGTTAATTCCAAACTCCTAATTTATCTCTTCCCCACCCCCCCAACCCCCGACCCTTGCTGTGCCCTTGGGTAACCACAAGTTTGTTTTTGAAGTGAGTCTGTTTCTGTTTTGTAAATAAGTTCATTTGTATCATTGTTTTTTAGATTCCACATATAAGTGATATCATACGATATTTGTCTTTCTCTGTCTGACTTTACTTAGTATGACAATCTCTGGGTCCATCCATGTTGCTGGAAATGGCATTATTTCATTCTTTTTTGTGGCTGAGTACAGGTTGTTTTCTTTTTGATATATATATAAATTTATTTATTTATTTTTGACTGTGTTGCGTCTTCGTTGCTGCGCGCAGGCTTCCTCTAGTTGCGGCGAGCGGGGGCTACTCTTCGTTGCGGTGCGCGGGCTTCTCATTGTCGTGGATTCTCTTGTTACGGAGCACGGGCTCTAGGCGCGCGGGCTTCAGTAGTTATGGTGAGCTCGGTAGCTGTGGCTCGCGGGCTCTAGAGCTCAGCATCAGTAGTTGTGGTGCACGGGCTCGTTGCTCTGCAACACGTGGGATCTTCCTGGACCGGGGCTTGAACCCATGTCCCTTGCATTGGCAGGTGGATTCTTAACCATTGCAGCACCACCAGGGAAGCCCCCAGGTTGTTTTCTTATTGTTGAGTTTTAAGAGTTCTTTGTCTATTGTGGATAACAGTCCTTTATCAGATACGTCTTTTCCAGATATTTTCTCCCATTCTGAGCTTGTCGTCTTCTCTTGACAGTGTCTTTCACAGAGCAGAAGTTCTTAATTTTAATGAGGTCCAGCTTATTACTATTTCTTTCATAGATCATGTCTTTGGCATTGTATCAAGGTCAGCTAGGTTTTCTCCTGTGTCATCTTCTAGGAGGTTTTAATTTTGTATCTTACTTTTAGGTCTGTGATCCATTTTGAGTTAATTTTTGTGAAGGGTGTAAGGTCTGTGTCCAGGTTTATTCTTTGCATGTGTGTATGTCCCGTTGTTCCAGCACCATTTGTTGAGCATACTACCTTTGCTTCATTGTGTTGCCTTTGCTACTTAACCAGAGACCAATGGCCTATATTTACGGGGGTCTACTATGGGGCTTTTTACTTTGTTCCATTGATCTGTCTATTCTTTTGCCAGTACCACACTGTCTTGATTACTGTAGCTTTAGAGTGAGTCATGAATGTGGGTAGGGTCATCTCCTTCCCCTTCAGTATTTTTTTTTTGTCTTTATAGGTGTTTTAATTTATTTTTTTTTTTACATCTTTATTGGAGTATAATTGCTTTACAATGGAGTGTTAGTTTCTGCTTTACAACCAAGTGAATCAGCTACACATATACATGTGTTCCCATATCGCCTCCCTCTTGGCGTCTCCCTCCCTCCCACCCTCCCTATCCCACCCCTCTAGGTGGTCACTAAGCACCGAGCTGACCTCCCTGTGCTACGCGGCTGCTTCCCACTAGCTCTCTGTTTTACATCTGGTCGCGTGTATATGTCCACGCCGCTCTCTCGCTTCGTCCCAGCTTCCCCTTCCCCCTCCCCGTGTCCTCAAGTCCCCCTTCAATATTGAGTTGGTTATTCTGAGTCTTGTGCCTCTCCATGTGAACTTTACAGTCAGTTTTCGATATCTAGGATGTGAATTGGAATTACATCGAATCTGTACATCAACTTGGGAATAACTGACATCTTGACAATATTGAGTCTCCCTATCCATGATCATGGAATATCTCTCCATTTATTTAGTTCTTTGATTTTTTTCATCAGAGTTTTGTGGTTTTTCTCATACAGATCTTATGCATATTTTGGTAGATTTTTACCTAAGTATTTCATTTCGGGGGTGCTAATGTAAACGGTATTGTGTTCTTAATTTCAAATCCCACTCGCATGTTGTGGTATATAGGAAAGTGCTTGACTCTGGCCTATTAAGTATTCTACAACCTTGCTATAATTGCTTATTGGTCCCTCCAGTGTTTATTTTTTTGTCAGTTCTTCTGGATTTTCTACATAGACAATTATGTCATCTGTGGACAAACACAGTTTTATTTCTTCCTTCGCAATATGTATATTTTTAATTTCCTTTTCTTGTGCATTAACTAGAACTTCCAGTACGACGTGGAAAAGGACTGGTGAGAGAGGACATCCCTGCCTTGTTCCTGACCTTAGTCAGGAAGGCTTTAAATTTCTCACCATTAAGCTTGATGTTAGCTGTAGATTATTATTATTTTTATTAGTATTAGTTTTTTTTTGTTTGTGTGTTTTTTTATACTGCAGTTTCTTATTAGTCATCAGTTTTATACACATCAGTGTATACATGTCAGTCCCAATCGCCCAATTCAGCACACCACCATCCCCACCCTACCCCCTTGGTGTCCCTACGTTTGTTCTCTGCATCTGTGTCTCAACTTCTGCCCTGCACACCGGTTCATCTGTACCATTTTTCTAGGTTCCACACACATGCGTTAATATACGATATTGGTTTTTCTCTTTCTGACTTACTTCACTCTGTGTGACAGTCTCTAGATCCATCTACGTCTCAACAAATCACCCAATTTCGTTCCTTTCTATGGCTGAGTAATATTCCATTGTATATATGTACCACATCTTCTTTGTCCATTCGTCTGTCGATGGGCATTTAGGTTGCTTCCATGACCTGGCTATTGTAAACAGTGCTGCGATGAGCATTGGGGTGCATGTGTCTTTTTGAATTATGGTTTTCTCTGGGTATATGCTCAGAGGCGGGATTGCTGGCTCATATGGTAATTCTGTTTTTAGTTTTTTAAGGAACCTCCATACTGTTCTCCATAGTGGCTGTATCAATTTACATTCCCACCAACAGTGCAGGAGGGTTCCCTTTTCTCCACACCCTCTCCAGCATTTGTTGTTTGTAGATTTTCTGATGAAAACCCATTCTAACTGGTGTGAGGTAATACCTCATTGTAGTTTTGATTTGCATTTCTCTAATAATTAGTGATGTTGAGCAGCTTTTCATGTGCTTCTTGGCCATCTGTATGTCTTCTTTGGAGAGATGTCTATTTAGGTCTTCTGCCCATGTTTGGATTGGGTTGTTTGTTTCTTTAATATTGAGCTGCATGAGCTGTTTATATATTTTGGAGATGAATCCTTTGTCCGTTGATTCGTTTGCAAATATTATCTCCCATTCTGAGGGTTGTCTTTTCGTCTTGTTTATGGTTTCCTTTGCTGTGCAAAAGCTTTGAAGTTTCATTAGGTGCCATTTGTTTATTTTTGTTTTTATTTCCATTACTCTAGCAGGTGGATCAAAAAAGATCTTGCTGTGATTTATGTCAAAGAGTGTTCTTCCTATGTTTTCCTCTAAGAGTTTTATAATGTCCGGTCTTACATTTAGGTCTCGAATCCATTTTGAGTTTGTTTTTGTGTATGGTGTTAGGGAGTGTTCTAATTTCATTCTTTTACATGTAGCTGTCCAGTTTTCCCAGCAGCACTTATTGAAGAGACTGCCTTTTCTCCATTGTATACCTTTGCCTTCTTTGTCATAGATTAGTTGACCATAGGTGCGTGGGTTTATCTCTGGGCTTTCTGTCTTGTTCCATTGATCTATATTTCTGTTTTTGTGCCAGTACCATATTGTCTTGATTACTGTAGCTTTGTAGTATAGTCTGAAGTCAGGGAGTCTGATTCCTCCAGCTCCGTTTTTTTTTCCCTCAAGACTGCTTTGGCTATTCAGGATCTTTTGTGTCTCCATACAGATTTTAAGATGATCTGTTCTAGTTCCATAAAAAAATGCCATTGGTAATTTGATAGGGATTGCATTGAATCTGTAGATTGCTTTGGGTAGTATAGTCATTTTCACAATATTGATTCTTCCAATCCAAGGGCATGGTATATCTCTCCATCTGTTGGTATCATCTTTAATTTCTTTCATCAGTGTCTTATAGTTTTCTGCATAGAGGTCTTTTGTCTCCCTAGGTAGGTTTATTCCTAGGTATTTTATCGTTTTTGTTGCGAAGGTAAATGGGAGTGTTTCCATGATTTCTCTTTCAGATTTTTCATCATTAGTGTATAGGAATGCAAGAGATTTCTGTGCATTAATTTTGTATCCTGCAACTTTACCAAATTCATTGATTAGCTCTAGTAGTTTTCTGGTGGCATCTTGAGGATTCTCTATGTATAGTATCATGTCATCTGCAAACAGTGACAGTTTTACTTCTTCTTTTCCAATTTGTATTCCTTTTATTTCTTTTTCTTCTCTGATTGCCGTGGCTAGGACTTCCAAAACTATGTTGAATAATAGTGGTGAGAGTGGACATCCTTGTCTTGTTCCTGATCTTAGAGGAAATGCTTTCAGTTTTTCACCATTGAGAATGATGTTTGCTGTGGGTTTGTCATATATGGCCTTTATTATGTTGAGGTAGGTTCCCTCTATGCCCACTTTCTGGAGAGTTTTTATCATAAATGGGTGTTGAATTTTGTCAAAAGCTTTTTCTGCATCTATTGAGATGATCATATGGTTTTTATTCTTCAATTTGTTAATATGGTGTATCACATTGATTGATTTGCATATATTGAAGAATCCTTGCATCCCTGGGATAAATCCCACTTGATCATGGTGTATGATCCTTTTAATGTGTTGTTGGATTCTGTTTGCTAGTATTTTGTTGAGGATTTTTGCATCTATATTCATCAGTGATATTGGTCTGTAATTTTCTTTTTTTGTAGTATCTTTGTCTGGTTTTGGTATCAGGGTGATGGTGGCCTCATAGAATGAGTTTGGGAGTGTTCCTTCCTCTGCAATTTTTTGGAAGAGTTTGAGAAGGATGGGTGTTAGCTCTTCTCTAAATGTTTGATAGAATTCACCTGTGAAGCCATCTGGTCCTGGACTTTTGTTTGTTGGAAGATTTTTAATCACAGTTTCAATTTCATTACTTGTGATTGGTCTGTTCATATTTTCTATTTCTTCCTGGTTCAGTCTTGGAAGGTTATACCTTTCTAAGAATTTGTCCATTTCTTCCAGGTTGTCCTTTTTATTGGCATACAGTTGCTTGCAGTAGTCTCTTAGGATGCTTTGTATTTCTGTGGTGTCTGTTGTAACTTCTCCTTTTTCATTTCTAATTTTATTGATTTGAGTCCTCTCCCTCTTTTTCTTGATGTGTCTGGCTAATGTTTTATCAATTTTGTTTATCTTCTCAAAGAACCAGAGTTTAGTTTTACTGATCTTTGCTCTTGTTTTCTTTGTTTCTCTTTCATTTATTTCTGCTCTGATCTTTATGATTTCTTTCCTTCTGCTAACTTTGGGTTTTGTTTGTTCTTCTTTCTCTAGTTCCTTTAGGTGTAAGGTTAGATTGTTTATTTGAGATTTTTCTTGTTTCTTGAGGTAGGCTTGTATAGCTATAAACTTCCCTCTTAGAACTGCTTTTGCTGCATCCCATAGGTTTTGGATCGTCGTGTTTTCATTGTCATTTGTCTCTAGGTATTTTTTGATTTCCTCTTTGATTTCTTCAGTGATCTCTTGGTTATTTAGTAACGTATTGTTTAGCCTCCATGTGTTTGTGTTTTTTACGTTTTTTTCCCTGTAATTCATTTCTAATCTCATAGCGTTGTGGTCAGAAAAGATGCTTGATATGATTTCAATTTTCTTAAATTTACTGAGGCTTGATTTGTGACCCAAGATGTGATCTATCCTGGAGAATGTTCCGTGCACACTTGAGAAGAAAGGGTAATCTGCTGTTTTTGGATGGAATCTTCTATACATATCAATTAAATCTATCTGGTCTGTTGTGTCATTTAAGGCTTCTGTTTCCTTATTTATTTTCTGTTTGGATGATCTGCCCATTGGTGTAAGTGAGGTGTTAAAGTCCCCCACTATTATTGTGTTACTGTCGATTTCCTCTTTTATAGCTGTTAGCAGTTGCCTTATGTATTGAGGTACTCCTATGTTGGGTGCATATGTATTTATAATTGTTATATCATTTTCTTGGATTGATCCCTTGATCATTATGTAGGGTCCTTCCTTGTCTCTTGTAACATTCTCTATTTTAAAGTCTATTTTATCTGATATGTGTATTGCTACTCCAGCTTTCCTTTGATTTCCATTTGCACGGAATATCTTTTTCCATCCCCTTCAGTCTGTATATGTCCCTAGGTCTGAAGTGGGCCTCTTGTAGACAGCATATATATGGGTCTTGTTTTTGTATCCATTCAGCGAGCCTGTGTCTTTTGGTTGGAGCATTTAATCCATTCACGTTTAAGGTAAGTATCAATATGTATGTTCCTATGACCATTTTCTTAATTGTTTTGGGTTTGTGTTTGTAGGTCCTTTTCTTCTCTTGTGTTTCCCACTTTGAGAAGTTTCTTTAGCATTTGCTGTAGAGCTGGTTTGGTGGTGCTGAATTCTCTTAGCTTTTGCTTGTTTGTAAAGCTTTTGATTTCTCCATCGAATGTGAATGAGATCCTTGCCGGGTACAGTATTCTTGGTTGTAGGTTCTTCCCTTTCATCACTTTAAGTGTATCATGCCACTCCCTTCGGGCTTGTAAAGTTTCTGCTGAGAAGTCAGCTGTTAACCTTATGGGAGTTCCTTTGTATGTTATTTTTCGTTTTTCCCTTGCTGCTTTCGATAATTTTTCTTTGTCTTTATTTTTTGCCAATTTGATCACTATGTGTCTTGTCATGTTTCTCCTTGCGTTTTTCCTGTATGGGACTCACTGTGCTTCCTGGACTTGGATGGCTATTTCCTTTCCCATGTTAGGGAAGTTTTCGACTGTAATCTCTTCAAATGTTTTCTCCGGTCCTTTCTCTCTCTTTTCTCCTTCTGCAACCCCTATAATGCGAATGTTGTTGCATTTAATGTTGTCCCAGAGGTCTCTTAGGCTGTCTTCATTTCTTTTCATTCTTTTTTCTTTTTTCTGTTCCACGGCCGTGAATTCCACCATTCTGTCTTGCAGGTCACTTATCCGTTCTTCTGCCTCAGTTATTCTGCTATTGACTCCTTCTAGTGTATTTTTCATTTCAGTTATTGTGTTGTTCATCTCTGTTTGTTCTTTAATTCTTCCAGGTCTTTGTTAAACGTTTCTTGTTTCTTCTCGATCTTTGCCTCCATTCTTTTTCCGAGGTCCTGGATCATCTTCACTATCATTATTCTGAATTCTTTTTCTGGAAGGTTGCCTATCTCCACTTCATTTAGTTGTTTTTCTGGGGGGTTTTGTTCCTTCATCTGGTACATAGCCCTCTGCCTTTTCATACTGTCTGTCTTTCCGTGAATGTGGGTTTTGTTCCACAGGCTGCAGTATTGTAGTTCTTGCTTCTGCTGTCTGCCCTCTGGTGGATGAGGCTATCTAAGTGGCTTGATGGGAGGGACTGGTGGTGGGTAGAGCTGACTGTTGCTCTGGTGGGCAGAGTTCAGTAAAACTTTATCCACTTGACTGTTGATGGGTGGGGCTGGGTTCCCTGTGTTGGTTGTTTGGCCTGAGGCGACCCAACACTGGAGCCTACCTGGGCTCTTTGATGGGGCTAGTGGCGGACTCCAGGAGGGCTCACGCCAAGGAGTACTTCCCAGAACTTCTGCTGCCAGTGTCCTTGTCCCCATGGTGAGCCACAGCCACCCCCCACCTCTGCAGGAGACCCCCCCAACACTAGCAGGTGGGTCTGGTTCAGTCTCCCCTGGGGTCACTGCTCCTTCCCCTGGGTCCCGATGCGCACACTGCTTTGTGTGTGCCCTCCAGGAGTGGAGTCTCTGTTTCCCCCAGTCCTGTTGAAGTCCTGCAGTCAATTCCCACTAGGCTTCAACGTCTGATTCTCTAGGAATTCCCC
This sequence comes from Lipotes vexillifer, assembly GCF_000442215.2. Lineage (NCBI taxonomy): Eukaryota > Metazoa > Chordata > Mammalia > Artiodactyla > Lipotidae > Lipotes > Lipotes vexillifer. Next base: position 2,932,264 of record NW_006796283.1, read on the forward strand.
CTCCCGTTGCCAGACCCCCAGGTTGGGAAGCCTGACTTGGGGCTCAGAACCTTCACTCCAGTGGGTGGACTTTGTGGTATAAGTGTTCTCCAGTCTGTGAGTCACCCACCCAGCAGTTACGGGATTTGATTTTACTGTGATTGCACCCCTCCTACCGTCTCATTGTGGCTTCTCCTCTGCCTTTCAATGTGGGGTATCTTTTTTGGTGAGTTCCGGAGTCTTCCTGTCAATGATTGTCTAGCAGCTGGCTGTGGTTCTGGTGTCCTCGCGAGGAGTGAGAGCACGCCCTTCTCCCTGCATCGTCTCGGCTCCTCCTCCTCTCCTATACTTTTGCTGTAGATTATTCTGATAGCGTTTATGAAGTTGAGAAAGTTTCCCTATGTTCCCGCTTTACTGAGCGTTTATATCACGCGTGGGTGTCGGATTTTGTCTAATGCTTTTTCTGCATCTATTTATATAATCACATATTTTTCTTTTTTAGCCTATTGATGTGATGGATTACTTTAACTGATTTCTAATGTTGAACCAGCCTGACACACGTCGGGTAAAGCCCACTTGGTTGTGGTGTATAATTCTTTTAATACTTTGTTGGATTTACTTTGCTAATATTTTGTCGAGGATTTTCAAGTGTTCTCGATACAACAGAAGCCAAAGCATAATCGATACATTTTGCTATTGATCTTTTCGGAAATACTGTAGGTATAGGAACATGTTGACTGAGGCTCTGCATATGGACAGATTCAAGAAGCAAAATCCAGACTATACGAACTTCCTATTTCCTTTCTCCACTAACAGATTAAGGCATTTTATTTATATTTAGTTCAAAACATTTAAAAATTTCTCTTTGAGATTTCTCTTTTGACCCATGTGTTATTTTAAAGTTATAATAGTTTTTTTCCCCTTTTTTTAAATAAATTTTATTATTTTTATTTATTTATTTACTTTTGGCTGTGTTGGGTCTCCGTGGCTGCGTGCCGTCTTTTCTCTAGTTGCAGTGAGCGGGGTCTACTCTTCGTTGCAGTGCGTGGGCTTCTCATTGTGGTGGTTTCTCGTGGTGCAGAGCACGGGCTCTAGGTGCAGAGCACAGGCTCTAGGTACGTGGGCTTCAGTCGTTGTGGCATGCGGGGTCAGTAGTTGTGGCTCGCAGGCTCTAGAGCACAGGCTCAGTAGTTGTGGTGCACGGGCTTAGTTGCTCCACGGCATGTGGGGTCTTCCCGGACCAGGGCTCCAACCTGTGTCCCTTGCATTGGCAGGCGGATTCTTA
>NW_006796283.1:2935362-2943738 GCF_000442215.2 Lipotes vexillifer
TTCTAGGTCTTTGTTAAACATTTCTTGCATCTTCTCGACCTTTGCCTCCATTCTTTTTCCATTCTTTTTCCGAGGTCCTGGATCATCTTCACTATCATTATTCTGAATTCTTTTTCTGGAAGGTTGCCTATCTCCACTTCATTTAGTTGTTTTTCTGGGGGGTTTTGTTCCTTCATCTGGTACATAGCCCTCTGCCTTTTCATACTGTCTGTCTTTCCGTGAATGTGGGTTTTGTTCCACAGGCTGCAGTATTGTAGTTCTTGCTTCTGCTGTCTGCCCTCTGGTGGATGAGGCTATCTAAGTGGCTTGATGGGAGGGACTGGTGGTGGGTAGAGCTGACTGTTGCTCTGGTGGGCAGAGTTCAGTAAAACTTTATCCACTTGACTGTTGATGGGTGGGGCTGGGTTCCCTGTGTTGGTTGTTTGGCCTGAGGCGACCCAACACTGGAGCCTACCTGGGCTCTTTGATGGGGCTAGTGGCGGACTCCAGGAGGGCTCACGCCAAGGAGTACTTCCCAGAACTTCTGCTGCCAGTGTCCTTGTCCCCATGGTGAGCCACAGCCACCCCCCACCTCTGCAGGAGACCCCCCCAACACTAGCAGGTGGGTCTGGTTCAGTCTCCCCTGGGGTCACTGCTCCTTCCCCTGGGTCCCGATGCGCACACTGCTTTGTGTGTGCCCTCCAGGAGTGGAGTCTCTGTTTCCCCCAGTCCTGTTGAAGTCCTGCAGTCAATTCCCACTAGGCTTCAACGTCTGATTCTCTAGGAATTCCCCCTCCCGTTGCCAGACCCCCAGGTTGGGAAGCCTGACTTGGGGCTCAGAACCTTCACTCCAGTGGGTGGACTTTGTGGTATAAGTGTTCTCCAGTCTGTGAGTCACCCACCCAGCAGTTACGGGATTTGATTTTACTGTGATTGCACCCCTCCTACCGTCTCATTGTGGCTTCTCCTCTGCCTTTCAATGTGGGGTATCTTTTTTGGTGAGTTCCGGAGTCTTCCTGTCAATGATTGTCTAGCAGCTGGCTGTGGTTCTGGTGTCCTCGCGAGGAGTGAGAGCACGCCCTTCTCCCTGCATCGTCTCGGCTCCTCCTCCTCTCCTATACTTTTGCTGTAGATTATTCTGATAGCGTTTATGAAGTTGAGAAAGTTTCCCTATGTTCCCGCTTTACTGAGCGTTTATATCACGCGTGGGTGTCGGATTTTGTCTAATGCTTTTTCTGCATCTATTTATATAATCACATATTTTTCTTTTTTAGCCTATTGATGTGATGGATTACTTTAACTGATTTCTAATGTTGAACCAGCCTGACACACGTCGGGTAAAGCCCACTTGGTTGTGGTGTATAATTCTTTTAATACTTTGTTGGATTTACTTTGCTAATATTTTGTCGAGGATTTTCAAGTGTTCTCGATACAACAGAAGCCAAAGCATAATCGATACATTTTGCTATTGATCTTTTCGGAAATACTGTAGGTATAGGAACATGTTGACTGAGGCTCTGCATATGGACAGATTCAAGAAGCAAAATCCAGACTATACGAACTTCCTATTTCCTTTCTCCACTAACAGATTAAGGCATTTTATTTATATTTAGTTCAAAACATTTAAAAATTTCTCTTTGAGATTTCTCTTTTGACCCATGTGTTATTTTAAAGTTATAATAGTTTTTTTCCCCTTTTTTTAAATAAATTTTATTATTTTTATTTATTTATTTACTTTTGGCTGTGTTGGGTCTCCGTGGCTGCGTGCCGTCTTTTCTCTAGTTGCAGTGAGCGGGGTCTACTCTTCGTTGCAGTGCGTGGGCTTCTCATTGTGGTGGTTTCTCGTGGTGCAGAGCACGGGCTCTAGGTGCAGAGCACAGGCTCTAGGTACGTGGGCTTCAGTCGTTGTGGCATGCGGGGTCAGTAGTTGTGGCTCGCAGGCTCTAGAGCACAGGCTCAGTAGTTGTGGTGCACGGGCTTAGTTGCTCCACGGCATGTGGGGTCTTCCCGGACCAGGGCTCCAACCTGTGTCCCTTGCATTGGCAGGCGGATTCTTAACCACTGCGCCACCAGGCAAGTCCCAGTTTTTTTCCTTTTGCTACCGTTGTCCCCAAATCTCAGCCCCTCCATCTCACAGCGTGTGTGTGTGTCTGTGTGCACATCCACAGACACACACATGAAGAGAGAGATCTGTATTTCTGTATGATGGCCCTGAAAGTAGCTGAGCAGGATGAGAATGGAATATCTACAAGCCTGGGCTTCTAGACTATTCCCCTTTTTGTTTTTTTGACCCCTTCGAAGGGGTCAAATTCTTCATTTTATAGCTGAAGACTTCTTACATATCTGCATTTTATGGGCAGGGTTGGCAAGTTGGAGTTGTTTACACAATTCTGAGTCGAAGAATACTGTCTCTTGTTCAGGCAGCAAGAGCCTTTGGGGCGAGCGTGGTGGAGGGGCTGTGTTCTCCAGGTGTCCGTGTCTTGTGAGATCCCACATTTCTCTCCTGAGTTTCCGTGTCACCATGCCCTCTCCGTGGAGCCCCTCTTCGCATCCCCCAGAAGAATCGCCTTCTGAGGTCGCCTCCTCACATCCCACGTGCACTTCTAAGGGTCTTTCCTGTTGTCAGGGCTCTGGTTTATTAGGACTCTTTTTCTGTTTTCACATATACGATGCACTTTCTCTTTCTGGGAGTGCTTTTAGCTCAGCCTCCACTTGTGTGTTCCATGCAGCTTTTCCAGACTCTTTCTCCTCCCACCCAGCTCTCTGCAGTGGGAGCTCACGAAATAGGCGTGTCTGAAACCAGTGTTTATTTTTCTATCTACAGATAATTTAATTTTTTTTTGGTATCCTTTGTCATGTAGATATGCTGAAGGTGTGGAATTTCTTTGGTTTTGCTCTTGATCTGCAAAGGATGTTTGGCAAGATTTCGATTCAGGTGCTGCTATTATCTTGGTTGCCAGAAAGGCCCAGTGCCTGCCCATGTCTTTTTTATAGCAAACCGCTCACACCTTGACATGAGTACTGAGGTTACCTTTGAAAGAAAAGAGCCAGGAATTTGGGCACAGGAATGAAAAACCAGGGGCATGTGTCCACTCAAAAGTAACCCACTCCATAATGAGGCTGTGTTCCCTTAGAAAGGACTCCCTGGGCCCCTCTCAGCAAGAGCGTGCTGGGGTGTTGTCTCAGTGCTTGCCCCATCTGCACTGGGCTTCCCGCAGGGATTTCAGACAAAGAGGAGGACACCCTCCCTGAAGCCTGGGTTCGCATTTCGCTTGGCCTTTTTAGACATTTCAGCATGCGTTTCTGTATGAGAGAAACCAGGCCCACTCCTGGGATCCTGAAAGAGGTGTGTTAATGTCCCCAACTATGACTAGTTTTTCTGCCTCTCCTTTTAGTTCTGTTGACTTTTTAATGAAGAAACACAGACCTAGGATTCTAATATTTTCCGGTGCGTTAACCATTTTATCACGAGGAAATGTCCCTGTTTGTCTCTGCTTCCTTTTTTAAAGCTTCGTTTACGTAATATTAGTATAGCTGTACCAGCTTTATTTTCGTTACTGTTTGAATGATTTCTTATTGAATAGTTGGATTTTTCAAACTTCCTGCCTTATGATTAAGGTGCGTCTATTGTAATCAGCGTATAGGTAGACTTGGGTGTTTATATCTTTACCTAGTCTCTAACAAGCTTACATTGGAGTAGTCTGTTTGCATTTAATGAATTACTGAGATATGTGGATTTATATCTACTATGCTTTTTTTCTATTTGACTGATCTCTTGTATTCTCCCTTCTCTCGTGGTTTGCCTTTGTTTGGGAATCAATTAAAAATTTCATTTTTTCACTGCTCCCCTCTACTAACTTTTGCTAGTCCTTCAAATGGTTATCCTAGAGATGAAAGCAGGCACATTTATTTATTACAATTGAATACAAATTATTACCTTTCCCACTCTTTGATAATGCTAGAAACTTAGAATAACTTAGCTCATTAAACCCTACTGCTTTTTGTGTTTTTGTGGTCATGCATTTGAAGTCTACACCTACCTCAAACCCCACAGTTCACTCCAGTCATTGCTTTGCGCAGCCAGCATTCAGGAGATAGTCGTTTGTATTTATCCGTAAATTTACTTTCTGCTGCTTGCTCTTTCTTCCGGGAATAACGCGTTTTTCTCAGTGGCCATTTTCCTTTCGTGTGAAGAACTCTCCTTTTGCTGGCCTGAACATGTCTTCATTTTGCCTCATTTCTGGAGGATATTTTAAGTAGGCACAGAGTTCTAAGTTGGTGGATGCTGTCTTTCTTATCTATTTATTTATCTGTCGGCTGCGTTGGGTCTTCATTGCTACGCGCGGGCTTTCCCAGTTGCAGGGAGCGAGGGCTACTCTTCATTGCGGTGGCTTCTCTCGTTGCAGAGCACAGGCTCTGGGCGTGCGGGCTTCAGTAGTTGTGGCACGTGAGCTCAGTAGTTGTGGCTCACGGGCTCTAGAGCGCAGGCTCAGTAGTTGGTGGCACACAGGCTTAGTTGCTCCACAGCATGTGGGATCTTCCCGGACCAGGGCTTGAACCCGTGTCCCCTGCATTGGCAGGCGGATTCTTAACCACCGCACCACCCGGGAAGTCCCAACACTGTCTTTCAAAGATGTCACTTCATTGCCTCAGCACTTCCATCATTTCTCCTGAGAAGTTGGCCGTCAGTCTCACTGCTGCTCCTCTGAAGGTGATGAGTCTTTTCCTCTGGCTATTGCCAAGATTTTGCCTTTGGTTTTAAGAGGTCTTAATATGATGTGCCCAGATGCAACTTTCTTTGTATTTATCATGGTTCTGATTTTGTAGGGTTTGGACAGTCGATTCCTTTCATTATCTTTCCAAATAAGGAAAATATTCCCTTTGTCATTTGTTTTCTCTTTTCTTGAGGCTCCAATTACTGTGTCTTTACCTTTCAACCATATCCCACTTGTCTCCAACACTTGTTTCTGCATTTTTCATTATTTTTTCTTTTGCTTCTAGTTGGTTATGTTCCATTAACTTGTTTTTTCCAGTTTACCAGTTCTGTCTTCTGCTTTGTCTAATCCGTCTTCTTCCTTTTCAGATGTAGTGTTTTCTCCTTCAGTTCTAGAATGTCCTCTGGGAAATTTCTCCATCTCCCCCTCTGTTTTGTTGTTATTCAGCATGGTTATTTTTAAAGGCTTTGCCTAGGGAATCTGATACCTGGATCACTTCTGGGTCTGTTTCTGAGATCTGTGTTTTCTCTTGGTTTTTTGATCGTGTGGTCCTCTCTTTTGTCGTGGCAAGTAATTTTGATTGAATGATAAACATTGAATAAAGCACACTGTAGAGCCCCTTGTTCCTGAAGTCCTAAAGTCTATAAACTGTGCAGTGACTCTGCTTCCCCAGGGCCTTCCATAGATCCCATTTCCACATGACCCCAGAATTCACCGCAGGACCCTGAGGGGAAACTGGCCAGGCCCTCAGGCCCCCCACGTCTCCACCAAGAGCTCCGCTGACCCTCTGCCCCCTCCAGTGGCCCCCAGGTACAAAGCCACGAGATTCTCAGCCTCCTCCAAGCGCCTGCAATCAGCAGATGCCCCCGAGACAAAGGAGCTGCTGGAGTTTGCTCACCTTCCCGGCCCTGCCCTCTCCAAAGCCATCCTCCCATTCCCAGCAGTTCCCAATGCCTTGCAACAGACGATTCTGTGTCTCTAGAGGCTTCTAGTTGTTCTCCGCAAGAGCGATGGCATCATGCTGCCTCCTGTTGCCACTTGGAACCTGTCGGGATTCTGAAGCAGGCGGCTTCTGAGGGCTCCCTTGGATGCTTGCAACCCTCAGCCAGACCGGGAAGATACCTGCCACATGGGCCAGATGTCACACACTCCCCACCTGTGCTGCAAAACCCAGAGCACTGCTCATAAGTAGAGAACTCCCGGGGTCTTGGCTCTGCCCAGATGCTTTGGGGGTTCCGTAATGGGGAGCGAGTGTCATGAATCCCTAACTTCTCGCTGTAAGAATGACAGGGTTGCTTTCCTGTCCCACCAAAGTGCCCTGGAGGCAAGCCAAAACCAGGTGGAAGGATTTGATGATGCGACGGGACTTGGGGGAATCGGGTGTTCGCAGTCAGTGCTCAAGGAGCCCCAAGAGCTCACTGATTTGTGTGTTCATCTCAATTTTGATAACAGCTGTGAAGGCATTACTGTTATGGTCCCATTTCACAGATGAGGAAGATGAGGCAGGGAGGCTGCATGGCTACTTTAAGGATCAGGGCTGGAACTGGAAGTGGGTCTGTTGGCTCCAGGGCCTGAGCTTTGCACCTCTGCAGTGCACAGCTCCCAGTGTGGACATGGGCCACGAGCTCCCCGGGACCTGTCGCCCTGGGAGTCCTTCCTGCCTGCCTGCTCTCCCAGGTCAGCTCTTGCCTCCTCTGTCTCCATTTAGATCCAGCTCCACTTGCTCCCGGGAGCTGGAAACACTGGCTTCCACGTTCTCTGCCCACGGTGCCTCACTGACCCTCCCAGCCTGGCTGGTGCTGTGCCCTGCATGGCCTGGTGAGGGTGTCGGTCCAGGAATCCAGACTGGCCGAGTGCCTGCTGGGCTCTGGGTGTGCGGCCCTGGGATGCTCAGACTCCGAGCACAGGCCCAGAGCCCCCTTATGTGTTCTGGGTAAGGTGGGACTCACAGGAGAGAACTGAGGACTTGGGGGAGGACGGGTCAGCCTCAGGAAGCCGTCTCTTTCTGGCCTTGGTTTCCTCGTCCCCGAATCTATAAAACCAGCTTCCCATGGTTGGGGGGCCCTGCGAGATGACGTGAGAGGAAATGCTTTGTCACTTGTGAAGTGCTGTCTCTGGGCTGTTATCTGCTCTGGCTGCTGGGCCTCCCCTGTGGCCCAGCAAAGGCCCCTGGTCACATGGATAACTTCCCCTGGAAGGGCTTGTAGAGCCAGGGTCCAGGGCTTCGTAGGAGAGCAGGAATGTGGTGGTCTTTGGAGGCAAGGGATGCCTTCCGCATGCTCCCTCCAGACTGTGGCACAGGGGGGACCATGCCCGGCCCTCAGCCCAGGTGACGGCCACCGTCCACCCTGCTGCGTCTCAGCGTGTGCCCTCTGAGGTCACCCAGAGCCTAGGTCGTCATTTCCCATGGCTGACTACAACCTGGGGGGGGGGCTTGAAAAAACAGAAGCCTCTCCTCTCTGGCTCTGGGGGCGAGTCTGAGATCCAGGTGGGGAGAGGCCCGGCCTCCGTCAGGGTCTCCTTGCCTCTCCCCAGCTCCTGGCGGCTGCAGGCGATGCTCAGCACGTAGACGCGTCTCTCCATCTCCACTCCTGGTGTCCCCAGGCCTCTCTGTGTCCCTTCCGCCCCCTTCCCTTCTAAGGACGTTGAGTTCAGGGGCCCCCCCCAACCCGGGATGGGCCCATCTCAGTAGCCTTGACTTAACCACACCTGCAAAGACCTCTTTTCCAGATAAGGTCACATTCACAGCTTCTGGGACATGGGCATTTCTTTGCAGGGGGCTGTCACCACTCAACCCACCACATCACGCTTACACACTTTTTTGACTGAGTTCACAGTCAGGACTACTTTTGTTCACCTTGACTCTAAACGTGATCTGCACCCACCGAGTTGAAGCAGCCTCACACAAGACTGTTTCGTGTGATGCAGTATTTTCTGGCCTACTCATGCCCCTTTTCCTTCGATTCAGTTGCAAACTCGCTGAGTGATTCCCGACGTACGAAGGGGAATCGTACGAACCCAAGCTTTCGTCTGAACCCAAGCTCTCCCTGTGGTGCCGGCATCTTGGTTCCACACAGAGCATCGTGTCAGCTGGAGAAGCGGGTAAAACCTGCGGCATGCGCCTTACTGAGGCCGGTAGCCGCCAGGCAGTGGTGTTTCTAACAGGGACGGGCTGGAGGCCGAGTGAAATGCGGGATGTCGATCCCCCTGAGCACTGTGCCGGCCCGACGACCGTGGTTGGAAATGGCTTAGAAACGTGGAGAAGGGTCCGGACGGTGCCGAGTGGAGAACCTAGGGGAGGGTGTCTGCTTACGGCCAGGCCGCGGCCGCAGTGCCCTGTTGATGGTGGCCGAGGGCACGGTTCAGGGAGAGACGTCGCGGGGCAAGCCCCGCCCACTGACCCGCCCAGCGTGCCAGCCCCGCCTTCCCCTGAACTGCTCGGTCCGTGCCGGTCTCTCCCTGCCCCTCCTGCTGCCCATTCCCCCCACCCTCGCACGTGGTTGGCCTGAGGGTGTGTGTCTCGTGTGCCACCACCGGGAGCCCCACAGAGCCCAGATGCGGGGCCCGGGGAGGGTTTGCGGACGACTGAGTGACCAGCGCATGACGGTTTGGGTGTCTTTATTGTTTTCGCCGACGGCCTGATCATTTGTAATGTGGATCATTTTCTTTCAAACGGAAAGAG
>NW_006796283.1:2943763-2946505 GCF_000442215.2 Lipotes vexillifer
TTATTTTCCCATGTTTGAAACTACACAAAATAAAGCTGAGGCACCTGCCACGGCCCCGTGGAGTCGAAAGGGCCAAGTTTGTCCTAGAGAAGCGGAGGCCGCGGGCCAGAGGGAGGCGGGAGGAACGCACTCCCTGGACACGCGCGGCCACCCTGGCGCCGGGCTGGTCGTCCTTTCCTGAGCCCGAGGGCGCAGCATCCAGCCTGGCGCCAACGAGCCCTGCGGAGGGAGCCGGGACTCGGGGATCCAGCAACCCCACAGGAATTGCTTCTTGCTTCGGTGTCACCGCCGCACAGATGCCGTGGGAATCGGGCCTCGTACCTCCATGGGGTACCGCGATGGAGGTGGCTTCCTTTCCAGTTCGTGCCACAGACACACGAGCCCCTGCCTGGGGACACTGTGGCGTGGACGAGGCGCTGCTCGCGTGTGAGGTCGGGGAGAAGGCGGCAGCTCCGGGTAAGGGGTGAGGAGGACACTGTCTCAGGGAGGGTGAGGGGCGGACGAGGCCACACAGGAGTGGGGCCCCGGGCCCATCACGGCAGGCGCCTCACCTGGCCGGAGCGGGGCACCCTTCCCGCCGCCCACGGGCGCCTCCCCAGCCAGGCATGGGGTCAGCGTCCCCTTGGGGCATCCTTATTCATTCATTCACTCAGCAGTGATTTACAAGCCGACCTTGGGGTCCGGATAAGAGAGGCGGGGGCTGGGGACATCGTCACAGCCTGAACCCAGGCTGGGCTCCCACGTGCCACGGAGCAAAGGAGCGCGTACGACAGAGAAAGGGCACCTGGGCCGCCGCGGGCCTGTGTGAGGGGTGGGAGCGGGGGAGAGCGGGAGAGGGGCCCGCAGCTGCCCCCGCCCAGCCCGGCTGGCCGCGCAGACCGGGGGCCCAGAGAGCGCCAGCTCAGCCCCTCGCGCGGGTGGGACAGAGCCTCGCCAAAGCCACGGGACGTGCTGGGTGCGCCGAGATTCAGGGTCCACGTGTCGTCTTCACCGTGCAGACGCGGGACACCCTGTCCTGAACACACGATAACAGCGATGTTCCGGCACAGAGCGAGCGAACGGCTGGGCAGTCGTGGGGCAAGGGACCCGTCGGGGGACCAGGAAAGCCTGCCGCTCCGAGTGGTGTGTGGTTACTGGCTCTGTGGTGCACCATGGGGTGGAGAAAAGAGGGCGTTTCAGAGAAAATGTGAGGCGTTCTAGGGAAAATCGTCATGATGGGATGGCCTGGGGGGGTGGGGGGGTGGAGAAAAGAGCGTGTGTGTGAGAGAGAGAAGGCGTGTATGGGACTCTGTGTCAGTGTGACCGTGTGCACGGGTGTGCGTGTGCACGTGGTCCCCAGGTGCAGGCCTCTGCTCCTCCCCCTTTGGCCGGGGTCACTTCAGGAGCTGGGCCGGGACGGCGTGGCTCCAGGATGGGGGGCAGGACCAAGGCCCAGGCTCCACCGTCTGCACCACCGGCCCCCTCGGTGCTCCCCTCGCTCGCCCCACCTCGGGGCCTGGGGCGCCCGCACAGGGGCCCCGACTCCCTGCTGCATCACCCCCGCTCCGCGGCCTCCTTCCCCGCTCCCTGCCCAGATCTCCTGAGTTTCTTTAAATATTTTAAAAATCACCTTTGATGGCACCCCGGTGAGGCTCTGCTCCTGATTTCCCGACGGCTGAACTCTGACGAGTGCCCGCAGTGACTGGACCCAGGTCTTCCCAAGGCCTAAACTGCAGACACATCCTTCGCTCTTGCCTTAGAATCTTGCACTGTGTCAGCACTTTAAGGGAGGGCTCACATAAAGGGGCCCCCTTCTAACTGAAAGAAGAGAGTCGTGGGCAGGGCGGGGTCAGGGGCGAGCTGGGACCGGGGAGGTTCCCCAGGCGGAGCTGGTGTCTGCTCCAGCCTTTGTGGGGGGATGAGTGTAAGGGGTGTAAAGAGTGAGTGCAAGCTGCCGTGCTCTCCCCAAGGGGTCTGTGGGGCTCTGGCGGCGGGCTCCCAGCAAGCAGAGCAGGGGTGCTCGTCAGTGCCTGGTGACGGGGCGCCCGGGGGTGCGGCATGCCTGCTGTGAGAATCCTGCTTCCGGGGCTCGTATCCCTGAAACCACACCCAGAGGTTCTCCTGGGAGTGTGTGTGTGCACGTGCAAGGTCCTAAACACCTTCCACCCTGTCTTTCGGGACAGTGGTTGTGGGTTGAACTGTGTCCCCAGAGGACATGTGCAGTCCTAACACCCCCTACTTGTGCACGTGACCCTGTTTGGAAATAGGGTCTTTGCAGATGTTCGCATTAGGGTGGCCTTTAGGGTGGGTCTTTTAAGAAAAGGAGAAAATTCACACAGAGTGAGGCCATGAGGCAGAGGTTGGGGTGATGGGTCTACCAGCCCAGGGTCACTAGGGATTGCCAAGGATCCGCAGGAGCCATCAGAGGCTGGGGACGCAGGGCCTCCCTCAGAACCTCCGGGAGGACCCAGCCCCGCTGATGCTGGGTTTGGACTTCTGGCCTCCAGAGTGGGGAGAGAGCGCACTTCTGTTGTTGAAACCCCCAGCCTGTGGTCATTTGTGACGGCCGCCCCAGGGCAGTCCTCTCAGAAAAGCAGGAGCTGAGCTGGCGGTGATGTTTGTCACCCGCTCGGGGTCTAGGTGGGTGGATGGGTGCGACCATACCGAGAAGGGGAGCCGCCCGCCGCTGCCCATGTGCTTTCTTCTTGTTTGCTTGCTTCTCTTTCTTTTGACCTTTGGTTATTTCCCATTCCTGCTCACTTC
>NW_006796283.1:2946515-2962393 GCF_000442215.2 Lipotes vexillifer
TGGAGGTGAGAATTGTGCTTTCAGAGCAAAAGACATTTGGGAAGCATTTCCACAGCGGGCTGCGATTGGTGATTCCCGTCCTTAGAACCTGGAAAGGCTCCTCTCCGCGGCCCCTCCCTCGTCTCTGGAGCCCCATGCCTTGCAGTGGCTGCTCACGTGATGGGGCGAGGTCTTGTTGTGGGTGTGTCTCAAACCCTGACCAGTGAGGCAGGAGCCAGGCTTGTGTGCGTCACCCCCAGGGCCTGGGACGATGCCTGACCCACGGCTGGAGTTGTGCACACACCCGTGGAGGGGAGGGCAGGGCAGGGAACAGGGCCGAGCGCTCGGCGCTGCCCCGGCCTTGGGCTGGCCTGCTCTGCGCTGTCTTCCCCGCACCTGGCCCAGGTGGCCGACGCAGGCCCCCAGAAGCCACTCGGGTTCCGCCCTGACTTCGTAATAGCATCTCTACGGCACCCCAGCGCCTCACTCACCAGGTGCCCATAAGGACAGAGAGTGTGTTTGTGTCGTGGGGCCGTGGAACCAAAGAACCGCAGACTGAGGGGCTTCAAACCACAGAGACGTATTCTCTCCCCACGTGGAGGCAGAAATCCAACATCAAGGTGTTGGTGGTGGGCCTGTTCCCTCGGGGGTCTGCGAGGGCCCCGGCGGTCCCGGGCTCTGCAGCCCGGTGCAGGGCACGCGTGGGAGCCACGTGGGACCCTGGCCGTGTGTCTTCGGCCACGTCTTCCTCGTCTGAAGATGGGGATCCCGGTGCCGGCGTGGTTGTCATAGGATTCCTGGGGAGGGCAGGGGGTGCTCGGGGACCATTTGATTCTTACTCTCCTGTGGTTGGTTCAAGCAGAGAAGAGCTCTCTTGGAACAGATGTTTTTGTAGTGGATTTTGGAGGTTGACCCTGAACTTTCTGAACCTGCAACTTCTGTTTTTTTGTAACCTATTCTCATTAGGAAATTTGGAAAACAGAAAAGTAGGTAAATGAGCAAAAAGACACCCAAAGGCAATGATTATTCATGTTTTGGTGTATTTATTTTCAGCCTTTCTTTGTCCCCCACAAGTTGTTTTAAGAGTTGAGGTTGACCCCGAGAACAATTGTTACAGAGCCCGTGGGGGGCTTGGCCTGGTCAGGTATCGTAAATGGGCCTTATTTTCAGGGCAGGACATAAAGAGTTCGGCAGTGGGTCCTGGTGCGCCGGTGGGACAGGGGTTTGAGGCTGCGTGTGAGGGCGGTTAGCATGTGGGCTGGGAGGGGTGGGCCGCGGGCCGTCTGTCTAGGTGGGAGCCGAGCCAGCTGCATTCTGTGCTCGAGAGACGGCGTCCCCCTCATGTCTCCGAGTGTTGCCGTCTTTTCGGAGACTTCAAACACAAGGAGGCTTGTTTTGCATTTCACCAAAATGAATCAACCAAAACGAAAATAAAAAGTCAAAGCTAGGATGAAGAGATAAAATTGATGTAAGTATTTTCACCGATTTCCCCATGTTTTCCTCAAGAGGAAAGAACTGAGACTCCGCGGAGGGCCTTGGCTGAACAGTGCGTTTGCCGCGAGTCCCCAGTCTTCCCCGAGACCACCGTCCGGTGGACAGATCGCTTCTGAAGCGGACGGCCCATCTGCGGGGAAGGCCAGCTCCTGCGGGCACGCAGCAAGAGGCGTGATCAGCAGGGACTTGGAGGAAGAGGAAGCAGGAGGCGGTCCGAGGCGGTGAGGCCTCGCGTCCAGCAGGATTGGCCGTGGAGGGCGTCAGCACCGACGTCAACGCACAGACGGACAGAGGAGTCGGCGGCACGAGCCCGGCTGGCACGTGCTTGTGAGCGTTTGGTGCAGCTCCCACGGCTGGTTCTGAGTTCTCAGTTGTCTTTTAGTGAAAGGAGCTCGCCCTGCGTGAGCCACTGCTGCTGTGGGGAGAGGCCACAGCCAGGCCCAGGGCTGGCGGGAACTCTCCCAAGTGGGCGGCGGGGCTCCGTGTGACGCAGAGCCTGTGCCCGCGGGAGGGCGGGCGTGTGTGTGTGTGTGTGTGTGTGTGTGTGGCCGTGTGGGTGTGGGTGAGCGTGGGTGGTGTGTGCACACGTAGTGTGTGTTGCGTTGCAGGACTTCAGTCTCCCGTCCCGCCACCTCGCCAGCACACTGCTTTCCTGCAACGGTGGCGTCTCTGTCCATGTCTTCCTGTTACTCTGGGGGCCCCAAGAGGTCCAGCGACCATCCGGTCACACACTCAGTGATCTGCTGTCCCTGGTGGGTCCCTGGTAGGAACGATGGGGTGGTTGGCCCTTCCCCTGAGGGCATGCTCCGCTCTGGAGGACTCTGGGCTGCGTCGGTTGAGTCAGGGGTCCACAGCCGCACGTGTCCTCTCCGGGGTCCTTTCCACCCCTGTCCTGCTCTGCGCTCCAAGTGGAAGGGATCCTCACGGCTGTGTTTCCGAGTTCCAGGCGCCATCACTGAGAACAGAGCAGTGATTCTGGTTTTAGCCCCGCTTACTGTTTTTTCCCCGAGATCTCAGTGGGGAGAGGGCAGCAGAACGGTCTTCACGCTTCCCGGTGAAACTGGGAGGAGGTCAGATGGGTGTGGTAGGTGCTTTGCAGAGAAGAGCTGGCACAGCAGGTGGCCCGCCAGGCAGGCCCTGCATGAGGATTGGGGGTGAGTTTTATTTGGAAGGTGACCCCTGGTGGCTCTGGGGGGAGAGGGGGCCAGCAGCTTTGTGGGCGATCAGGACGCAGCGGTGGGCAGCTGGGGACCATGAGGTGCTGCAGAACGGTTGTCCTCAACTCCTGTCCGTTAGTGGGGGGCTGCGTCCCCAGCACCTCCTCGCAGGCACGGTGGCCCCTCCTGTGGACAGAGAGCGTGCTGGGTGGTGGCCCAGGTCTGGGCGGCTTCCCTTCTTTCCCAGTATGAACGTGAGGGTAGAATTACAGCTTCGCATGCACGGCCGTTTCGGCTGCATCAGCTGTTACTGCGATGTTTAAAACGCAGATTTTGAGCCCCCAGAATACTGTTGGTTGGTGGAAGGGTCACGTCAGCAGTTTGTCCACCTGCCACGCGGCTTCTGCGGTCCTTTACCAGCTCCCGGTTCCCGGGACATCGGGGCATCCCGGCCACTGTCGCCACCGTGTTTGGAAGGAGTGCAGTGAACCCATAGCCGCCCTCGGTCCCAAGCGGGTCTCGCTTGCGTCCAGGTCCGTGCTCTTCTCGCCGTGACCGGAGGTGACCCGGGCGCGGCCACAGCTACGTGGGAGGCTGTCTGGTACCTTCTTCCCGGCGGGGAGTGGGCCGGCCTCCGGCCTTCCAGGCCCTCTTGGGAATCAAGAGGCCCCGGGAGAGCGGCCAGGCCGCGTGGTCGGTGCTGACCCCTGCGGATGCTCTCCTCGGCGGCCGGGCAGGCACGCTGGCCAGGTTGCCCAGAGTACAGTGGGCGTGACCTTGAGCTAGGTCAGCGTGGTTTTCCCTGCGAGCCCTTGACCGCGTGACATTCGGAGCTGCTCTTCTAGGCTCTGAGCATCTCACTTACCTGTGTCCGAGCCATTCTTAGATCAGTGACAGCCAGGAGCTGGGGCGCACGAGGCTCGGGGTCTGGCAGCGGGGCAGGCCCACGTGGCCACCTCCCAGCCAAGTGCAGGCTGGCTGGGGCCTGGCACCCTGACTACCATCCTGTCCTCCTCTGCTGGACCCGGGAGCTCGCTCAGCCTCCCGAAGCCCTGCCCCTTCCAGCCCTGCCCCTGCCAGCCCCGGAGACTGGCGAGGCCACCCACGCTGCCGTGTGCCAGATGGGTGGAGGTTGCCACGGGCTGCAGCCTGGGCGAGCGCCTCCCTCTGCCGCAGTGGTCTACGCAGCAGCTCCTTCCCCCCCTCTGTACTTGGAGCCCGATTCTGCTTGTTTTTGTTGTGTGTCTTGGGAGGAGACCCCTGACCTTCTTGCTGGGATGACCCCACCGAGGTCAGCGGTCCTTAATTCCCTCCCTCCCTGCCTGCGTCCCTGAGGATGAGGCTGGATGTGTCCGGGTCCACTGGGTGCCTGGCCTTGAGCTCTCTTTCCCCGTCTGGCTCTTGGAATCTCGCTGGAATGCCTGTTGGAAAATTGGTAACAACCACCTTGGAAGGGCCCCACGGCGGTGGGAAGCCCTGGGTGCCTCGTTCTGGAGGTTTCTGCAGGAGGGAAGGGCCGCGCGCACAGGCGTCCAGATGTACAGCCGTTAGTCCCCCCAGCGACAGGTGACTTGAAAGTTTGGTTTGGATGAGAGAGGTTGTTGAAGCTTTAAAACAATTCCGCTTGGCCGGGTGTGAAACAGGAGCCCAGCCCTGAGCCTCCGATCGGCCCCCTCCTCCCGCGGGAGTGGAGGCCCGGCCAGGCCGCGGCCTGGATGTGCCCAGACCCTCAGGAGACAGACAGCTTTCTGGGGGACCGCTCGGCAGCATCCGTGTTGGGGCCTGTCCGTTGATGGGGAGGCGGGACGCAGGGGCCGGCCGGCCGGGGCCCGGCGTGGGATGTGCCGCGCTGCCGCTGGCTACGTTTGCTGGACCCCCCGCCTAACACATTCTCTGCCGCCACCCGCCGGCGCCACGCGCGCCCTCTGCGAGTCTGAACCTCGGTTTGGGGATTTGGCCTGTTTGTCAGTGGGTTTCCATGTGTGGTTTCTGCAGGAACTTTGCTGTTTAAGTGCTTTTCTGAAACATGAAATTATCTTTTTCCTAACCGAGTGAGATCACTGGCTTTGTGGGGGGCTGGTTCATCTGTGGGGCCGTGTACCTCTGAACCCAGAGGCGGACACTCGGACACGCCGTGGAACCAAGGGCTGCTGGGGTCTCCGGGTGCCCACGGGCGGTCAGTGATTGAGGGGGCCTCGGCCCCTCTGCATCCCTGTGGATTTCCAAGATGCTGATGTGTCCTGGCTCCCCCATCCCTGAGTGAGCCAAAGGATTTAAGAACCCTCCACTTGCAATATTACTCATGCGCTGGGGTTTACGTCCCACGGGACCAGCCTTCCCGAGAGCCAGGAACACTGTGACGTGGGGCAGGGTCCTACAGGTGGAGAGGGCACAGAGAAGCCAAACTGGGCACGGGGCACAGCTCGGGGCGTCCACCAGGGGTGCCAGGGGACTGGCCGCGTCAGCCTCGGACCCAGGCATCCCCCAGGGCCCCTCCTCTGTTTGGAGGAGGTTGGATGAAGCCCTCGCTGGGTTAGTTGGCGGTTGTGTTTTCCAGAGGACCACAGCCCTCTCCTCGACGGGAGGGCAAGCCGAGTCGTCGCTGGTGTTGATCTTCCCCTTGTCCTGAAGCCTCGGAAACCCCGCTGGTCTGGAAGCAAAGCCCCGTTCTTCACACACAGGGGCTGGACCATCTGGACGGAGGGCAGTTTATCCTGCCTGACTCACAAGGAGGGTGTAAAACGGGGGTGCTTCCCTCCACTTCTCCTGCCCTCGGGCCTCGCACCTGCCCTCCCTCCCTCCCCCTCCTTGGCATGCCCAAGTGTCCCTCTGAGAAGACACCTGCCGTGTGCCCAGGACCCCAGGAGGGAAAGAAGGTCAGCCAAGGTCGCAGGTCCTGAAGGTCGAGGGCCTTGTGGCGTGAGCGCGTGAGAGGAGGGCCTGCCCTGGGCGACGTGCTGCCACCCGGTCTCGATATTCTTAGAAGTAAGGGGCCCACGTGTTCATTCTGCACCACAGGTGACATGGCTGCCCCGCTCGCCACGTCCAAGCCCCAGAGTCAGTCTTCAGTCTGTCACTGACGTGGCACACCCCTCCCTGTCCATGGCACTTGGGGTGCGAGCCCCCATTTCTTTCCTTTTTAAAATAGCTCATTTTGGGGGATTTTTCCTATCAGTACTGGCTTCAGAGCACACCTTGTGCCCCCAGTTCCCTCCTTTTCCACAGGCGCCCCCGTGCGAGTTGCCACAAACCCCTCCATCACACATGGCAGCCGGGGAGGTGTTGCCCGAAGACGCTGGCCCCTCACAGCCTCCCCCCGACCTGGACGCCTCCCCACCCAGCCAGGCCTGGAGGTGGAGTCTTTGCGTCTGCTGGTTCTTCCAAGGACCAAATCCGTTCACCCCAGACGAGACGGCAAAGCTGACTCTGAAACCAGCCCTGTCGGATCCAACACTGTTTTTCCTTCAACTATATCACAGTGTTTTCAATAGCGGGAGAAAGGACACCCAAAGGATGCCCATCCCTGTCTTTAATTTCTGCCACCTGCATTAGCGTTCTGGAGGTCAGCGTTTCCAGACGGCTCAGTATCTATAGTGTATATGTGTCAATCCCAATCTCCCAGTTTCTCCTACCCTGCCCCTTTCCCCCTTGGTATCCATACATTTGTTCTCTACATCTGTGTCTCTATTTTTGCTTTGCAAATAAGGTCATCTATACCATTTTTCTAGATTCCACATATATGCGTTAATAGACGATATCTGTTTTGCTCTTTCTGACTTACTTCACTCTGTATGACACTCTCTAGGTCCATCCACATCTCTACAGATGACCCAATTTTGTTCCTTTTTATGGCTGAGTAATATTCTGTTGTACATATGTACCACATCTTCTTTATCCATTCCTCTGTTGATGAACGCTTAGGTTGCTTCCATGTGCTGGCTATTATAAATAGTGCTGTTATGAACATTGTGGTGCATGTGTCTTTTTGAATTATGGTTTTCTCTGGGTATGTGCCCGGTAGTGGGATTGCTGGGTCATATGGTGGTGCTGTTTTTCGTTTTTTAAGGAACCTCCATACTGTTCTCCGCAGTGGCTGTATCAATTTACATTCCCACCAACAGTGCAGGAGGGTTCCCTTTTATCCACACCGTCTCCAGCATTTATTGTTTGTAGATTTTTTGACACCATGTATAAAATAGACAACTGATGGGAACATACTGTATAGCTCAGGGAACTCTCCTCATGCACTCTGGTGACCTAAATGGGAGGGAAATCCGAAAGGGAGGGGATATATGTATACGTATGGCTGACTCATTCTGCTGTGCAGTAGAAACTAAGACAGCATTGTAAAGCAGCCATATACTCCACTAAAAATTAATTAAAAACAAACAAACAAAAAACCCAAACAACTAGGTATCTGAGGAAAGGAAGCTCACCGTTAGGATTTACGGGATGAGTGAACTATATGCAAACCACCATCCCTCCAATTTTTTTCCTAATTAATAGATTTTCTTTTTTAGAGCCGTTTTAGATCTCCCGGAGATGGAGCAGAAAGGACGGGAAGTTACCATGGATTTTCCCACTGCTTCTCCCCTATTATTAACATCTTCTGTTAGTGTGGTGTTTTTTTATAAGTATGAGCCAATGTTGATAGATTATTATTAACTACAGTGCACAGCTTACATTAGGATTCACTCTTGGTGGTGTACATTCTGTGGGTTTGGACCAA
The DNA here is from genome assembly GCF_000442215.2 of Lipotes vexillifer. Taxonomy (NCBI): domain Eukaryota; kingdom Metazoa; phylum Chordata; class Mammalia; order Artiodactyla; family Lipotidae; genus Lipotes; species Lipotes vexillifer. Next base: position 2,953,875 of record NW_006796283.1, read on the forward strand.
TGTATAATGACAGGTATTCACCTTTACAGTCTCAAGCAGAGTAGTTTCAGTGCCCTAAGAATCCTACCTGTTCACCTCTCCTGACCCCCGGCCACCACTGATCCTTTTACTGTCTCATAGCTTTTGCCTTTTCCAGAATGTCTTGGAGTTGGAATCATACAGTCTGCAGCCTTTTCCGATTCTACCACTGAGTAGTGTGTATTTAAGCTTCCCCTGTGTCTTTTCGCAGCTGGACAGCTCATGTCTTTCTAGTGCTGAGTAATATCCCGCTCTCTGGTGCGCACAGCCTACCTACCCATCGGCCTAGGAGGGCACCTCGGTTGCTCCTAGTTTGGGGCAATTATGAACGAAGCCACCCCCCCAGTTTCCAGTTGCCATCTGTCCGCCTCCATGTCGTCCGCACCAGACTGAGTTCCCGCGGGAGGGGTCTCGGCCTACTGGCGTCCATAGGCCCAGCAGCCCTGCTGGGGGGAGGGGGTGGGCACCTGGCAGCTGCCCCATCAATAATCATTGAGCTCGACAGTGAGGAAGTGAAGAGAGGGCAGAATCTGACGTGAGAAGGGAGGGCGGAATCAGCCCTTGTGTCCCCGTGTGGGCATCAGAGCCACATGAGTGATGTTCGTGGGGGAAGCATGAGGATGGACAGAAGCCCGGGAAGCCCAAACCAGTCTCTGGCCGCTGCCCAGGCCCCTGGCAGCTCACAGCCACCCTTCTGATCTGAGGTTGGAGCCTGGGGTTGGCAAATCTCTACTCAATTTACACTCTTTAAAATGCACATATCAGAACAATCAGGACCCAAGGGCAGCCAAGTGAAGTTGATATTTTCCTATGGGTCCCCTGAACACCACTTAGATCCCAGTCTTCTCCAGGAAGAGAGGGTCAGGGCCGGGGCCGGGGCATGGACGGGACTTGGGGGCAGCCTCCACTGTTGCTGCCCCACCAGAAATGGGCTCCCAAAGCCCATTGTCCTTTGCCAGGAAAAGCCAGCTGCTCTGCTTTGTAGCAGAATCGTTGGGTAAAGACCACATGGCCAAGGGTTCCCGTGGTTAGTCTTCCACGGACCTGGGCACCGCTCCCCTCTGTGGCCCTCGCCCTCGGCCAGGCGTCAGGAGACAGGTCCAGCCCCTCTGGTGAGTCACCTCCCCTTCCTGACCTTGGCTGATTTGGGTCAAATGATGGATGAGTGACAGGTTTCATCTTGCAGGTCAGCTGGGATCGATTGATAATGGCTGCCCAGAGCGCTGGGTCCACGCTCCGTGGTGGATCAGACAGGTCTGACCTGGTGCGGAAGTGGGCAGTGGGGTTGCGTTCAAGACTCTGCCGTCTGGTCCTCCACATCCTCAGAGCTTTTCTACACGTCCTCGTGGGTTTTGTTTATGTTGCAATCCAGAGCGCTGAGCTGGTTGCGTAGGCCAGGAAAAAACTGAGAAGTGGTTAAGTTGGTCTCATTTTTTCCTCTTATGTGGTTAAGGAGAAGCAGAGGATTCTTGACATTTTTAACACTGACTTGTGACCCAGGTGTGCGGAGAACCACGGGATTTTTTGTGTACAGCTTTGCCTTCGGATGAGGCTTAGAATGTGCTGGTGTGGTGTCTGCCCGTGAATTTCCACGTGTCCTCGATGGCCCCTTCATCCCTTCAGGCTCCACGTGGCCCAGTGGCTGGTCTTCGGAGGCCCTGGTACACGAGGGGTGGTTCCGCTGGACAGGCCGGGGGAGGTGCCTGTTCTGGAGCCCAGCGGCCTCTGCCCCGTCCTCCCGAGCCGTCTGCTCCCCGTGCAGAGCGGAGCTGAAGGCCTGTGCCCACTGCCAACCCTGGGCCGGTGACCCGGCTGCCCATGGTGCTGTGAGTGGCGAGTCTTGGCACCTGGTCAGCCCAGCCCAGCCCAGTCAGTCCAGCCCTGACATTTAGAAAGGCCTTCGCTTGAGGAACATTAGGGGCGATTCGAGCCGCTCCTCTACTGGGGGTTGTGTGATGAGAAGGCAGAGACTGGGAGGGAGGGTCACAGCTGGCAGCTGGGGGTAATGCGGGGTTTCCCACAGCTGGTCGGCCACCTAGGGTGTGCTGTCCACTCGCCCTCAGTGTCCATTACACACCCTCTACAGACCAGGACTGAGAGGGTGGTGTGGTGATAAATGCAGCTTGGCGCTCGGGGTCCATGGGATGCAGAGGCATCAACCAGAAAGCTTAACGAACTCTCTTCAGAGCTGGGACGGGCAATGTGGGACAGCACAGAGGGCTCTCTGCAGACTCCAGAGCCCTCAGAGGGTGGAGGCGTGGACCCTTCCTCTTTTGGGAGATGGTGCGTGGTCTGGCTCCTGGCAGCCGTGAGGCTCCCTCCAGCTGGCTCCAGGCCTGTTAGAAAAATAAGGACGTTGTGGCGTGGAAAGCCCCAGAGCCCCCTGGCCCGTGGCCACTTCCTGGTTTGCACCAGGGACCCTCAGCATGTCCATGTGCAGAGGGCCCTGCGACCCTCTCCTCCCGCAGCCCCAGCCTCCTCACGGCCCTGGAACAGCTGTGCATGCACACGTCTGCACACATCTCCCACCAGCACTTCCCGTGCACACGCCATGCACGCACTCACAGGCACGTGTGCTCACACACGCCTCTCACACGCTCATCCGCTCATGTCCAAGTCTTCACACTGCATGTCGGCTCACACGCTAAGCTGGTGGATGTGTATGCACTGGGCAGTGGCAGGGGTTAAAAGCGCTTCTGTGACTTTGTGAGAAGTTTATTTATTGGGACCTGGGAGGCTCAGGAGAGTGGGCCCCAGATGTCGTGTGTCATCGGTCTGTGGATGACTCTACTGTTAGGAGGGTGAACTTGGGTCGTCTCATCAGGGCCCGGGGGAGGGCCAGGGACACGACCCAAAAGATGGACGTGCCCGTGACAATCCCTGAGTGACACACCAGGCACTGAGTCGCGTCCTGCACGTGCGCACAGAGCCGCTACGAGGCCAGAGCCATCTCGGAACTCTTGCCCTACTGAAAGGACATGGCACGGACACACTCACACTCACATAGTCACAAGGTCACACTCAAACCGCACTCAGAGTCCATACACCAGTGTGTAAGATTTAGTAGAGCTGTTGGCAAGGTGTTAGGTGAGTACGGAGTGAAAATTAAGTATATGCCTGGCAGAGCCTCTAAGGATTCAGAGGAGGTGACAGTTCACATGGGTTTCAAAGGATGAGTAGGAGTTTGCTGGGTAGAGAGCACGGGAAGGCTAGAGCAGGATGTGTGCAGGGAAGGGGAGCAGCTTGCTGCAGCTTCCGTGGGCACAGGGATGCCTGGGGAGCTTGTTGAAATGCAAGTTCAAGGTCACTTCCTTGACTGGGGTGTCTGGGGTGGGGCCACGGAGTCGGCATGTTTTGTGAGCACACAGGCAGTTGTGACACAGGTGGTCCCCTGAGTGCCGTGATACAGGCTGGCATGGCTGGGAGGTGTGAGGTGGGAGGGGAGCAGAGATGAGGCTGGAAGGCAGTGGGGGCAGGCGTGACGGGCCAGGTGCCCTGAGGTCTGCGCATACCCCACCGTGGGCCTCATGAAAGGTGGGCATCACCACAGCGGGCGTGACCCACCTGGACAAGGTGGCCAGACCCCCACGGGCAGGCTGTGCCTGAGGTTCTGCGGGGAGCAGGACATCTGTCTTCAGGGGGGCACACAGTCTGGGCACAGGTGTCCCCAGGCCCACCCCACTGTCATCCTGAGACAGAACTCAGGCAGAGGCAGACATTTTGGGGCGAAGGCTTGGGTGGGGGGGGGCGTTCCCAGAACCAACCTCGACAGCTCCAGAGCAGGCAGGCTGGCCCTGACCTTGAAGGATGGCCCCTGTGCTGACGGGCAGCTTCCTCCTCGGCCCGGGGCCACAACCAGGGCAGCTCTGCCCCGTGGACGCTTGGCAGTGTCTGGATGCGTTTCTGTTCTCACCAGCTGGGTGGAGCTACTGGCGTCTGTTGGGTGGAGGCCAGGGACGCTGCTCAGCACGCCCCTGGCGGGGGACACAGTGGCGGGACACAGTGAGGGGACGGCCCCACAAGGATTATATCCTTTACGAGTTTCCTCTGGCTGCCGCAACAAAGGACCACAAACCGGGGGCTTAAAACAACAGAATTTATCCCCTTGGTCTGGAGGCCGGAGTCCCAGATGACCGTGCTGGGCAGAGGCCCTGGGGGAGGATCCTTCCTGCCTCTTCCGGGAGGTTCTGAGGCTCAGGACTTGAGCACGTCTTTGGGGGGGACACGGTTCATGACAGCCCCCAAACGTCAGTAGTGCTGAGGTTGGGAAGCCCTGCACCGCGTGGAGAAGCCCGTCCCCCGCCCGCAGCAGCCGCCCAGCCCACGCATCCGCCTCCCAGGCCCCCAGAGCGCATCACCGACCCGCCAGGCTGGCTCCGTCTGGCCTCCACCGCAGCTCAGACCCGCCACGGGGGACCTGCCGCCCCCTCATGCTGTGACTTTGGAGGGGAGGACAGGGGGAGGACAGTCTGTGTGCCCTTCGTGGCTGGTGCAGCCCGGGGTGGCGTTGTGGTGGGGAGGGAGGTGGGCAGAGAGCCAGGGGACACCAGAGAGCAGGGTGGGGGTCCTTCCAGAGCGCGGTCACCCTGTCCAGCCAGGGGAGCAGGCTGACGGCTTCCTCCTCCCTCATTTTCTGCGTGTGCGATTCTGCTGGGCTCCCTCTGCTCCCTCGTGTCCCCGCCCCACAGCTGTCGGGAGGGTGGCTACACCCCAGAGCAGGAGCAGGGGTGGGGGGAAGGTGGGGGGATGGGGCCTGTAAGCCATGCCCATGCCCACTTGCGGGGCTGCTGCCCATTTGTGGGGGTGCTGAAGGGGCAGGAAGGCTCACATCCGTAATGAAGCGCCACAGACGGGCAGCTTAAACAACAGAAGTTTATTCTGACAGTTCTGGAGGCTGGAAGTCCAAGACCAAGGTGCCAGCAGGTTGGGTCCTCCTGAGGCCTGGCTCCCACCCTAGAAGGCCGTCTTCTCCCTGTGTCCTCACGTGGTCGTCCCTCAGTGCGTCCGTGTCCTGATCCCCTCTTCTCAGGAGGACGCCAGTCATATTGGCTTAGGGCCCCACCCTAATGACCTCGTTTTACCTCAACTGCCTCTTTTAAGACCTTATCTCCAATAACAGTCACATTCTGAGGTCCTGGAGGTCAGGACTTCAGACATATGCATTTGGTGGGGAGGTGCGTGATTCAGCCTGCAGCAGGTGGGTTAGAGGTTCCAGCGTGGCCCCCACTACCCTGCCCAGGCCAGGGTCCTCGACGGCTCGGTGGGGGTCGACCTGCCAGAAGGGTCAGGCCAGTTCCCCAGCGAGGATGGATGCCAGCCACTGCCCAAAAGCATGTGGACTCTCTAACACACGAGGTCTGGCAACCCATCTTTAAAAAACTCAGGGTGTTTACACATTCCTGTAATGAAGGGAAAAACCCAAGAAGCAAAAAGCCAGAGCAATCATTCGCTCTTGCTTTCTTAAGCTGCAGAAGGAGCCAGTTGGGAAATCATGAGTCAAGTAAAATCCTTTAAGGAATGAGCGAAAACAAAAGGAACAAAAGCCGTTTGACTTTTGCTCACTGAACCCCCCGTGGGGAGACGCTGACTGCAGCCGGGAATGTTTACCATCCACTGCCCCCATCCGCGGCCCTGCCCCAGCCTGGGCTGTCTGCATTCCCCTGTATCCGCTCCCCAGATGCTTAAGTCACTGCTTATAATGGCACAAGATGTCTGGAGGTGGCTCTCAGAGGCTGGAAAAACAGTGCAGTGTCCTCGGCCGGCAGCTGACTCATTGGCTCCACGTGGACGCTCCGTCCCCGGGCACCCACCTGGGGCGGACCTTGCTGGTACCATGGACACCAGTGCCAGCCCGTCCGTTCACAGCCTGCGAACTCTGAGCGGTCCTGCGCCCACACGGACAGCGTCCAGGCCGTGTCTGCAAGTGGCTTCGGACCTCAGTTGGGATGCACGGCGTACCGAACTCCTCCTGGAAGCTCTCCTCGGTCCCCCTGGGCGGAGTGGGTGCCCCTCAGTTGTGTTCACACTTTGTGCTTGTTCCGTGCTCTGTAGCTGTGTGCTGACAGAGCCCCAGAGACTGCACTTCTCAGGGAGAGACGCATCTCGTCCAATCTGGGCTCCAGGTGAACACAGGGAAGGGGCATTTCCTTCAGCCTTGTGCTCCCGGGGCACGTGTAGGGGTAGGTGGTAGATCGCCGCAGCCGCTTCATCCGCATTTTGTTTGATAGATGGATGGTGGGCGGGTGCATAGATGGATGGGTGGGCGGGTGGATAGATGGATGGGTGGATGAATAAATGGGTGGATGGATGGATGGATAGGTGGATGGGTGGGTGGGTGGATAGCTGGATGGGTGGATGAATAAATGGGTGGATGGATGGATGGATAGGTGGATGGATGGGTGGGTGGTTAGGTGGATGGGTGGGTAGGTGGATAGCTGGATGGGTGGATGAATAGATGGGTGGATGGATGGGTGGGTGGTTAGGTGGATGGGTGGGTAGGTGGATAGCTGGATGGGTGGATGAATAGATGGGTGGATGGATGGATGGATGGATGGGTGGATGGAGGGATGAGCATAAAGCAGCCCCTCACTGTGACAACCAGGCCATGTTTTGTGGCCAGGGCTTTGGCTTGGAAAGCCCATGATCTGGGAAAGCACAGAAACTGACCTTCCACCAGGAGACTGGGAATTTATTGCCAGTGACGAGAGGAGATCCTCTCTCACACACCACTGCTGAAGAGACGACCATGAACCAACCCCAGGACTTCCCAGAAGACTGGACTTGCCCTCCAGTCCCAGGCATTTGGTCTCTGTGTGACGCCGATGGAGTCTCACTGCTGCGAGGGGCACAGGGGTGTGTTCTGAGGGGACCGCCGCCTTCCGGATGAGGACGTCCTTCCGGGATCAGCAGAGGTGCTATCATGGGTGCAGGCCACTGCAGCACGAGGAACTCAGGGCGGACACCAGTCAGGACTCGGGGCTGCAGTAGTGGGGCAGACGTGACTGGTCACTGCGGCCCGGCGGCAGCACCGTCCCTCCTGGTCCTGAAGAGCAGGGACTGGGCAAGGGGGAGGATGCACCGGCTCCAGGCCTTTCCCACCCTGGACCGTGTCCTCCCACGCTCCCCGCCGCTGTCTCCTCCGCGGATCCTGGAGCTGCGTCCGAGGCTGGGAAGGTCAGCTGCCTGGGGAAATCAAAGGCTGGTGGGCAGTGGTCAGCGCTGAGTTCCCAGATGAGTCACCGCGTGACGGTTGCCTTCCTCATCCTCCGCAGGCCCAAATAAGTCATCCCCAAGCATCGCTCCCCTGTGAGTCAAGCCTCCCGGCCTATTTTTAGGCTGTTGCTCTGGATTGTCGTGGTGGCTCGTTCACCCTGGAGCGGAGTTGCTCTGGGGACTCTCCACCCAACCACCAGCCCCAAAACAGAGAGCAAGGAAGTCGGCCTGCTCTGCGACAAGGACAATGGCAGCCTGGCCAGACCACAGGGGCCAGGCCGAAGCGGCGCCTGCCACCTGGACGTCCTCCAGCTGGGGCCGCGGGCAGGTGGTGGCACTGGCACCCCCAACAGGAGCGCTTAGGAAGCGGCGGTGCTCCCCGAGTGTCCACGGCCCTGCGGCCCCCAGGGGCCCATCCCTTTCTCCCCTGCCTCCCGTGAGCGACTGAGAGCTCCACCTCATTCGTGTGTTCATGTTCCTAACCCCAGCTCTGCCCCCAGAAAAGGCTCATCAAAGTCTGTATTCTTTCACTCGACATTTCTTGTGCCACTGCTGTGCTAGCTGCAGGTTCTATCCTCAGGGAATTTACCCCAGGAGACAAGCAGAAGCAACAGCGACAGGGATCGTGGCAGGGGAAGCAGAAAGGGCTGGGGCAGGTAGTCACGGAGGACTGCCTGGAGGAGGGAGTGTTGAAGATGAGTAGGTGTCAGCTGGGAAGAGGGGGGCGGGGGGAGATGTTCTGGCACAGAGGTCCCCACTTGAGCATGCATACGAGTCTGCAGAGCGTCTGTGAAAACACAAATGGCTGGGCCCCACCCCCCGAGCTTCTGGTCCATTAGTCAGGATGAAGCCCATGAATTTACTTTTCTAACAAGTTTCCCGTGATGCTGATGCTGGGGTCCAGGGACCCCACCTTGAGAACCACCATTCTAGGGAGAGGGAGCCACATGCGCAAAGGATGGAGGTGACAGTGTGGGTGAATGAATGAGTGAATGAGTGAATGTGCTTGGAGTTGCTTTTCCCACCACGGAGTTGGGTCGACGTGGATTCGTCTCTCTCGTACCCAGTGGACAAGGTCACATTTACAGAGCCTGAGGCTGATCACCATGCTAATCCTGTGGTTGGAGGTCAGCCTTGATGGGGTCCCCCGACTCCCAGGCTAAGGCCGAGCAGCTCCCGGGGACGAGCAGAGGATGTGTGTCTGCGACCCCCAGAGAGGACCGCCATGTGGACGACCCCTCAAACGTGCGGCTTCCCTGGGTCTCCTTCCTGCCGACTCCCCCCTCCGC
>NW_006796283.1:2963219-2979321 GCF_000442215.2 Lipotes vexillifer
TCCTGCTGACTCCACCCTCTGTTCATCAAACCCCACCCTCCCTGTGCTCACTACTTTCTATACCCCCAGGTTCAGAATGTTGTTACCTGTCATCTGCATCCCCCAGAGCTCGTCATGTTATAGGGGACGAGTAGGTCCAGGGCTCAGTGGAGCTCAGGGTCAGGGGTGGCAGGGCAGTTGGGATACTTACTCTGGACACTTTCCGTGGCAGGAAACAGGAAGCTGCAGCTCAGCCGCCCAGCACAGGGCAAGCGCCTTCACCAGCCTTGGCTTGTCTGGGTCTTCCCCCCTTGCTACTGGGAGAGCGTGTGTCTTTTTCAACCGAGTGTGATGGGAAAGACTTCTGAGGCCAGGCAGAAAGCGCCAGCTTCTCCCCTGTTTGCTGGAGCTCTTGGACCACGGCCTGGGCACCCATGAGAGAGGCTGTGTGTGGGGATGATGCTGCCCTGTGCGCTGCTCTAGTCTGAGGGGCTCCTAGTCCAGCTCCAGAGACCAGGGAAGGAGCCCCCACCCCCGATGATTCCAGCCCCATCTCAGCCGAGGCCCCAGATGTCCACCACCCTGACGCCCAGCATCTATGGGCATGGTTCAGTGCGGGTTCAAGGCTGTGAAGTAACCGAGACCTAAGGCTGCCACAGCCGTCCAGCTTTGACCAGTGGGGAGGCCTTGCACTGCCCGGATGGAGCCAAATAGTCCATTCAACAGCCGGCTCCAAATGCAAATGAGGACCAGGCCCGGAAACGGGGGCTTATGGACCAGCGAGACAGACAGAAAGGAATGTGATGGGCTGCGTCTCAGAGAACAGAGAAAGCAGCTTCGGGGCGACTGAACTTCGCTGAGACGTGGAGAGGCCTTTAGAAGCCACCGTGGATGTTATCAAGAAAAAATTCCATGGGTGAATCAGGCAAGATGTGGCCAAATGTGAAAAAGTGAGTCCCTGGATCTGTGTCCAATAAAAGCCTCGAGCAGACGTTCTGGATTTTGCAAAATCCCCACTACGGCTCCAGTTTCTCCAAGGGTTGCAAGTATTCTTTAAAAATTCTTCCAATGAATTTTACTTTATGTAGAATTTATGAAGCTGAGAGTATGCTAGAATAGTGCTGGGGAGAAGGAAGTGGTAGGCTAACTGTGTTACTATAGCACATCTATGAACTCAGTATAAAAGAACTGTGGAGCTGGGAACCTTTGCAATCATTTGTCTCAATTCCTGCATGTCACCCATGAGGAAGCTCAGGTGGCCAGAGACACAGCTACCTGTGCAAGCAAAACAGCTGAGCTGTCGGAGGTGAGGTTGGAACTTAGGCTTCTGGGAGGAGGTGGGGCTCTTCTGTGTTACGAGTCTTGCGTGTGTTTCCTTCTGCTGCCCCCACGATCTTGCCAGGGATGCACCCACATCCAGGCCGATTTCCGTGTGTGTGTGTGCGTGTGTGCGTGTGTGCGTGTGTGTGTGTGTGTGTGTGTGTGTTAGTCTGGATTCTTTATTCTGCTTTTATTGAACCATTTGCCTATCTACACTCCAACACAATACTCTGTTGACTGCTATAGATTTATAGTAAGACTTAGCATCAGATAATGTAACTCCCTTTTGTGCTTCTTTTTAAAGGTCATTTGGCTATTCTAGATCCTTTGCATTTCCATATAACTTTTAGAAACAGCTTATTAATTTCTACCCAAAAAGGAAGTCTTCTGTGATTTTGATTGCTTTGAATCTATAGATACTGAATTTGGGGGGAAGACTGACGCAGTGAGTGTTTGAATCCATGAACATGGTATACCTCTCCATTGATTTGGGTCTTCTCTAATTTCTTTCAATAATATTTTGTAGTTTCAATGTAGAATCTGCAGAAGCCCCTCCTTAAGACATAGACATATAAGACATGGGTCCTGTTCTCTGTTTGTTAGTGTCTGGTATTGGAAAGAAGCCTAAAACCTGGACCTCGACTCCAAGCAATTTAAGACAAGTTGTCATTCGCACCCAAGTGATATTTTTATGCATATTTTACAGATGAGGTTTTGGGAAGTTAAATGTCTTGGACAAAGTCCCCCAGCTGATCAGCAAAGGAGCCCCAAACCCTGCTCCTACCCATAGGGCTAAGCTTTGTGGAAACTGAGCTATGTGTTTGACCCCAAGGAATGCTCTAGAATCACTTCCCTTTTTTTTTTTTTTTAACACCTTCCCTTCCTTGGTTCCAGAATGAGATTAAACAGAAATGATGGCCCAGAAGCTTCCTTTTGAATCTGCATTTTCTCTCTTTCTTTCCTTCTTTCTTTCTCTCTCTGTCTCTCTGTCTCTCTGTCTCTCTCTGTCTCCCTTCCTTCCTTCCTTCCTTCCTTTCTTTTTTTTTTTTTGGCTACTCCACGGGGCTTGTGTGATCTTAGTTCCCCAGCAGGGATCGAACCTGGGTCGTCGGCAGTGAAAGCGTGGAGGCCTAACCCCTGGACCGCCAGGGAGTTCCCGCAGTCCGTATTTTCTGATCACGGTCCTCAAGCGCCACAAGGGCTCTGGTGCCCTCTGTGTAATATAAGGAAACACTGATAAAATAACTAAATGTGCAGTTTTGTCCCAACCTGAGGTTATTTCAGTAGAATCTAGCACAGACCAATGGAAATAGACTTTGACAGATTAAATGAAAAGTTGTAGGAGACAGACATCATAGACCAGGATGATTTATGTGTGTGTGGATTGGGGAGCAGCCACTCTATGCCAGCTTTGGGGGAACAGCATCAGGATCTCTGAGTTACTGGGTCACACAGGAAGGAAGAGATTTTAAGACCACTTGGATGACGTTTGATTATTTTGTTCAAGGAAGATTTCCTGGAAGGAAAGAGATGGCTCAGCATATAGCTCAGTAGCCCAGAACCCTCACCTCGCGGCGTGGGAGCTCCATCCCCCCATCACCGATCAGCTTTCCCCCATGCAGCTGGGGGCCCTGGAGCTGTGGTCTGGAGGAGGTCCAGCCCAGGAGGAGTCCAAGTTCATTCAAGGTTCTGGGCTTGAAATTTCAGGCAGTGATGTAGGAGGGCAGACATCCTCAGGGGTCAAGCTGCTTGGGGGATGCTAAGCCTTGTAGCATTTGGCATGAACCCTCTGTTTCTTTTAGAAGCTTGAGGATCTCGAAGAGTTTGGGTTAATAATAATAATAATGGTGGTTGCGGGTGGTGACAAAGCAGCTGACTCTCCAATGGGCTTCAGGAGTGAATGGAAAGGACGTACCTCAGCCTGTGGAGCTTGCCTCTTGGCAGCAGGAGACACACCAGGAAACAAATTTCTCACAGTTATCCTATGACACAGGAGTTACTCTTACTCCTATTGTACACTCGAGGAGCTGGGCCTCGGAGATAATCTGTGCCTTCCTGAAATCACTCGGCCCGCAATGTGGAGCTGGCTTTAAAGCCCCTGCCCGTCGGGCGAGTGGAGATGCAGGTGAAGACAATTTCATGGGAGCACTTCCCTCCCCAGGAGTGTCTGAGCTGTTTCTTCTGGTCGCAACTGAGCTCGACCCTTAAAGGGACCAGAGAGTGATGTATTTGTTTCTTTCTCTTTAAGCAAACTTGTCTTTAAAGAAAGTCATGCCCACAAAGCAGAAGAAAGTGTTGGGAATCGAGCTGTTGGAGTCCAGGCCTCGCGGCTGCCCGCCAGCCTGTGGAGAGGAGATGTCCCCTGGGACCATGGCGAGCGGGCCTCTCCGGGGGGAGGCTCGCAGGGGTACCCATGGCGGGGTGGGGCGGGGCCTGACCACTGCCAGCATCCCCGTGTCCCCGGCACGTCCCCAAGGGGATCCTGCACCCCTTCTCCCACCAGGAAGCCAGGGCGGTGAGCAGCCAGGTCTCCCCAGAGTCTGTGAAACAAAACCACCCGGGCTCCCAGGAGAGCTGCTCTCAGTAAAAACACAGGTTCTCCTTTGTAAGTGGAGAAACACTTCAGGCTTCTGTTACTGAACCAGACTCGGGAGCCGATCTGCTGCTGCTGGGTGGTGGTGACGGAAAGTACAGCATTTATTTGCAGAGTGTCAGGCAAGGGGAACGGGCAGCTCAGGCTCAAAAGACCCAAGCCCCCCCAGTGGCTGTCAGGGGAGGGTTTTTAAAGACAGGGTGAGGGCAAGGGTCGCAGGTGCGTGATCAGCTTGTGAACAGTTCTCTGATTGGTTGGTGGTGGGGTAATGGGGTGGTGTTTTGGGAATCTCAGTCATGAGTGTTCTGTTTCCAGCCCGTCTGGGGTCTGCATTCCGGTGGGCAGCATGTAGTTAATTTCTTCCACCTGGAGGGGGTTTCTGTATCTGCAAAACAGCTCCCAGAACATGGCGCAGAGTATCATCTGCAGCTGTTGAGGAGGGACTAAAGGTCCTTGACTTTGTTAATGGCTAAACTGTTATTATTTTGTCTTGCTTGACTGTTTTCCTTTCTTTCTGCATTTTCTCACTTCTCTGATTAAATTTATGATTTGGAACTTGGTAAGGCCTATGAGGCTAAAGTTCTTCTGCAGACAGGAGGCAGGCAGAGGACATGGGGGGTGGTCTGTTCTGGGATGGCCCTCCCGGGTTCTGCTCAGTCACCACTGGTTTCTCCCTTTCCCAGCCCTGCTGGCAGTCAGTTCCACGCTCAGCATCTCCAAATCTTCCCCGTCTCAGATCACCCCAGATCACGGGGATCTAGACGGGGTGGAGTGGGGAGAGCTCGGGGATGTGGTGGGTGAGGAGCTGGCCCCACGTGGCATTGGGCTGGCCAGGCCCTCGCGGGGCCGGACTCTCAGCTGCAGTGGGCCCTGGGGCCTCTCCTGCTCTGACCCACTGTGGCTTCTAGCAAGACGTGGTCACAGTGGCTGTGGTGTCTAGGAGGACATTCTGCTGGAGAGTCTGGGTCTGAGCCGTCTCTCCTGGGGTCCATCCAGGTCTGAACCGGCCACTGGGGGCTGAGGTGGCAGGCACCAGCATGGGTGTACGTACGGGCCCATCGTGTTTGTGGCTGGGATGACCCCTGCCCTGACGCAGGCTCTGCATGGATGTGGTGGGGGTGGGCAAAGGAGCAGGAAGGGGCAGCTGCCCCGTGAGCAGGGCTCACAGCCACCATCAGGTCCTCACACGGGTTTGGACCCCGAACCTCTGCCTTGCACTTGTTTAGGGTGATGCCCTCATGGCAAAGGCTCCCCGAGAGCCCACAGGCCTCTTTCCACCCAGCACCCTGCCTGGAAAGCCAGCCCTGCTGCCCGAAGGGGCAGCCCTGTCTTCTGAGAAATTGTCTGGAATTGGGACAGAGTAGAGAGACTATTCTTTTTCTTTTTTGTTTTGTTTTTTTTTTTGTGGTACGTGGGCCTCTCACTGTTGTGGCCTCTCCCGTTGCGGAGCGCAGGCTCCAGACGCGCAGGCTCAGCGGCCATGGCTCACGGGCCCAGCCGCTCCGCGGCACGTGGGATCCTCCCGGACCGGGGCACGAACCCGCGTCCTCTGCATTGGCAGGCGGACTCTCAACCACCGTGCCACCAGGGAAGCCCCAGAGAGTATTCTTTGACAAAACCGCTTGACTTCTGGTAGTTTTCTTCTCTGTGACATACAGTGCCCCCTGTTTACTATGCCATTGATCTGAATGCCATCATTTCTTTCGTCTGTTATCAAATCCAAACCCACCTCTGATGGCCCCGAGAGATAATAGGTCCTCATCCCTGGAGCTGGGAACATGAATCGATAAAAGGGACTTTGCAGGTGTGACTGAGTTCAGGCCCTTGAGACAGGAGGTTAGCTTGGATCATCCAGGGGGAGGGGAGGGTCCTTATAAGGAGGAGACAGAGATTTGAGACAAATTGGAGCCATGATGTCACGAGCGAGGGAGCGCCTACGGCCTCTAGAAGCTGGAGGAGGCAAGTTCCGCCGGGATTTAGCTGGAAATGGGGGTCTCGGGCCAGCATGTGGAGGGTCTCCTGCCCGCAGGCTTCCCCTGGGTAGAGGCGTCTGGAGAGGCTAGAGCATATGCTGTGACCTGGGGAGGGGGGCCGAGCTGGGGACCAGAGTTCTCAAGCATCTCATGGCCTCTTGGGGGCCATGGTAAGTGAGGGTGTGGGATGCAGGGGGCCTCACTCCAGGGACTCCACAGAGGTACACGGGCCCGTTTCCCTCGTGAGAAAAGTCCACCTTGACCTTTGGGAATTATGAACCCACCGCATACGGTGGAGGCCTCTGCTGTCCAAGTCCGCACCGCACGCAGACCTGGCCCTGAAACCGACTAGGATGGGATAGAAAGCACAGAGGATAAGTTACCGAGTGCGTCCGCGTCCGCCCGTGGTGCCCCCCGCCCTCGGGCATCCTGCCTGCTGAGGGCCGCCAGGGAGCAAGCCTGTTGGGGGTGGGGCCGCCGCGGGTCGTTGCCATTCCTGTGGGCGGCGGAGGGAGGCCTGGAGCAACGAGGGACAAGCACTCCAGGGGGTCCTGGGGACGGCAGTGCCTTCCTGAGGGTTCCCTGCCGGCTGCAAGGACGGGGCACCACTGAAGGCCATCAGTGCACGAGGACTTGGGGCTGCCTGCTCTCTGAGTCTGCTCACCAGCTCCCAGAGCCACCCGGCCGGTGGCAGGGGACACGCACCCCTGGTGGCCGCCCACCCTCACGCTCATTTCTGCCCCAAACTGCACCAGCTCTACTTAGGGGTCGGAATCTTGGGACTGCGGGGCTCAGATGGAAGAGGCCTTTTCCATCCTGGTGGTAGCGGAGTGGAAATCTGTGCTGGAAACACAACAACCTGAAATAACAAAAGAACTGGGCATACTCCAAAGGCTTCTGGCGAGAACCCACACCATGCGAGAGGAGCACGTGGCCCAGAAGAGGCAAAGGGGTGGAGCCCCAGGAGCCGGTCCCTCATTTCAGGGGGCTGGGGAGGCGGTTGCCTCAAGCCCGGGTGGCGGCAGGTGGCCAGCAGGTGGCCAGCTTTCACGGGAGTTGGGGGAGCAGACCACCACCCTCAGCTGTGGTTGGAAGGCCAGGCGTGGTTGCAAAGTTGCTCACGTAGGATGTGGGAAATGGGCCCCTCCCCTGGAGCTTCTGATCTGGAAAAGCAGCCACGAGCCTGTAGGATCCCAGCAGGGGCCCCTCCTCCACCCCGGGGTCAAAGGCTCCGGATTGAGGGCTTCTCTCTTGGGGCCCTGGATCCCCACAGACCCAGGACAGGCCGACGGCTTCCCTGCTGCCCCACGGGGCTGGGAGCAGGGGCAGGAAGACGACACTTCAGTGAGTTCTAAACACTCTTAGGGGATTAACGATTCCTATAAACAAAGGAAACTCTCAAGGGTTTATCTCGGAAGATTATTCAAAGTGCAATAAAACTGAGGTTCTGGCAAAGGAGACTGGCGTCACGTGGTGGCACAGGGAGCCCGTGAGGCCGGGCCCTGAACCCGCGATGGGCTGGAGTCCTTGGAGTCCTTGGTGGCAGATCCACGTCGTCAGAGACAGTGGAGCGACATCTCCACGGAAACATAGGTTTGGCCCCTGAGTGGGTAACCCTGTGAAAATCCAGTCTGCCAAGTGGAGAAAAAGGATCGGGACCGTGTACGGACCGAGAGTCTCTCTGGGAACGCGTTAGAGCCCCTGGAGTCAAGGGCTGGGGGCCCGGCGTGGAGCAGGGCCCTCCCAGGATGGGGCCCATGAGGAGAGGCCTATCCCGGACTCACTGACCACACACCTCTTCTTGCTTGGCTCGGCTGGACCGCTGGGTGATGAGAACGGTCCTATGTAGGGTCAGCAGTGGCTGTCACGTATCTTCCCAGATGGGTGGCACTTGGCCTGGGTCCTGCTTGCTAAGCGGAGGGGTGATGGCAAGGCCATGGGGGAAGGACGTGGGCAGGGTGGAAGCAGGGCCGGCGCAGGAAGCAGAGAAGGCCCCGTCCACCTAAGGATCTTGGCTTTTCCGGTGTCGCCACTGAGAGTTACCACAAGCAGCTCGGGGAGAGAAGTGGACAGCTTAGACGTCACCTCCCAGGAGCAGCTCTGGAATCCATCCTGTGGCTGCCCCCCATCCAGCAGGGGTAGTGGACGCACAGGAGCTATCTTCCCTCACAGGGGAGGATGAAACAGCCGGCGGGTGAGGGGGCGGCCCTGAGAGCGGGTCCCAGAGCCCCCGGCCGCAGGAAAGCACCTCTGTGGGGAGCTCGGCGGAGGTCAGGCAGCAGACTTTCTTGGCCCTGGAGGGACCCCAACACCCTCCCGTCCAGGGAACCTGGATGCATAACTCACGGCCACGAGGCCTGGGCCGTGGGGGGGGCGTCGGCGGAAGTTCTGGACCTTGGCCACGCTCAGCGGCTTTCCCGCCGACTTGCTCGGAAGTTCGTCTGCACACGGTTCACCTGAGCGTTGCCTTGGTTTGTCAGTGCGAGGGACCATGTTTTCTCCAAAAGTCCGCAGTGGGTGAGCTTTGCCGTCCCTAAATCCCTGTCTTCTGTGACGAGGTGACATCCCTGCGGCAGGGGGAGCTGCGGGTCCGGGACCTGGTGCTGGGAGGACCAGAGGCCCCCGGGGGCCGGGCCCCCCGGGGGGAGGGGCTCATGAGGAAGGCGTGGCCGGCCCCCACCCTCCCACTTCCCAGGGAGCCTCCCTTCAAAGACGACCCCGGCGTCGATGCCACCTGCCCCCAGAGCTCAGGCCCTGCGGTGGGGCCCGTGCCCGGCTGAGGCCTTCTCCCGGTACTGGTTCAGCCACACTGGGACCGGCTCACTGGACAGCACGGCCCGGTGGTCCCTTGGCCGCCCAGGGAGGGCGGATGGGGGTACGCTCCACGGGCCCCTCCCCCTCCCTGCCTGGAACTCCGGCACGAGCTCCTGTCTCCCCGTTCCAGCCTCCCCACTGCCTGCTGACGGGCCCCAGACCCCGCTTCAAGCCCCACGGCTGTCGCTCCAAACGCAGTTTCTCCTCCTGTGCCTCCTGTGCGTGCTCACCTGTCTTCTGCACAGGCCGGAGGCCACCAACCTTGTCCCGCCCATCAGCCCCCTGCCTCCTTAGGCCCTGCAGGTGGGCCTCCTCCCTGGCCTCGCTCGGTCTCCAAGCTCTCCCTCACCTGCACCGTCCAGCACTTGGTGCCCAGTGTTGCTTGGGCCCCCATCTGTCGCCCTGCCAAGCCAGCTCTCGAGCTGCAGGTATCGGGGCTTCTGCGGTGCGTTTCTGGTGGGTTTCTGGGAGGTGGTCACTCCAGGAAGGTTGGGGGCAGGGGGCCTAGCCCAGGTGATGTGAGCCTTCCCCGCAGAGGGACAGAGGGCAGAGTGGACCTTTCTGTCCACGCAGGACAGAACTCCTGCTGTCCCCCAACACGGACGCTCAGAAGGGCCAGGGTCAAGGATTCGGGGAGGGGTGGGGAGAGACCACTTGCTCTAGGGGCCACTGCGTCTCCTCTGTCCCTGCGGGACACCTCAGGCCAAGGCCTGCTTTGGGTTGCAGTGGAGCGAGGGGACCCGCCCTGCTGATGGGCTGTCCCTGCCCCGTCTGGAAGCACCCCGTCTCTCGTGCAGCTGAGTCACTGGCTTTGTCCTCTAACAACCCCCGGGCATGACTTCACCCGGCTTGTCTCTGAGACCCAACACCCTTCAGAGAAAGAGAAAAGTGCCCAGAAAGGGGATCCGAGCAGTCGGGGAGCGCACGGGGCACCCCGGGACCCTCGCACGACCTGGAGCTCTGGGGAGGTGCCCCCTGTGCCCATCCCCCCTGGGCAGACCACCTCCTCTGAGCCCCAGGATCCCACCTGTGAACTGGGGCCTGGTCCACGGGGCTGTGGCTGCAGGTCTCTGCGCCCTCTCGGGTGTGGGGGGACACGTCCCTCCTTGGTGCCCTGGTGGGCCTGCCCCCCTGGGGGCACCAACCACTGGTTCCTCCACTTGCTGCCCTGCACGCAGGCCTCGCAGGGGCAGGGGCGCGTTCTGGCCTTTGGGCGAGGTCCCACGTGCTCATCCGACAGACAGGGATTTGCCCAAGTCACACCCGTAGGGCCCAACTGCCCGGTCAGTGTCTCTCCCCCAGACCGCTCCCCCGCTGTCCCCGGGCAGCCAGGCCTCTCGCTGTGTGCCCCTTCCAGGCCGTCTTTCCCGCACCAAGGCGCTGGCCACCCTGAGCCCTGTAAGACAGTGGCCAACGCTCACCGCCCCCGGGCCTGCTCGGAACCGGCTGTCACGACTTCCAGGCAGTGTCAGAGGTCAGTGTGGCTGCTGGGAGGACTGCCCTGCACACTGACCACCACAGAGCGCCCCCGGAGCTGTGTGACCGGGAGGGCTTGGGGCAGAGGGACGCCAGCAGCTCCCGTGGCTGAGCTCCTGATCCTGCAGGAGGATGGCCAGCCGTCGAGCACACGAGGGGCCCAGGCTTGCGGAGGGTGCATGGGCTTTGATCCCGTGATGGGCGTGTTCTCCCGCCTTCAGCTCCGGGGCCCACAGAGTCGCGGGTCCCCCCGCACCCCGCCGTCGGTCAGCGGGGACTGAGCACCCATCACCCACCAGTGCCACGTGGGGCTGTAGGGCTGGCGAGAAGCAAGCCCGCCCTCAGGACTGGGCTGCAGTTTGATTCTGAGTGTTAAGGTCAGGAAAGGAGAGGGGGGAGTGGCCAGAGTCCCCGTGCCAGTGAGGGACGGCCCTCGTGCAATGCAGGGCTTAGAGAGCCGCTTACTGTTGGTAGAGATTTGCCTTTTCTGGAAACTTTGCGGGACTGGAATCAGACAGGATGCCACCTTTTATGTCCAGCTTCTTTCCCTGAGCACAGTGTCTCCACGGCTGGTCCGTTGTGCAGCATGTACCAGAGGCGTGTCTTTTTCTGTGGCCAGTCATATTCGTCGTGTGGGCTCTCCACATGTCCTCCATCCATTCCCCAGCTGGTGGACATCTGGGCGAGGTCCCACGGGCTCTGGGGAAGTCATGAGCAAGGCTGCCATGAACACGCACGAGCAGAGTTCTACGCGGACACGTGTTTCACTTCACTTGGGCGGATTCCTAGGAGTGCGATGGCCGCATCCTAAGTCAGTCCGTTTAACTTTTCCACACGGAATTAGGCTGTTTGTTTCCAAAGCGCTATTCTGTCTTAGGCGCCACCCGGCAGTGCAGGAGGTCCTGTATCTCCTCGTTGGGCTGACCCCTGATACCGCCCATCTTTGCAGTGATTAGGGCTGTCCTAGCTGTCACCAGACCAAACTTGGGTCCACTCCTCTGTGCAGTAAAGCCAGTCTGTTGGCACCGGGCTGTGTTGAAAGTACAGCGTTTGTGACCAGGTGGCCGACTTGGGACCAAGCAAGGAAAACGGGCAGCTCCTGGTGAAAAGACACGAGCTCCCCAGTGGCTTTTAGGGAAAGTTTTTTTGTTTGTTTGTTTTGGGGTCTTTTTTTGCGGTACGCGGGCCTCTCACTGCTGTGGCCTCTCCCTTTGCGGAGCACAGGCTCTGGACGCGCAGGCTCAGCGGCCACGGCTCACGGGCCCAGCCGCTCCGCGGCATGTGGGATCTTCCCAGACCGGGGCACGAACCCGCGTCCCCTGCATCGGGAGGCGGACTCTCAGCCACTGCGCCACCAGGGAAGCCCTAGGGAAGGGTTTTTAAAGACAGTGTGAGGGAGGGCGGTGGGGGTGTGGTCAGCTCACGGACATCCTTCTGACTGGTTGGTGGTGAGGTCATCGGGAGGCAACGTCATCAACTTTCTGGTTCCAGCGGGTCTGGGGTCTGCGTGCTGGTGGGCAGCAGACAGTTAATTTCTTCCACCTGATGGCGTTTCAGTATCACTCAAGGACATGGCTCAGGATGTCATCTGTGTCCCTTGAGGAGGAACTGAAGGTCCTTGACTTTGTTTAATGGCTAAACTGTTATTATTTTGTCTTGCTTCACTGCTTTCCTTTGCTTTTGATTAAATTCGCTCTTTGGAACTCGGGTGAGGCCTGGGAAGCTGAAGTTTTTTTAAGAAACAAGAGGCAGGGAACATGGGGAGGGGGTTCCTGGAAAGGCCCTGAAAGGTCCTGCTCAGCTGTACGGTGGGTACGAGGGGGTGTCTCCTGGAGGCTTAATTTGCGTCTTCCTTTCGGTTAATGAGGTTGAGGGCCCTTCTGTGTGTTTACCTACTAATTCATATGTCTTCTTTGGCAAAATACCTATTCACGTCTCTTAAAAATAAACTTTTTATTTTGGAAGAGTTTTACATTTATGGAAGAGTTGCAATGGTAGTACAGAGAGTTTCTGCATCCCCTCTCTCCGTCCCTGTTGTTAACACCTCATGTCATCATGGCACGTTCATCAAAACTCAGAGAACAGCCCCAGGGCATTCACTGGGAACCCAAGGCCAGACGTCGTTTGGATTTCAGTAGGTTTTCACTGCAGTCTTCTTTCCTGCTCCAGGAGCCCATACAGGATACATTTGGTCTCCTTAGCCCCCTGTGGGCTGTGACGGTTGCTCAGACTTGCCTCGTGTTTAATGGCTGTGAGAGTTTTGCGGAGTGCGGGTGCTGAGTTCTGTAGAAGGCCCCTCAACTGTAGTTTGTCCGATGTTTTTCTCATGGTTAGAGATTATGGGTTGAGGGGAAAGGACACAGAGGGAGCGCGCTCCATCACGTGCTATGGGGGCACACGCCATCACCGTGACCCATCGCTGCTGGCGCTGACCCTGATCTCCTGGCTGAGGTCGTGCTTGCCAGGTTCCTCTGCCATCACTTGCTCTATTTTAGAAGCAAGTCACTAAATCCAGGCCACCCTCAATTTTTAGGAGGGGAAGGAGGGATTAAACTCTACCTCCTAAAGGGGCGGTATCTTCATGAGTTATTTGGAATTTTTGGTGTAGATTTGTCTCTTCTTTCCTATGTGTTTACGCGTTCGGCCGTTTAACTATCTCAGTCTGGACTCACCCATGTGTGCTTCCTGCCTTGGGCCCTAATCCCGTGTCACTGGTTTCGTTTCTCAGATGTACCAGCTTCACTGTCAGCCCTTTCAGGGTGGCACCGGTGTCCCTTTGACCCCCCTCCTTTCATTTCTTGGGCACTCCTCGCTTTCTGGCTCTATAAGATGCGGTATAATATGCTCATCTCATATATTCCCCAGTCCTACTCTAGAATCAGCTGTTTCTCCTAGAAGCCCTGGTTCCTTTTGGAGAATGGTGTTAGAAACCAAGATCTGGGCCCCAGGTGTGCTCGGTGCTACTGGGATGTCACTGTTTCTAGGCCTCCTGAGCGGGCAGAGCCAGGGAACGTGTACGTGTGGGTGTGAGTGTGCGCTACCTGTGTGTGCTCATAGACCTGGAATTGTTTCTCTGTCCCTCTGTATCTGTGTTAAGCTAAGCACGCGTTTGTGCTGAGATCTCTGAGTAACCCAGCGCCACGTGGACCATGCCAGCCCTCATCCCTGCTTATCTGCAGTGAGACGCATGGCTCCTCCTTCCAGCGTCAATTTACTTATTTGTCAGACCCCCGTGTCCGCATGTAAAACAGTTTGAAGACTAACCTGTCTTCCCATGAGAAGCAGATCGACCAACTCCAGTCTTGATATGCAGTGGGCCCTTCGTCTTAGCACTAGCACCCAGCCTTTAGTGTCCACTTTCCAGAGTTACTTAGGTCAGCTCCTTTCTTCCCCCCTCCCCTCGGTGAGGTTGTGTTAACGTTTGTAATGCAACTGGATTCTCTGATCAGTCTGCATCCCATCCTGGGGTCTCCTGCCCTCCTAGTAGTTTCAATTTGCATACATTAAAGTTCACTCTTAGTGGCATCAAGTTCTCTGGGTACTCAATACTTGGAGTCACGTAAACATCACCCCAGTACCATTTCATCCTCCTAAACGTCCTCCAGTGCATGTCTTTTGTCATCAGCCACTGTCCTCTCCCACAGCCCCGGGGCAATCCCTGATTTGGCAGTTTCCATGCCGATCGTATGGCCTTTTCCAGATGTCATAGGAATGGAATCATAGAATATGCAGCATTTGGGGTCTGGCTTCTTTCAGTTGGCTGAATGCATTTAAGATTCGTCCGTGTTTCTTAAATCAGTAGCTTGCTCCTTTTCATCACCAGATATGATTCTGCTGCGTGGATGTACCAAGCTTGTTTCTCTATAAACTGTTGAAGGACATCTTGGTTATTTCTAGTTTGGGGTGATTATGCATAAAGTTGCTGTAAACATTCACATACAAGTTTTTGTGTTTTCAGTTCATTGGATGAAATACCTAGGAGTACAGTTGCTGGGGCGTATGGTGTGTCTGTGTTTAGCTTTGTAAGAAACTGCCAGACTGTCTTCCACAGTGGCTGCAGCATTCTGCATCTCCACCAGGGATGAGCGAGAGTTCCTGTGGCTGCACATCCTCGCCAGCCTTTGGTGGTGTTGGTTTCTTGGATATCAGCCACTGTGATCGGTGTATGGGTATCTCTGTGTTTCAATTTGCATTTCCCTGCTGACAGTTGATGTTGAGCGTCTTTTCATATGCCTACTTGCCATCTGTATATCTTCGTTGGTAAAGTGTCTGTGCAGCTCTTTTTTAATTGGCTTGTTTTTTTTTTTTTGCTGTTGCGTTTTTAGAGTTCTTTATATATTCTAGAAATAAGTCCGTATTTAGAAATATGATTCACAGACACTTTCTCTTGGTCTGTGACTTGTCTTTTCATTCTCTTAGGAGTGTCTTTCACGGAGCAATTTTTTACAATTTTGACAAAATCCAGTATATTAATTTTTTTTCTTTCACGGATTACGTGTTTGGTGTCCTGTACAGAAACTGATTGACGACCTCAAGTTTAAGCAGATTTTTCTCCCTCGTTTCCTACTTGCTTCCTTGTTTTCTAAATCTATAATGCGAAGTTTCTATTTCACATTATCGCTTTAGATATATGGCCCATTTTGAATTGCCTTTGCGTCTTTGCCAAAAATCAGTTGACTGTGTGTTATACGACTCTGTTTCTGAGCTCTCGTCTGCTCCATTGATCTCCGTATCTGCCCTTTTGCCAACAGCACACTGTCTGAATGAGACAGTGCAGAGCTCAGAGCAACTTGCATCTCTTCTCTTAGGACTGGGAGCCACTTCTGTGAATCAGCTGCTCATATCCTTTACCCCTCCTCCACCCATGGTGGTTTTCTTATTGATTCTGGGTGCTCTTTATATATGAAGGGAATGTCTGTTATCTTTAGATTTGGATAAATTCAGCAGCCGTCAATGAGACTCCGTGCCCTCCACTGTAACATCACGGTGACTCAGCGTCAGCCGTGTGTACTCATCCAGCAGGCACAGGACGGGCAGATGGGCAAGGTCTCACTTGGCAAAGAACACGCAGGGTTTGCTGACCTGTTTCCTCCACTAAAAAGCTTTCAAACATAGAGTGACATTTATCAAAGCCGGCAGAGAATACCAAATGTGAATGCCACTGCCCTGGGGCTGCCACTGGGAAACGGTGGCCGTGACTGTGTCTGCCCTCTGCATCCGGTGCCAACAGCAGACCCGAGAGTGCGAGTCAGGTGGAGAAGTGGGGGAAATGCTGCCGCTGCTCCCAGGCCAACTGTGGTGTTGGGCCGGTGCCAAGGAGGACCAGGGAGCACAGGAAGCATGGGGCATCTCGCTTTTGGCTTCAGCAGAGCCCTTGGGCAGTGGCTCTTGGAGGCGTCTGTCAGGTGATGGCAGCATGACAGGTGTGTTTTCTCACTCAGTGGTGTCGGGAGAGATGTGACACTGTCTTCAAACGGATGCTGTTCAAACCCAGCTCAATAACTTGGCGGCGGGGCTTCCCCAGAGCAGTTCTGGAAAGGCCCGAGGCTGGAGCTGGCTGCCCCGCCCTGGTTCCCATGGCACCCCGAGGCCCTGGACCTTGTCCTGCTGCAGGGCAGCCACACCAGCTTGGGGGCCGGGGCCCTCAGACCCTCCAGGCTAATTAGAGAAAGCAGGACAGCTGTGGCGGTGACAGATCATTGTCTTGCCAATTTTTTTAAACCAGCTTGACCACTGGGCCCCAGGCCAGCTCAGCACCTTGTTGTCCAGGACTGACATGCTTGCCGGCGGGCCCCGTTCCCGGCCGCCGGGGTTCCAAGCCCTTCAGCCCCAGACAGGAAGGGAGGCCCTGGGCAGGGGGTGGCTGGGACACGCGGCGGGGGAGGCCTGGCGGGTTCCGAGCAGTAGCAGGTCGCGGGGACTCCTAGGGAGTGGGACCTCGGGGGGG
>NW_006796283.1:2979331-2979783 GCF_000442215.2 Lipotes vexillifer
AAGCACACGCTGCCCCGGGGAGGGGCGGTACCGGCCCAACCCACCGTCCAGAAGTGGGCTCAGTGCGTCGCTCCCCCACTGCCTAAGACGAATTTCCCGAGTCTGGTCTGGGGTCCCCGACCTCCGTGAGCTCAGCCTGAACTCCAGCAAAGGGCACTCCCCCACCCTGCTTGGCTGTGTTGTGAGGCTGGATGGGCCTTGATGGTGCTTTTTGGCTTGTTTTCTGTCGTGACTCTCGGAGAGGCTGCTGTTTGTTGGCCCCGGCGTGGTTATCGTGCTCCCCCAGGCGGGAGGGCGCGGTGAGGCTCCCAGGCCCTGGGGGTCCTACTGGCCCGGCCAGGTTTGGCAAGGGTCCCCGGGCATGAGAGGTTCTGAGTTTTATTCATTCCCGGGGCCCCAAGCGCTCCTGGGGCCCCGCCTCTGAGTCTGAGCCGTGTGCCCAGCCCACTGCA
>NW_006796283.1:2980231-2991414 GCF_000442215.2 Lipotes vexillifer
GGGGGCACCCCGGGGGGCCAGTCTCCTCCATCCCCCTGAGTTCAAGCTGCGGTGCCGCCTTTTCTCCTGGTTTCCCGATTCTCACCCTTCCTCTTTTGTCTTTTCTTGACATCTTGTTATGAAATGTTGCAGACGTACAGACCACGAAAGAACTGTACGTTGGACACCCCTGTGGCCACCGCCCCATTCTCCCATCACCACCAGCCGCATATGCTTTATTACGTGTGCGCCCGTCTCCACGTTGCTCTGTCCGTCCTACTTTGGGGTGCATTTCTAAGTCATTTCCTGTGCATTCATTCTTGGGCATCGTGCATTAAGGAAGAGCTGTCCCATCCCCACTGCCACCTGTTTATGTTTCCAGGACGGACCGTGGGTCACCGTGCAGTGCCTGCGTTCACGGCCGTGCTCGCTCCCTGACCCGTCACACTGACCCCCACACACACAGCAGACACCCGCCCACCCTCCGCCCTCCCTGCCGGCCCTGGAGGCCGTGCCTCTTCTCGACAGAGTGTCCTCCAGAAGCCAAGATCGAGGGTCTGGGAAGGCTCCGTCCCGGACACCTCGTAGACCATCGCCACCTGTTAGAGGTTCCCTTCCTTCTTGGGAGGTAAATTGAACACACAGTGAAATGCCAAATCTTCACGGTCCTACCCATTCAGTCCTGACAAATGCATACTACGCCTGGACAACAGGTGATACAGACCATCACTCTAGAACAATCTTCCGGTCCCCCCATGAGACACAGGGCATCACTCCCGGAGGAGCCTGCTGGGTCCCTGCCCCGTCAGCCCCAGTACCCCATCACCTCCACCAGGCAAAGGCGAGGGGCTGAGCAGGCACCCCTTCTCTGTTTGCCAGCACACAGGTCCAGCCACACAAGCCAGCGCCCTCGAGGGCAGGTGCACGCAGACCACAGTCAGCCCCGAAGCCTCTGACTCTGGGCCGGCTCTGGGGCAGGGTCCTGTTTCCAGCAAGCGCCTGAGAGGCTGCTGCTGCTTCTGGTGCTGAGGCCCCGCTTTGAGAACCACGGCTCCAGGCAGACCCCTGCTCAGGGGGGGCCCGGGGCCCTGGTGAGGGGAGAGCCCACCCTCCAAGCCCACGTGGCAGAGGGAGGGGACGGGCAGTGGTGCTGTGTCCCCAAGCCAAAGGCCCCCCGCCCTCAGGGTCCCCACCCTCGGGTGCTGCCTGACGACGTACCCCTCGAACCATCATCCCAAGAGCACGGAGGAGCTGGCTCCGACACAGTCCTGGCTGGGCCCCTGGGGAGCTCGCTCCGCCGGGTCAGGCAGGGCCCCGGGCATCTGAGTGGAAGGGCCCCCTGGCCACCGGGTCCTAGTGTGCCCGACGGAGAGAGGAGAGCCCCCGACACGCCTGCTTCCTGAGCTCAGCCCCTGCCCTGGGGCCCCGTCTGGAGCCTGGGAGGTCAGCCCCCAGGTCTGTTTTCAATAACTCGCCTGCTTTCCGGGGGCCGCCCCTCTGCCAGGCTTGGTGCCAGGCTGCTGAGGGACACGGGGAGCTGGCCGCCACAAGCCTGGGTCACAGCCTCGTCTGCCCCCAGTGACCCTGGAGGCCGCAAGCTGGAGCTGGGACCAGAGGCAGGCGGGCGGCCAGGGCCCTGCTGAGCGCAAGCCAGCACCATGACATGTGTGTGCCGGTGTGGACGTGTGTGCAGGGGTGTACACGTGCTGGTGCACACGTGTGTTGCACGTGTGTGCGTGCTCATTTATGTACACATGTGCCCTGTGTATGCGTTCATCTCTGAGTAACTCTCCCCAGCGTGGGTGTCACGGGAGGGTCTGCAGGGCTGCCCTCCGTCGTTTTGGGTGAGACTTGGGGGCAGCCTCCCCATTGCGGTGCCTGAGCCTCCCTCCCCACAGGTCGGGCGACCGAGACGGGACATGCTGGGTGGTCCCTGGCGTCCACGGCCCGCTGCGTGTGCCCTCGGCAAGTCGTTTACTCTGGGTCTCAGCCTCAACCTGCGCCCTGGGGACGATAGCGACCCTCATCGTGGGGATGCCGTGGAGGATGCTGAGCTGACGCCCCATGTTGGGTAAACAGCAAGTGCTCACTAGCCGCTGCTTCCCTCTCCGAGGCCGCATGGGGGCTGCGGAGGTGCGTCCAGAGCTCCGGTTCCCAAGGTGAAGTGTGGGTCTTTGCTTCTCTGATGATCGGCCCACGGGGGTCAGAGTCCTCGGGCCAGGCTTCCCGGGCCTGCATCCCGCTGGGCTGGCCCCCTCCGCTTTTCAAATCCTGCGTCTCCTTGGTCCTCACTCCTTCACGTGACATGTTTCTCTGCCCAGTTGACACCTGAGAAGGTGTGGGTCGCGGTGAACCTGGAGCAGGTACTGACTCGCCCCAGGTGTCGCTGGGAGAGGGCTGCTGGTGAGGATCCCGCGGCCCCGGAAATCCATCCCCTCCCCCCTCCCCCCACCATCCACAGGCCTGTGTCTTCCTCTGGTTGTTGCCCCTCAGCCCCCTTTGGATCTTCGGGCACCTGCGTCCGTGGCTCTGCGTCTGTGGCCTCTGGCTGCCTTGGGCGTGCGCTGCAGAAGGCTGAGCTGAGCCGAGCTGAGCCGAGCTGAGGGGAGGTTACGGTGCCCCTCTTGCTTGGGACCTGTGAGTCGGCGGGGGGAGGGGTGGCCCCGGGGGAAGCGAGGGAGGCGGTGCCACGGTGCTGCTGGTGTGTCTCTGGCCGGGGACCCGTCCGTGGCTGGGACTCCAGAGCCAGGCAGTGACCCAGCGGGAGTGGCAGGTCAGTGGGCAGGTTCCTGGGAGGGAAGGATCTGGTCCTCTGATGGCCCGCAGGAGAAAGCGGGGGCAGACATCTGCGCAGAGCCTCCCACTTTTGTTCCTGCTGGCTGGGTGGGTCCCGTGGTGTGAGGGGGTACCCCTGCACGTCCACCGGGGCTGTCAGGGGAGCAGACTCCAAGCCCAGGGGGTGGCGTTTCTCCCAAATCCTAAATCCCAGGTGACTGGGTGCAGCGGGGGAGCCACGAGGCAGAGCAGGGGAGGGAGGCAGGCAGCGGTGAGGGTGCTCAGGTGTGTCCCCTCCCTGCCCCTCCTGACCACATCTCTGAGCCACCTTCCTGAGGAGAGATGCGTCCTGTCATCGGGACAGACAGCCTCGGAACACGGCTGATGCTCAAGGCCTAGGATGCTGCCCACGGCCCTGAAGCAGCCACAGCCCTGCGCAAACGTGCGCTGATGGCTTGGTGATGGCCGCCAGGAGAGCCACCTCCCAGGGAGCCCGACCGTGAGCGTCCTCTGCCTGGGGCGTGAACAGAAAGTGGGAACGGCCGAGGGCGCGGGCCGGGCGTGCCGGCAGCTTTCACCGGGCCTGTGCATCGCGACAGCCCCTCCGCGGCCTCACGCTCCCGGGGGGGCTCCAGATGGCCGTTATCCCATCCGCCTGCAGCAAGTGAAATCAGACACTTATCACGACCTGATGTTCCTCCAGCTGCACCCAGATTCCAGACGTCCAAAGCAATCATGCTCACTTCAGGGGGAAACGTCCGGGCTGCTTTTCTCTGCTTATTATTTCCCCTTGGCTTTTACATTCCTTTACAGGAAGGAAAGTCCGGTTCCCAGGCGGCCTGTGTCGACGGGAAGGCCCCCATTTAGTGGCTAACTGCTAAGCCCTTTGGCTTTGAGGTCGCGCCGTTTGCTTGAGGCTTCACCCCTTAGTTCAATCATCTGTTCTGGTTTTCAGCTCGGGAGCGTAGAGACCGTTCAGGTGTGGTCCCCGGTGCAGGGCTGGCCGCCGCTCTTGGATTGTTCGTCACTTAACTCGATTTGTGGTTTAGGGAGAGCGACTCTACCTGTCTGGGCCGCGGGGTCCTCATCGATAGGATGGGGTAACATGAGAACCTACTTCATGGGGTTGTTGGGAGGAGTCATGGAAGGTTCTAGTCCAGGGCTGGCTTCCAGCAGGGCTCAGCCACTGTCATCTTTGTCTTCGTTCATAACAGACTCTGCAGCAGCCTTGACAGAGCACGTGGGAACTGGAGGACAGGCATGGCTCCTCGGCACCAGGGTGGGACGGGCAAGGGGCTCAGAAAGCTTCACAGGCTGCGGAAGGTGAGTTCACGGGGACGCAGGTCCAGCGGGACCAGCACAGGCAGAGGTGCAGGGCGTGGGTGCTCCCAGCACCTGGAGAGGGGTGCGCGTTCATGGCGAGGGGGGCTTGTGCAGCAGGTGGAAGGGAGGCCCCCGGTGCAGCAGTTAGCGATGCTTGGTTGGGCAGGGAATGGGGGACGGCAGTGTCAGGGTCTAGACAGGCCAGGGGCTGCTGATCATGGATGGATGATGGATGGATGGACGGACAGATGGATGGATCGGCGTGATGACGTGCTGGGGAAGGAATGACGTTCAGAGGGACAGCTGTGGCTCCTTTTTTTTTTTTTTTTTTTTTACAGAATTTCTCAGGACATACTCAGTAAAGGACTTTTATGCAGACTCTACTTTCACAAACCTCCTACCGACCAACAAGGAAAAGACAAACAACCCAACAGAAAAATGGGCAAAAGGCTTAAAAAGTCCTTTCTCCACCCACAGCCAGCTACTCCACTCCCGGCGGCTGGAGGGGTGGGGGCACTCATGTATGTTCACAAAGGACGTGCCCTGGCACGTTGTCAGAGCACTGTTCATCATAGCCCGGGCTGGAAACTCCCTCCATGCCGATCGGAATGGAATGGGTAGATAAGTTGCGCTCACACGACAGAAGTTACACAAAAATGTGGACCAATCTTGCACATGAAAAGATGCTCACCATCACTAATCATTAGGAAAATGCAAATCAAAACCAGGAGGTTAGCACCTCACACCCATCAGGATGGCTCCCCTAAAAAACAGAAAATAAGTGTTGGCGAGTATGTGGAGAAATTGGAAGCCTGGGGCTCTGCTGGTAGGAATGCAAAGTGGTGCAGCCCCTGTGGAAAGCAGCATGGCAGCTCCTCAAAAAATTAAAAACGTAACAGCCACGTGATCCAGCAATTCTGTTTCAGGTATATGTACCCAAAAGAATTGAAAGCAGGGTCTCAGAGATATTTGTACACCGGTGTTCACAGCGGCACTACTTACAGCAGACAAGAGGTGGAAGCCACACAGATATCCACTGATGGATGATGGATAAATAAAACGTGGTCCATCCACACAGTGGAATATTTTTCAGCCTTAAAAAGGAAGGAAATCCTGACACCTGCTACCACATGGATGAACCTTGAGGACACTGTGCTCAGTGAAATGAGCCAGTCACAAAAGGATAAATACTGTAGGATTGCACTGCTATGAGGTCCCTAGAGGAGTCACCGTCATAGAGACAGAAAGTAGGATGGTGGGTGCCAGGGCTGGAGGAGGGGGCTGGGGAGTGAGTATCTAATAGGGACAGTTTTGGTTTTACAAGATGAAAAGAGCTATGGGGACAGATGACGGTGATGGTGGCACAGCACTGTGAATGTGCTTAATACCACTGACCAGTGCACTTAACCACGGTTGGGACAGTAAATCTTATGCCACGTATATTTTACCGCAGTTATAAATAAAAATATGATGAATCTCATAGCGTCGAACGAAAGAAGCCACACACTGTGACTACCAACGAAGTGGCCCAGCTGACCGTCCCCCTCGGCCACGGGAGGAAGCCCCATGGCTGGGCTGGGCTGGGCTGGGCCCCAGGGCAGGGGGGCCACGTTCTGCTTCCCGATGGGGCTCTGCAGTGTGCAGGGTGTGGCAGTGCCGTGAGCTCTATGCCTATGTGTGTCTCCTATGCCTGGGGAAAGTTTTAATAAAAAGAAGGGCTGTCTTAGAATAAAGGGCTGAGGCTTCTGGGAGGCTCGCCGTGTTGTCTTTAGTCTTCCCTCATCTCCTTGGGTCTCGAGAACACCCTCGTGGCCCCGCGTGGTCCACAGACCTGTGCTGGAGAAAGCAGGCTTAAGGGGTCCCACCAGCCCACTTGCAAAGGGCAGAACTATTTTACACACACACACACACACACACACACACGCACGCACGCACACCGGCTTTCTCCAATTTAAAGATTAAAAGGAACAAACACGCCTTAAACAGTGAGCGTGAGGTGGGGGCGGTCTCTGGAAGCCCGTTGTTCCTGCCTCGACATCTGTGGGCTGGAGAGATGAGACCCACATGTTCCCACGGGCCACGGCGACCTGGAAACTATTAATTAACCCTTGAAGGAGATGGGTGCCTGTGGTGTATTTGGCCTCTGAAGGCAGTTATTTTTCATGTTTGCTGACAGTCCGAACGATTCTAGATAAACCGGAGGGTGTAGGGACCCGGCGAGCCCCTGGAGAGGGGAACCCCGCCGGCTCTGCGAGAGCACAGCTGTGACGGGCAGGCCCAAGCCACCGAGTGCAGGGTAGGAAAACTACGCCTTTCAGGGAGCATTTCAGATTCATGAGAGTTAGTTTGGATAGTGGGTGCCGGTGAAGGCGCAGAGAATCACACCCGTCCCCTGGAACACCCATGGAGCCTGATTCCTGCCACAGGCGTTCCCGGCGTGGCTGGCAGCTGGGGCGGGGGGGACACCTCCAAAGCCTCTCACGCTAAGAGCATCTCACGTCCTCACAGTTTCTCTCCGTCTCTGTGACAGTCCTGAGGGAGCACAAGCCTTTACGTTCGTGTCCTAAATGGACCCACTGAGGCACCAAAAGACAGGGCACGTGGCTGGCTGGGCGCCCTCAGAAGTCAGCCCAGAGGCTGGGACGGAACCCCATTTCTTGTCTCCGAATTGAGTGCAGTTTCTAAAGAGGTGTTTGTTACAAGTTTTGATTCCTTCCTTCCCCCAAACCTCCTGGGACTGTGGATGGGAACAGAAGGGTCCTGGCTGGTGTGCAGGGCCTTGCCACGCTCACCGTCCAGTGAAGAGGACGAATGCGTTAGCAGTCAGAGGGCAGCTGAGAGGCGGGGAGGGGGACGGTGGGGGGAGGGGGACGGGGGGGAGGACAGGGAGACACCGAGTCCTGGAGGATGAGGGCCAGAGGGGCTGGAGGAAGCAGAAACAGAGACCACGGAGGAGGGTCCGCTCCCGGAGCCCTTGGGAGGGTCCCACCAGGACAGTGGCACCGCACCCCCTCCGCACCCCCCGGACCAGGTGCATCGCGGCAGCCTCAGCTGGCCCCGCACGGAGCAGCAAGGGCACGTCCATGGGGACGGATAGGACAGGGGAAGCCCCCCCGCCCCTGAGCGACACCCTCCTTCCCAGGGGTGCTGCAGTGACCCACAAGAACACGCTAGAGTCTGCCATTGACTTACAGGAGTTTCCAACGGGTGTGCGGGGTCGCAAAATAAGGAAGGTGCCAAGGAAATGATGCCCTAGGAACCTCATGCCCGCTGATGACAGTTTATGCCCGCGTAACGTGGGCGTGTGACCCTGAGGGCGTGGGGAAAGCGTGCACACACGCGCACACTGGGTGGCTGGCAGGGCCTGGAGCGGGCACCCGAGGGCGACCGTGAGGACAGCGTGGGAGGGGGGCTGTCTGGTGGGTCCCTCCCCACCCCACCCCCGTGCCCAGGGGTCTGGATGCGGCGGTTCCTGAGCTGGGCGCCGTCTGGGGCTGCTGCTTGAGTGTCCCGTTTACACGCTCGTGTGTCATTCACAGAGTCGGCCGGTGGCCCGGAGAGAAGAGCCGTGAGGGGGGCAGCAGCAGGCAGACCAGCCCGTCCCTCGAGCGGAGGTGCCGGCCTGTGACCGGGGATCACGAGGTAGGAGGCAGCTCTCTCTTCTCTTCAGTTTGATTTGGTGCCACTTCCTGTCTTATTTCACTTATTCTTTATTGTCACCAGTTACGCTGTGCACGGTCAGTGCTGAGCCGGTGTCGGTGTGCAGGTCCGCTGTGTCCGTGCTGGTAGGTGGTCAGCGCTGAGCCGGTGTCGGTGTGCACGCCCGTTGTGTCCGTGCTGGTAGGTGGTCAGCGCTGAGCCGGTGTCGGTGTGCAGGCCCGTTGTGTCCGTGCTGGTAGGTGGTCAGCGCTGAGCCGGTGTCGGTGTGCAGGCCCGTTGTGTCCGTGCTGGTAGGTGGTCAGCGCTGAGCCGGTGTCGGTGTGCACGCCCGTTGTGTCCGTGCTGGTAGGTGGTCAGTGCTGAGCTGGTGTCTGTACACGGGTCAGTGTGTCACAGATCTTGGTACACGGCCAGCGTTGAGCTGATGTCGGTGCACGGTTTGTGG
Organism: Lipotes vexillifer; assembly: GCF_000442215.2. Taxonomy (NCBI): domain Eukaryota; kingdom Metazoa; phylum Chordata; class Mammalia; order Artiodactyla; family Lipotidae; genus Lipotes; species Lipotes vexillifer. The sequence goes on from NW_006796283.1 coordinate 2,988,414, forward strand.
TGGTTGTGGACAAAGAGATGTGATCCAGGCACTTGGGTGGCTCTCACAATGGACCAGGGGCAGGAGGCTTGTCTCCAGCTGGTCCGAGGTGTTTGCCGGGAGTGGCTCAGAGGGCAGTGCTAGATCCGTCCACAGGAGGGCGGGCGGTTGTGCTGGGTGAGCTCTGTGTGCTGTGCCTCTGGGTCTGCCCTTCACCCAGGAGGAAAAGCGGGGGCCATACCCGGAGCTGGGCTGGGCGCTGTGCTGACAAGCCCCCCGGGCCATCCCTGGGCCTGGCGGGGGAGCCCCTGGCGGCCATGGAGAGGAGGGCGCAGGTGGAGTATGCTTCCATCAATGCTGTATCCTGGCCCTTGGGCCCGCCTTCCAGTGCCCCTTGGAAAGGAATGACCTTCTGACGTCCACGCTGCTGAGGCTGCCGCAGGGCCATCTGGAGCCCACGTGGGCGGGGTGTGGGTAAGAGGCACGGAATGTGGCTGGGTGGGCAGAGCCCGCAGCCTGCCCTCCCCGACGTGGTGACGCTCCAAGCGAGGCGCTGGTCTGTGTGCTGGCCTCCGTGACCGCCCACAGGCCGCGCAGAGTGTGAGCAAGGACCTGACCGTAAATGTGTAAGGTCACCCTGCCCACGGCGGTCATCCCTGTTCCGGGAAGGAGCCCATCTCACCCTCCCGGTGGGATGCATGCAGCTGTTCACTGTCTATAAAACCTGCCCTTGGAAAGCGGCTTCCTGGGCTTGTTTCAGATGAGGTTTGCAGGGAGGAGACGGGTCCTCCCTGCGAGCACGCGCCCTCCTGGCAGCCTCGAGCAGGGCTGCTCCCTGAACAGGCAGAACCCAAAGCGTCTTGACATTTAGCTTAAAGGGAATGTCAGGGCCTGTGTGAGTCCGTCAGGAATGTGGCCAACTCATTATGTCATGAAATCTGCCAACCCACTTTCCCGTTCCTGATGATTCAGGACGTGGCTGCGCACATTGGTTATTTCAGCTTTGATGTTTATCGAGACCAGCGCTGGGTGAGCGGCTGCGGGCATGAGGGGGAGGGGGTGTGAGGGAAACTTCAGGGTGGTGGACCGACCCCGTCTCTCTCTTGACTGGGATGGGTCACATGGGGGTTGCCTTTGTCAGACCCCTCGACTGGTGCACTTATGAGGTGTGGCTTGCACTGCATGTAAATTTCCCCTAAAAAACATAAGCAAAGGTTGAAGTCTAGTTAATGCAGCGCAGGCTGAAGTGCTCAGGGGCGGTGCACACGGATGTCTGCCATTTCCTCTGAAATGCGTCAAAAAATAAGCTGGGTCGGCGCGCAGGTGGAAGCATGGGAGGTGAACTGTCCTATAAAGAGGCAAACAGAGCAAGATGCGCACGGCTGTGACCTGAGGTTTAAGTCTGTAGATGCTCCCTGCCACGTTTGTCAGCTGTCCATTCCTGTGAACGTTGGAGAATCCTGGGCGGGGCTTATGGGGGCCTGGTGTATCCATTTTCTAGGCCTTTCTGTATTTGTGAACTACGGTAGGACCCACTGGGGTTTGTGGGGCCTGTGTGGCTTCTCAAGGTGCCTTTCCTGCTGGTCTGTCTGGGAGCCTCTGCCTCAGGTGCACCCAGATGCGCTGGTGAGTGGGGCTCTGGGGATTTTGATGGGGGGCGCCGGCCTCGGCCTGTGGCCCAGGCACGTGGACTCACCACCTCAAAATGCGCCGTCCCTCCCCCACGAGGTAGCACTGTGGGCAGACCCACTGCCCTGGCTCCCCACAGGAAGGAGCTAGCGCTCCTTGCTGACCAGCAGAGGCTTCATCTTCCCTCTCGTGACCGTCTGCAGCCTACAGGGGCTCGGCCCCGCCGGCCAGCTCTGAGAGGAAGACCGAGGGTTACCCGTTCCAGTTCAGGTCCCACGCTAGAATGAGGCCTGGTGCGGGCGCCCAGTCTAATGGGCAGCGTCACAGCCCGCTCTGGCTCGAGTAGATGGCCCCTCCTGGCTAAATTCTGTGACCATGGAGTCAGGTGGCTGCTGCCTGGGGCCAGAGGCCACACCTGTAGGAATAGTTCTATTTCCCGACCTTTTTTATTTTCTTTTGTTGTCCTTTTCCAATTTCAAAGAAGTTATTTTGATCAGACCCAGCTAACAGTCTCGTTCACAGACTCTTAGCATCAGGAGAGCTGGTGGTTACACCCGTGGGGCAGTCCAGAGGCTGGGTGGGGCAGAACTGGGCTGGATCCCGACCTTCTGGCATCAAGGCCAAGGGTCTCAGCCAGGTCAACCTTGGTGACGAGTGACAGAAAGCCCACCTGAGGTGGCTCAGGCAGCAAGGGAGCTTACTGACCCACGTGACTGACCCGCCCAGGCTCAGGTACTGCTGGATTCTGAGGCCAAGCAGTGCCTTTGGGGTTTGGCTCTTCCCCCTCACCTGCCACTGCCCTTTGCTTGGGCCAGTGGCGAGAGGCCAGGCACCTGGCCCTGTACCAGCCTGGTGGCTGGGGCTGGAAGGGCTGCCTGAGCTCAGGCCGGTGCCCACTCCTGCATCTGGCTGGGGTCCTTTTCACCCACCAGAGGGACTGAGCGTCTTGTGGCTGCAGCCACAGGAAGGACCATGGCTGCAGGTGTCTGTCGCAAAGGCTCTTAATCCCACTGACACATAGCTTCCTGCTGCCTCGAAGGGAGGCCCTGTGTCCTGTCGTCACCCTCTGGGGACCCGCAGCCTGGACCACCAGCACACTTCATTTCTGTCTCTGACCATCTGCACTTGCTAATGCACAGCGGTCCTGGTCAGCCTGCGGATGGAATTCTTCTCCTGGGAAGCCCAGGATCCTGGGGTGGATGGACTTCTCCACGTCACAGCCCCCTCTAGCTGCTCCCTAAGCAGCCCTGTCCTTCCCCACAGAGCCCTTCACAGGTTAAGACTCAGGATTCAGCCATGCCCCCCACCCCCCCCCCCCCCCGCCACACCTCCTGAAGCCTGTGTGCCTAGAGCCCATGCTCCACAACAAGAGAAGCCACCGCAATGAGAAGCC
>NW_006796283.1:2991429-3006867 GCF_000442215.2 Lipotes vexillifer
GCCTGGCAGGATTGACATGCGCCTCGGAGTCCTGAGGCAGCGGCCGTGGGTGCTGACACCTGCCGTCATCGAGGACTGAGTTCCCAGGTGGTGGTCGGGGCTTTCTGAACCTGCCTGTTTGCCGTGGGCTCACTCAGCACGTCTCCGTCTTCCCTGTCCTCTGTCCATCACACCTGTCCGTCCGCAAGAGCCCGTGCCCACTTGCCATCCTCTGGCTGCTGGGCACGTGGGAGCTGATCTGGGCTGCAGATGACAGCTGCCCCCTCCCTGGCCCCTGCCTGCACTCACCTGGCCTGGGCCCCAGCCAGGGCTTTGTCTCCAGCAGCTGAGAGGGATGCAGTGTCAGTGAGAGGCCATCTCTCAGCTGGGCTGGAACGAAGCACCCGGGGCACAGGTGAACCGCTGAGCTGGGGAGGAATGAAACATGCCTTCCTGCTGCCAGGGTGGCTCAAGACCCACAGCTCAGGCCTCTTGAGGCCCCGTGAACTGGGCTCTGGCTACCCGTTCCCGTGAGGGTGTATTTGATGCAGTTGAGTGGACCCGTGCAGAGCCTCGGGGAGCAATGAGTACAAGTGCCCACCACCCAGCCGAGACTCGGGCGTCCCAGCGCCATCGCGCTCCTTGGGACTTTTCCACCCTCCCCCTGGGCTTTGCCCCCGGAAATAGGCACGTCCTCATGCCTTTCTCATTTTCTGGCTTTTCTTTGCGGTTTTACTGTATAGGTAGCATCCCTAAATCCCACAGTTTGTCTTGCTTGTTTTTGAATTTTATTAACATGGTGTTAACCTGGGGTATATTTTATTCTGTGACTTGCTTTATTCCACTGAACATTCTGTTTCTAAGGTGCATCTGGAGTGATGTCCGTAGCCAGGGGGCTTCTGTTTTCACTGCTGTGTAATACTCCCTCGTGTGACGGCACCACTTTTTACCCCGTTCTCCTGTTCACGGACACGGGAGCTTCCAGGGTTTCACCGTCACTAGCAAAGCCACCACGAACACCCCGAGCCCCCAGTGTGTGAGGGTTTCTCAGTGCAGGCACGCACGTGGGCGCCGCGTGGGGATGGAGGTTGTCCACACCAGCGGAGCTGGGTGCTGCCGAGGGTGGCACCACTGACCACGCCCCCAGAGGGCAGCCCTGCCCCAGGCGTCCCCACGCTGGCTGGTCCTCCTCAGCCGAGTGGTGGCAAGACCGTCCCTCACTTTTCCTAGTTCATCCTGTTATCGCAATTATAAATGCGCACGTCTGGAATGTGGAACAGTTCTGTAAGGCGGGTGCAAGAAACCACACCCCTGCCACGTCCCCCCTCCCTGCAGCCCCGCTGTCCTCGTGTGATCGCGCTCAGTCCATGGAGCTGACTCACTCAGGGCCTTTGTCTCCACGTCACCAGGGATATTCGGACACCACTCCCTCTGGATGTCCCGTTTTAGGCACAGGTGTGCAGTGTCCACGCTATACCTCCTGCCTCGTGATCAGCCCCACCCACGGTCAGCACTGACTTCATGGGGACCGCCGGCCATGATGCGTAGCTGGGTTTGTTGTACATCATAATAGCCTTTCTTTACTGCACATTTTGCTGGAAGTGTCTTGGGGGTTTTGTTGGTTGCTTGTGCCTGGCTGGCTTGCTCTTCTCTGGGCTGGTCACCAATTTGACCCCAAGCTCTCTCCCAGGTGTGTGAATCTCCTGTCAGTACTTTCAAACCCACCAGGTCATCTATCCACCTCATTTCTTTTTTGGACCCTTCTGCCGCTCCAGTCTGGACTGGACGTTCTCTGTGCCTCGTGCCCAAGTGAGGTTCCAGGAATCCCCTTTCTCTGTCTCCGCGGGGAGTGTCTGCATTCCTCCTGTGTTGGATCCCTTGCCTCCAAGATCTGTATCTCACTTTTTGGTTTACTCCCTTGTTTCCCTGGAGCACATTCCCCCAGGCAGCTTCCCGAGAGAGGGTGCCGGGGAGGTACATTTGCTGAGAATTTGAATGTGTTTCAGTGTGTTCGTTCTGCTCTGTCACTCAGGCTCCTTGGTGGCAGGACTTGCTTCTTTTTTTTTTAAGGCTGAATAATATTCCATTGCAGATATGTACCACATTTTCTTTATCCATTCATCTTTCAGTGGACATTTAGGTTGACTCCATATCTTTGCTCTTGTGAATATTGCTGCAATAAACATGAGAGTGCAGATATAACTTATATATCCTGGTTTCAGTAGTATGTGGGATCTTCCTTGACCGGGGCACGACCCCGCGTCCCCTGCATCGGCAGGCGGACTCTCAACCGCTGCGCCACCAGGGAAGCCCCTGTCTTGCTTTTGATTCACCTTTGTTCCCTCCATTTTTCTTGCCTGGAACGTTAACCCCTCCCCTTCCACCCATCTAAATCTCTCTTTAACGCCGAACTCAACGGCCACCTCCTCCAGGTGGCCTGACCTCCTCAGTCCTGAGTGTTGATTAATCCTTGCTTTTAACCCTGTGATGCTTATTCTCTGCATCACACCTTTGGCAGCTACACTCATCATATCTACTCATTAATTCAGCACCTGTTCCTTGAGCACCTACTGTGTGTGTTGGAGGATTCACAATGAATATAAAACAAGCCCTGCCATCCAGGAGTGTCTTGGAATATTGGAACAAGAAGGGACCCTCTGGTACCACCCATGAAAACCCCTGTCATGTAGGTGGGGAGACGGAGACCCCCAGGATTACAGGACTTCTCGTCCAGTGAGGACCCAGCCCAGGTCCCCTGACCTCCAGGCCCCTGGTCTGCCTGTGACGACAGCTGTCTACAGAGAGACGAGAGATGCTTGTAAAAACCCCACCCCCATGTCACGACAGATGAGTGTTGTTTTATTTGTTTTACAAATGAGGAAACTGAGGCAGAGAGAGATGAGTGTCTCATGAGTGGTGGAGCTAGCGTTCCGGGTAGTTTGAGTCCAAATATAGGCGCCTGCGGGCAAGTGTGTGCCCGGGCCCTTGGTCTCCGTTCCTCGGTCCTGACAGCAGATGTTGGCAAACACAACCAGCAGATGTTCACTTAGGATGCATGGACCAAATACGGGGCCTTCCAAGGCACATGCCTCCTGCATGTTTCATGTGCAGGGGAGGGGGTCTGTGCAGCTCTGCCTCGCCCGGAAGAGCCCTCCGGGGACAAGAAAACTCATTCTGGTGTTCCCGGGGGTGGATGGTCCTGAGTGTCCAGAGCCTGGGGCTGTGTCAGCGTGCAGGGAGATGGGCTCTGTCTGGGAGCTGCTTGGGAAAACAGCTTGTTCCCAGTCCCAGCCGCGATGCCCCCCGCGGAGCTGGGGCAGCAGCAGTGGATGCGGGGGCGCTGCCTGTGGGGCAGCTCCTCCCAGAGGGACGAGGCCTTGACCGCAGACGGGAGCCGTCACCAAGGGCTTATTCACACCAGCAGGAGCCCATATGTGCGCTGAGCCACTGCCCAGGCATCCGCCCGGCTCTGGATTTCCTCTGCAGCTGATGGATATTCAGATGAAAGGCGAAATTTCCTGTGTCCTTGATCTCCAGGTCGCACCCCTCTTCCTCTTTAACTGTGCCCACAGAGGGGAGACAAAGGTGCGTTTTTGGCAGGACGGGGTGGGCGTCGGCAGCCTGCCTCTGCCGTGGTAGGGGATGGCCTTCCTCACAGACCCTCCACGTGTGGCTGTGTTGGGACTTCACTGCGTGAGTGGGTGGCATTCCCTCAAAGAGCCCGGGGCAGCATCACCCTGGGGTTGTGAGTCACTCCCTTCCCGGGAGATTCCCAAGAACTATAAAAAGAAACAAAACTGAGTTATTTGTAGTGAGGTGGATGGACCTAGAGTCTGTCATACAGAGTGAAGCAAGTCAGAAAGAGAAAAACAAATACCGTATGCTGACACACATATATGGAGTGTAAGAGAAAAAAAAATGGTCATGAGGAACCCAGGGGCAGGACGGGAATAAAGACGCAGACGTACTAGAGAACGGAGTTGAGGACACAGGGAGGGGGAAGGGTAAGCTGGGACGAAGTGAGAGACTGGCATGGACATATATACACGACCGAATGTAAAATAGACAGCTAGTGGGAAGCAACTGCATAGCACAGGGAGATCAGCTCGGTGCTTTGTGATCCCCTGGAGGGGTGGGATAGGGAGGGTGGGAGGGAGGGAGACGCAAGAGGGAAGAGATATGGGAACATATGTATATGTATAGCTGATTCACTTTGTTATAAAGCAGAAACTAACACACCACTGTAAAGCAATTATACTCCAATAAAGATGTTAAAAAAAATGGAAAAAGAACTCGAGGGCTCTGTTCTCTTAGGTACGCATTTACGTAGGTGAACGTGGGAATCTAAACAGCCCTGGCTTGGAGCGGTCTGCGTCGGGTGGGACTGTTGGTAGCAGCACTTCTCCTGCCTCCCCGCGCCGCCCACCAGACTCAGCGGTCACGGAATTGCCGCCAGGTGTGCTCCTGCCCACTCTGCAGCCATCTCAGGGCTCCGGCACCCACAGGGTTTTTGGACGGATGGACGAGTGAACGAATGAAGTCACACGTGGCCAGTGCCCGGCTGATCGTGGCCCTGACCAGATGTGACCTAGTGGACATCAGGCCAGCCTCGTATTCCGGACTCAGCACTTTCCTGGGGCCCCCGTCCCGTGCTGCTGTTCCCGGCGTGGGTGTGGGTGTGGGTCAGGCGCTAACTTGCTCGGCTGGGCGCCCCTCACCCACCAGCCCCTCTTGCCGCCTGGACGCAGGAGGAGGTGGGCAGAGCCGAGGCCTCCCGTTCAGCGCTCGGCCGGGAGCCCGGCATCCTCGGCTGCCCCTGAGTGGGGACAGCTCTCGGGTGCTTTGCCACCCGGCACGGCCGCAGGTCGACTCACAGAAGGGGCTTACCTGGGCCATGAGCTCCGGGGGTCAGCTTTCGACGCCACCAATTCTCCGCCCAGCCAGACGCGTCGAGGAAGCCCAGCCCCGTTCGCCGAGCCGCTGCCGCCTGCCGAGGCATGTGCTGGTCTCCTCACGTAACTGAGTCTGCTAATCCCACGGCAGCCTTTCGGGGCGGCTCTTATTTCCCCACTTTAGAGATTAGGAAACTGAGGCTCAGACTGTAACTTGCCTGCGTCTCCAGGACAGAAAGGGAGTCAGGGATGAGCTGTGTCCCACCAGCTACAGCTCCCCCGCCCTCATCCGTGCCCCCTACACCCGGGGCCCGAGCCTGGACTCACAGGAAGCCTGTGTGGGAAGCTTCCCACCCCTACTGCTCCAAGTGGCGGCGAGAACCACAGATAGGAAGACTTTCCATCCCCGGTCCACCCTGAGTCTGAATCACTGACACAAGCCCTAAACCGCCCTGGTTTCTGTTTTTCTCCCAAGATGAGCGTCCTTGGCCCTTTCCCCTCTGGGGGCCGCGGGGCTTAGTTACTGCCTGTCTGTCCTGCTTCCTGCCCTGCAGCAGGCAACGGTCTGGGGCTGGGCCTCAGTGGGTGCTGATGTGCCCGTGTTGGGGACATGAAGTCCACATCCTGGGTCAGGGAGGTTTGGGAACCATGGCTTTGGCCTCAGGTCCCAGAAGGAGTTTGGAGAATGTGAACTGGGTCTGGGTACGGGGTCGCAGCCCAAGGCGAGGGAGACGCAGTGAGTGTAGGTCGGGCGGGGTGTGGGGCTGAGGTTAGGGAATGAGCCTAGCGGGCGTCCCTGAGGCGGCAGGGGAGCCAGAGGAGGGAAGCTTCAAAAGGCCCCCGGTTGGGCCTGCGGTGGGCATGGAGCCGGCGGGTTGGTGTGGTACCAGCGGGGCTTTGCCCAGACAGTAATCCGGGGACCCTCCTCTTCCAGCGAGGGAGGGGTGGCCCAGGGCACGGGAGGTCAAGCGCTGGGGCCTGAGCGTGATCCCAGAACTAGTAACTGAGCCTCCCTAGGCCCCAGCTGGCCCGTCCGTGAAAGGGGCTCATAAAGCCCCCCACCCCGGGCTGCGGTGGGAGACCAGCGGGCTTGTGCTTGTGACGTGCTCAACTGGAGAGCACCGGACAGAGTGAGATGTGGTGAAGGTCACAGCCGCATCCCGTCACAGTGAAGGCTTGGAAAAGGAAGGAACAGGCTTGCTGGATGGGGGTGGACGTGGGGGTGATGGGGAGATGAGAGCCCCGCTGCGTTCCTTCCCGCTGCTGACTGGCGGTTGTGTCTGCTGCTCGGGGAAACGTCCAGTGTCTCCAGGCACTGCCTAAGTCATTTTTTCCATATATTAGCTGCTTCCAGCCCGTGTTGTACAATAAAATTTTTTTCTAGCTGATGTTGATTTGTATCCAACCTCCTCTGAACTTTAGTTCCCTGGTCCTGGATCCTTTATCTGACGCTGGTCCACTACACATAGGCTTTCTGAGAGCAGTGCTGACACTTCCAACCCAAACATCCGTGAGTGGAGACCCTGGAGTCTTCCTCATCCTTCACACAGAATGATGGAAGTCGACGGCAGGGGCCGACCAGCAGCCAGAAATACAAACCCGCTTCTGTTCTCACGCATTGACTGAGGCCTGTGGATGGATGGGCAGATGGATGGATTAATTGAGGGATTGATCAATCGATTGATAAATTAACTGATGGATTGCTGGGTGAACCAGTGGTTGGATGAATGGATGGATGGGTGGATAGATGAAAGGGAGGCTGGATAGATGAAATGGATGGATGGGTGGATAGATGAAAGGGTGAATGGTGGATGCATAGATGAGTGGGTGGATGAAAGAGTAGACGGGTGGATAAATGGGGTCCCGCCAGCTTGCACCGTGCCTCCCCTAGACGAGACCGAGCGACGGGCAGGGGACCTGCGTCTTTCCCTCGGCCGGGGACTCGTACCAGCAGGATGCCCAGCTGTGCGCTGTGCAGGCTTTTCCACCAGGGGCCTGAGCGCCCTGCCTGGAGCCTCCCGCCCCGGGTTTGTGAGGCTGGCACCGCCCAGGGTGGAATGGAGTGTCACAGCGTATTAGTCCCTCCACCGGATCTCTCGCAGCCTGGCCCAAGGCTGTGATGGAGATGTGGCTGGGCCGAACGGGCAGGCAGCAGACCTGGGAGGAGCGGGGCGGGTCCCAGATGCCTGGGAGCCCGGCCAGGAGGGCCCAGCTCCAGGAGGTCTGCTTACACCATCTGACCTTGGTTGTTTGACCTGGGAAAAGAAATCGGAATTTCTCCGCTCTCCGAGGTCAGATCACCTCCCCGTGGCCTGAGGTCACTTTGATTTCAACAGGGCTCCGACAGCTGACGGGTCTCCTGGAAGCACTTTCCCCTCTGTGCTGACATGTGCTGCCTTCAGGGCTGCGTGAAAGGTGTCCGTGCATGGCCGCTGGGTTTATGGCTGGGAGACCCAGGTTCAGAGCCAGGCCGGTCGCCTCGGCCTGCCATGTCTCCATCTTAATCCCCGGCCCTTGGAGATGGGGCTCCTGTGCTCCTTTTGCCGAGCCAGAAGCTGCACAGCGAGGAGGTGAACTTTGGCAACCCCGGCTCTGCGCTGGACGGTGCCCTGGGCCCTGCCACCCCCAGTAGGGCAGTGGGAGTTTCCCAGGGCCACGCGCCGGCGCTCACAGGGAGCATTGGCGCTTGGCCTCCATCAGGTGGAACCCCGGCGGGGAGGACTTGAGTCCCGTGGAAGAGTTAACAGATGACTCTGCAGCAGCCCTCTGAGGGGCCTCTGTGATGACCCCACAAAAGCCTGGAGCTTGCCTCCCACGTGAGAGGCTGGCTGATGCTCGCAGGGGTGGCCTCACTTTTCTAGTGATAATCTTTCCGACGAGAGCCTCCCCATGTGCCTGGCCCCGCCGTGTGCGCAGCAGAACGTGGGAGGTGAGAGGAGGGCGATCCCGGGGCAGCTTCTGTAGGGGCCTTTGGGACCAGAGGGAGGGGTGGGGGACAGACATGGCCCACAGACACGGGCATGTGGTCATTTGTAAACAGGGCCTGCGTGGGGCACGTGGAGAGTTCCGCCACCGGGAGGAGCCTGCTGGGGTGTGGGCTGGGTCGGTGGGGGACCCCTGCAGGTGTGCCCAGGGTGAGGCTGACTCAGCCACTGCCCCTCTCGTCGCTCACTGTGTCTCTTTCGGGCGGGTTGGTGGGAAACGGGTCTCGCCCTCTGCCCCCAGCCCCTCCAGGTCCCAAGCAGGGCTGGGCATCCCAGGCCTGGGGTCAGGGGGAGGGGGGTAATGGTCGGGATGACAGTCTGACGGTGGTGCTTATTCCTGAGTCACCAGCAACTTCCAGGCCCTCGTCCTCACAGTAGCACCTGTGTTGTGGGTATAATTGTGCCCACTTTAAAGACAAGGAAACTGAGGCTCAGAGAAGCCCCAGGCTCCACCCCAGCAGGGCCGTGCCCGCAGAGAGCAGTGCCTCTGCAGACCCCGGTCGAGAGGGCCCCGGGCTTCCTGGCTGGTGGTCATTGCTTCCGGGAAGTCGCGGACACCGGAGGAGGTAAGAAAAGGTGGGGACGAGGGTTTGGCCACCTGTGTTCTGACCCGCCGTCCTTGCCGCTGGTGGGGCCCCAAGCTCTTATGAAACAGTTACATAGGAGCCAAGATAGTATTAATGGTAAAAATATTTCATCTCTGAGTCCGGCTGATGGAGTCTCTCAAGATAAAGGTCGTTCCTTTTCTAGGAGCAAATATGTTTAAATGTGGTGCTTCTTAACATCTGTTTCAGTGGTTGCTTCCTTTGGCCAAGCCAGCGGGGCCGCCCCGCCTGGTTCCCAGCCCTCTGCCTCAGCTTCTTGCTCTGAAAGGAAACTGCGTTCCTACCCCCTCCCTCTCTTCACGTGGGTCTGCAGTTGGGGAAGGTGGGCCGGCCGTCCTTCTGGCGGAGGAGGCGCTGGGCCAGGGCTGTGCATACAGAGGGTGCTCCATAGATGCTCGCTGGGCGAGAGAGCAGATGTCGAGACATGAGGAGGTGGGCCCGCATCTCCGCTTCCCCAACGCAGACTGACTACCTGCTGCTCGTCAGGCTCCCCCTCTGTCCACTTTCCAGAGTCTGCGCTACAGGGGCTGGGGCGGCCGGGCGTGCCGGGGCTCCACGACAGGACCCTCTGTCCCCGGCTGCTCCAAGGGGAGGCTTAGCAGCGACCCCAGAACACTGCAGGAAGCAGCAGCGGTGCGGGAACGGTCTGGAACCCAGCGCTGCTGTGCCAGCACCGGCGTGGAAGCCCGGCCTCAAACCCTTGTCCTTGCAGTTAAGCTCAGACCTGAAGGTCAGAAGGCAGATTTCCTTATTCTCTCGATCCCCATGGGTCAAGCCAAAACCTCAGTCCCCCGGGGGCTCTGAGCCCAATTATAAAGCACGAAACTGTGTTAACAGCCATCGTTATCAGCGTAGCCAGAGCTGCCCTCTAGATGGGGCAGCCACTAGCCACGTGTGGCTACTTAACGCTTAAGTGAATTACAGTGAAATAAAGTTTAAAATCTCTATCCTCAGCTACTCCGGCCACCTTCCAGAGCCTCTTCATGGCAGTTCTGTTGGGCGGTAGGGCTGCGGGCCTGGCGACAGGTGCTTTCCTGCCCTGCACCTTTTCGGGTGCGCCTGCCCCAGTGAGGCCCTCCCCGACCCCAGATCTCTGCCTGCCCCCAGGTGCTTTCCAGAGCCCTCAGCTCCCACCTCCTCCGAGCCCACCAGCCACCTGCACCTGCTCCCCGTGCCTCCAGGCACAGGACGCCACTGCCAGAACAGTCTACCCGTGCTTTGTGAGGTATCTCAGGAGAAAACCCCAGGACCGCGGAGCCGGGAGGGGCCGCCCACGGGGCATCGGCTCAGCTGCATCTTCCTGGATGATGTCTCCCTGCGGGATCGAGGCCCACTTTGCCTTGTTTCTTTCTCACTCGTCTTCCCGGCCAGATGGCCACCTCCCATGGGCAGGCATGGGGTCCCTGTCATTTAGAGCTTAGACTCTGGTCACATCCTGAACCTCGCGGGAGCCTGTTCCTCGTCTGGAGAAGGAACGAGGACGGTCTCCATCTCACGGGGATGCCGTGCGGGTTAGAGAGGGTGGTGGCCCACACGGGGTGTCGTCCGCTCTTGTCAAAGTTGCAGGTAATATCTGGGAGCAGCCCCCGAGCCTTTACAAGGAGCTGCGGGCCACTGGGCAGCTCTGCAGGGTGGACAGGGTAATTGTGGCTCCGGACCTGGTCCACGGCCCGGAGTGAACCCAGTGGAGGCTTGTTGCGAGAAGAGTCTTTGTGGGCTTTTGAGGGCAGGTGGGGACCCTACACAGGACACTCTCAGAAAGCCCATCCCGATGGTGTAGGGAGAGGCCAGAGAAGGGGTGAGACGACGTATCTTTGGCCTGTTTGTCTGGAGGTCGCCGATGCCCGATGCCCAGCGCCATGGAGCAGACCCCACGCCAGGGAGTCCCCACACCCGCGCCGCTGCGGGCGAGTTCGTACGGCAGCCTGGAACCATCTGAAGGTGGGAAGCTGAGGAGCGCCAACAGAGGAGGCAGGGACCTGGCCTCCGCCCAGAGCTCCCTTTCCGAAAGGGCGGACGAGAGCGGCGGGGAGGGCATTTGACTGACAGTGACAGAGTCACCCTTGGTCACCAGATGCGCCTGGGAATCTGCATGTCTGGTCTGGGCCCAGCGGCTGACGCCACGGGGCATCTAAAGACAGCATCCCACCGCCAGCCCGGTGCCTCCTCTCCCAACGCCTTTGCCTTTGAGTCCTGCTCGAGGGCCTCTGCCCCTGCAGGTCACGGCTTGGCAGTGATCCTTTGAGGAGCATGCTTTGCCTCCCCTGGCTAAGCAAGAGATTGGGATACAGGCTGTCCACGAGGGCGGACGCTGGTGCCGTGCCCTGGAGGCCTGCGACTCTCTCCCCCTGCAGGGGTTGGGGGTTGGTCCCCCGGGTGAGGTCCTGAATTCTGCCCTCTTCAAGTCACACCCATATCCTATCAAGGATTCCCCTCAACCCCAGCTACCGTGCAGGGGCCTCCTCCTGGGTGCCAGGGCAGCACTGGCCACGCTGGCCACAGACCGTGCTCGACACCCACAGCAGGGAGCTCAGAGCAGCGAACGTCAAAGGGCGTGATGTCCTGCGAAAACCTCAGAGTCCTTCCGGAGGCCGCTGACGTCCACGCCTGGCAGGGGGCAGGGCAGGCCAAGCCGGGGGAATTCTGCAAGTCCAGGAACCGTGAGCACATGTGCTCACACACGGGCACACACGTGCACACATATACACATGCGCCCTCAGACATGCACTCACACGTGTGTACACAAATACATAAGCACGTATACCCTCATACACATATGCACTCATGCGTTCATGCACGTAGGCACGCACAGTTAACACACGTATTCATAAACGTGCCTGACGAGTGGTGTGACACGTGTGCCCACACACACTCACACCCCAGGCACTCACACACTCACATGGGTAGGAGCATCACACCCCTTGGCTTGTACGTCGTGCGGCGTGAGCACCTGGAGGTGCTAGAGTCAGACGCGCCTCCAGGGCTTCCTGGGCTTGAGGAGGACACGCAGGAGGCTCGTGCCCGTGCTCTGCTTTAACTGCTTTAGCTGCTGGCGGCACCGGGGCTGCTGGGCGCTCCACGGGCACGTGTCCCTGGGCATCCGTACACCCAGGGGGAAGACCCATGTTCTGTCCCCGTCTCTGATGCGGGAGCTGAAGGGCTGCACACTGGGCCAAGTTCTGGCCTCCTGTGGGTACCAGGTGGGTCACACACAGCATCCCGCTTGGTCTCCAGCGCGCCCGGGGAGGCTGGTGTCAGGCCAGGCAGGAGCCCAGCTCTCCTGCCTCCAAGCCAGGCGCAGACGGGGTGGCCCTCGCCCGGACCCCAACCTGGATCTTTGCTCCAGAAACGGGTTTTAAGGGCCTCTGGCTGTATTCCATCTTCACTCTCTGCTACAAGCAAAGGGCAGGGAGAGGGGAGAGGAACTGAGGGTTTTTTCCAAACAGCTTTATTTAGATATAATTCACATACCATAACACTCGCCCTTTTAAAGAGTACGGTTCAGTAGGTTTCACGGTACTCACAGCGTAGTGCAACGATCAACACCATCGAATTCCAGGACGTTTCATCACCCAGAACCCCTCATACCCTTCAGCCCCTGTTCCTCCCCTCAGCCCACACCCCAGCCCCGCAACCTCGAATCCACTTTCTGTTTCCGAGGGTTTCAACATTCCACCTAAAGTGGACGCCCTTTGTGACGGGCTTCGTTCGGTCCGTGTGGCTACTTAACGCTTAAGTGAATTACAGTGAAATAAAGTTTAAAATCTCTATCCTCAGCTACTCCGGCCACCTTCCAGAGCCTCTTCATGGCAGTTCTGTTGGGCGGTAGGGCTGCGGGCCTGGCGACAGGTGCTTTCCTGCCCTGCACCTTTTCGGGTGCGCCTGCCCCAGTGAGGCCCTCCCCGACCCCAGATCTCTGCCTGCCCCCAGGTGCTTTCCAGAGCCCTCAGCTCCCACCTCCTCCGAGCCCACCAGCCACCTGCACCTGCTCCCCGTGCCTCCAGGCACAGGACGCCACTGCCAGAACAGTCTACCCGTGCTTTGTGAGGTATCTCAGGAGAAAACCCCAGGACCGCGGAGCCGGGAGGGGCCGCCCACGGGGCATCGGCTCAGCTGCATCTTCCTGGATGATGTCTCCCTGCGGGATCGAGGCCCACTTTGCCTTGTTTCTTTCTCACTCGTCTTCCCGGCCAGATGGCCACCTCCCATGGGCAGGCATGGGGTCCCTGTCATTTAGAGCTTAGACTCTGGTCACATCCTGAACCTCGCGGGAGCCTGTTCCTCGTCTGGAGAAGGAACGAGGACGGTCTCCATCTCACGGGGATGCCGTGCGGGTTAGAGAGGGTGGTGGCCCACACGGGGTGTCGTCCGCTCTTGTCAAAGTTGCAGGTAATATCTGGGAGCAGCCCCCGAGCCTTTACAAGGAGCTGCGGGCCACTGGGCAGCTCTGCAGGGTGGACAGGGTAATTGTGGCTCCGGACCTGGTCCACGGCCCGGAGTGAACCCAGTGGAGGCTTGTTGCGAGAAGAGTCTTTGTGGGCTTTTGAGGGCAGGTGGGGACCCTACACAGGACACTCTCAGAAAGCCCATCCCGATGGTGTAGGGAGAGGCCAGAGAAGGGGTGAGACGACGTATCTTTGGCCTGTTTGTCTGGAGGTCGCCGATGCCCGATGCCCAGCGCCATGGAGCAGACCCCACGCCAGGGAGTCCCCACACCCGCGCCGCTGCGGGCGAGTTCGTACGGCAGCCTGGAACCATCTGAAGGTGGGAAGCTGAGGAGCGCCAACAGAGGAGGCAGGGACCTGGCCTCCGCCCAGAGCTCCCTTTCCGAAAGGGCGGACGAGAGCGGCGGGGAGGGCATTTGACTGACAGTGACAGAGTCACCCTTGGTCACCAGATGCGCCTGGGAATCTGCATGTCTGGTCTGGGCCCAGCGGCTGACGCCACGGGGCATCTAAAGACAGCATCCCACCGCCAGCCCGGTGCCTCCTCTCCCAACGCCTTTGCCTTTGAGTCCTGCTCGAGGGCCTCTGCCCCTGCAGGTCACGGCTTGGCAGTGATCCTTTGAGGAGCATGCTTTGCCTCCCCTGGCTAAGCAAGAGATTGGGATACAGGCTGTCCACGAGGGCGGACGCTGGTGCCGTGCCCTGGAGGCCTGCGACTCTCTCCCCCTGCAGGGGTTGGGGGTTGGTCCCCCGGGTGAGGTCCTGAATTCTGCCCTCTTCAAGTCACACCCATATCCTATCAAGGATTCCCCTCAACCCCAGCTACCGTGCAGGGGCCTCCTCCTGGGTGCCAGGGCAGCACTGGCCACGCTGGCCACAGACCGTGCTCGACACCCACAGCAGGGAGCTCAGAGCAGCGAACGTCAAAGGGCGTGATGTCCTGCGAAAACCTCAGAGTCCTTCCGGAGGCCGCTGACGTCCACGCCTGGCAGGGGGCAGGGCAGGCCAAGCCGGGGGAATTCTGCAAGTCCAGGAACCGTGAGCACATGTGCTCACACACGGGCACACACGTGCACACATATACACATGCGCCCTCAGACATGCACTCACACGTGTGTACACAAATACATAAGCACGTATACCCTCATACACATATGCACTCATGCGTTCATGCACGTAGGCACGCACAGTTAACACACGTATTCATAAACGTGCCTGACGAGTGGTGTGACACGTGTGCCCACACACACTCACACCCCAGGCACTCACACACTCACATGGGTAGGAGCATCACACCCCTTGGCTTGTACGTCGTGCGGCGTGAGCACCTGGAGGTGCTAGAGTCAGACGCGCCTCCAGGGCTTCCTGGGCTTGAGGAGGACACGCAGGAGGCTCGTGCCCGTGCTCTGCTTTAACTGCTTTAGCTGCTGGCGGCACCGGGGCTGCTGGGCGCTCCACGGGCACGTGTCCCTGGGCATCCGTACACCCAGGGGGAAGACCCATGTTCTGTCCCCGTCTCTGATGCGGGAGCTGAAGGGCTGCACACTGGGCCAAGTTCTGGCCTCCTGTGGGTACCAGGTGGGTCACACACAGCATCCCGCTTGGTCTCCAGCGCGCCCGGGGAGGCTGGTGTCAGGCCAGGCAGGAGCCCAGCTCTCCTGCCTCCAAGCCAGGCGCAGACGGGGTGGCCCTCGCCCGGACCCCAACCTGGATCTTTGCTCCAGAAACGGGTTTTAAGGGCCTCTGGCTGTATTCCATCTTCACTCTCTGCTACAAGCAAAGGGCAGGGAGAGGGGAGAGGAACTGAGGGTTTTTTCCAAACAGCTTTATTTAGATATAATTCACATACCATAACACTCGCCCTTTTAAAGAGTACGGTTCAGTAGGTTTCACGGTACTCACAGCGTAGTGCAACGATCAACACCATCGAATTCCAGGACGTTTCATCACCCAGAACCCCTCATACCCTTCAGCCCCTGTTCCTCCCCTCAGCCCACACCCCAGCCCCGCAACCTCGAATCCACTTTCTGTTTCCGAGGGTTTCAACATTCCACCTAAAGTGGACGCCCTTTGTGACGGGCTTCGTTCGGTCAGCGTCATGCCTTCAAGTCTCCCGGGTCATAGCCTGCGTCAGCGCTGCATCTAGGCCAAGTGAGTCTTCACTGCATGGCTACACCACAGTACGTTTATCCATCCATCCTTCCGTGGAGAGATGTCTGGCTTGTTTCCACTCTTTGGCTGTTGTGAATAGTGCCACTGCGAACATTCATGTACAAGTTTTTATGTGGACATCGGTCTTCATTTTTCTTGGGTAGGTACCTAGGGCCATACGATAACTGTATATTTAACATTTTGAGGAACTGTCCGACTGTTTTCCAAAGGGGCTGCACCATCTCACATTCCCACCAGCAATGTGAGGCTTCCAGCTTGTCCACATTCTCACCAGCACCTGTTGTTTTCTGGTGTTTTGAATCCAGCCATCCTAGTGGTGTGAGGTAGAATCTCATTGTGGTTTTTTTTTTTTTTTTTTTTT
>NW_006796283.1:3006877-3010298 GCF_000442215.2 Lipotes vexillifer
TGGGCCTCTCACTGTTGTGGCCTCTCCCGTTGTGGAGCACAGGCTCCGGACGCACAGGCTCAGCGGCCATGGCTCACGGGCCCAGCTGCTCCGCGGCATGTGGTATCCTCCTGGACCGGGGCACTAACCCGTGTCCCCTGCATCAGCAGGCGGACTCTCAACCACTGCGCCACCAGGGAAGCCCCCTCATTATGGTTTTGACTTGCTTTTCCCTGATGATTAATGATGTGGAGCATCTCTTCCTGTACTTACTGGCCGTGTGTTCATCTTCTTTGGAGAAATGTCTATTCAGATAATTTGCGCATTTTTCAATCGTACTTTTTGTCTTTTTATTCTTGGGTTGCAGGCATTCTTTATATATGTTAGATCCAACTCCCTCGTCAGATATATGATTTGCAAGAACTTCCTTCCACTTTGGGGGGTTGCCTTCTCACTTTCTTGATGATGTCATTCACAGCACAAAAGTTTTGAATTTGGTGAATTCCTGTTTATCTGTTTTCTTTTTTGTTTGCCCTTCCGGTGTTATAGCAAGAAGTCATTGCCCAACTCAAGGTTACAGAGACTTATTCCTGTTTTATTCTAAGAGCTTTATGGTTTTAACTCTTACATTTAATATAAGTTGTCGACTCCTTTTGAGTTAATTTTTTGTGTATGGTGTGAGGTAGGGATCCGTCTTCACTCTTTTGCGTGTGGATGTCCAGTTATCCTAGCACCATTTGTTGTGAAGATTATCCTTTCCCCACTGAGTTTTCTTGACAAGCTTGTCAAATATCAGTTGACTGTAAATGTGAGGGTTTATTTCTGGACTCTCAGTTCTAGTCCATTCCATTAATCTGTGTGTCTGTTCTTATTCTAATACCGCACGGTCTTGATTACTATAGTTTTGAAGTTGGTTTTGAAACTGGGACATGTCAGTCTTCCAACATTGTTTCTTGTTTTTCAAGATTGTTTTGGCTGTTCTGGGTCCCGTGCACTTCCATGTGAATTTTAGGATCAACTCGGCAACTTTGGCAAAAAAAAAGACAGCTTTGGGATGGTGGAAGGAATTACCTTGACTCAGAAATGGGACTTTGAAAGCATATGATTCTTTGGGTGGTTTGGGGGAGACCTAGAGAACCGTTCTCCAATTATGAGTTCAAATTAAAAGGTCAGTTTTTCCATGTCCCAGAACACACCCCTCATTTAATCCTTACAGCCTCACGGGGTGGGTGCTGCTGTCCCATCTCAGAGCACAGACAACCGAGGCCCCAAAGGGCCAAGTCAGGTGCCCAGGGCTCACAGGTGCAGGTGAAGGGGGGCCACTGGGCTCAGTGAGGTGCCCATGGCCACAGACCCAGCAATCAGTAGCCACTGCTATTCCCATCACCTTGGCCACACGTGTGTCTGGCCCCTGGCTGGACCTTGCAGGGTGGTGCTCGTCCCTTAACCGGGGGGAACTGGAAGCTTCCTTTGTTCTTTGCAGAGCCTGCTCACCCTTGCCGGCTCACTTTTATCCCCACTGTGACCAAGAGGGTGACGGAGGGACTTTACAGGTGAGGAAGCCGCCACAGAAGGTGGTGGCCTTCCCAGTGCGGGGATGTTCCCACAGCTGCGACCTCCATGCAGAAACACACAGCTGCGTCTGCCCACACAGGAGGAGAGAGGGGCAGAAAGACCCTCGCCCCGTGGCTCAGCCCTAGAGACCCCAGGGTTCCAAAGGATGCCTGTCCTGCCTCTGGCCCGGGGAGTCAGATGCAGGCCGAGGGGAGAGGCCAGGTCCCAGCGGGGTCCTCGGAGGAGGGGGGATGTGCAGCGGCTGCTGGCCGGTGCTTCTTACCCTCTGCCCCCTGATGAGCCACCAAGAGACCAGGCCAGGGCCTTCTGAGGCCAAGGAGCCTCCACATCTGCCCCAGGCCGCCTGCTCTGTGTTCCAGAGGAAACCGCCAAGGGCACAAGGAGCTGCATGGAGCCAGGCCCCGCCACTGGGGAGCTGTGTCATCCCTGTGCACCTGCAGCTCTGCCCCGTCAGCCCGCAGAGCATGTCTGCTGTCCCCGCTCAGCTTCTGGCCACCAGGCCACTGCAGCCAGGCTGGCCATGCTCCCTAATCCCAGCTGGCCCGGTGGGCAGAGATGGCAGAGACCAGCCGCCCCACACCCACCAGCCCCCAACCTGAAATGCAGGCAGCAGCTTTCACAACTCAGTCCCTCCCGCCTGAATCTCCAGGGCAGTTTAGTGTTTGTTTGTTTTAACTCCCAGGAAGCTGGGAGTATCTGTAAACCTTGGGCAAAGGTGATGCTGGCTGCCACCTTGTCCTCTGCAGCGTTTGACTCCAGTGGAAGACCTTGGGGACCTGACGGAGCTGCTCCCGCATGGGACAGGACAGGGTTTGCCCCGCCCTCCTCGGGTCAGGCCCTGCATCCTCTGCCCCGTTTCTCCTCATCCAGGAATCTGGGATAGCACTCCTTGGGGGGGCTGATGTCCGTGAGGCTGACACCAGCAGAGAAACAGAGCGTGTCTGACAGCTGGCCTGGGCCCCCTGCTGCTCAGCCAGTGAGAATAGGACAACTTGTCTCCGTCACGCTCCATGGAAGAGACACACACATAAAATTCCAAGTCGCTCAGGCTTGCGAGCCCCAAACCCAGAGCCCCTGGCCTTGGCCCTTTCCTCTCCAGCCAGGCTGGGATGGGCCATGCTTAACCCAAATAAGCAGGCCTTGAATGGCAGGATTTGGGGCAGGGTAACGGGCTGGCAGGATACTTTAGGAGGGTGGCCACATAAGACTGCCCCTGGCTCGAACTATATGAGCAGCCCCCGTCCCACTCCCAGTTTGATAGAATCAAATCAATCACAGGGCTGAAGCCCTGTTACTCACAGGCTGACCTGGTCCCTTCCCAGTCAGGCAGGAGCCATTGGCAGAATTTCACCTCTTCTGGACAGCAGGAGCAGAGAAGCAAGGAGCAGTTCCCCAATTGCTCCTCCAGCCTGATGAACTCCTATTCATATGTCAAAGCCCAAGCCAGGCATCACCTTCCCTGTGCAGTCTTCCTCTTCCTCCTCCCCAAGGCAGAGCACCCACCAGGCTCGTCGTGGTGGAGGCACCCCCTCTCTCCCGCCCTATGTGGTCTTTGACTTCTCCCAGCCTGATTTCCAGCCCTGGTTTCTCTCCTACCTCAGGACATCTGTGTGGACGCACCCCACCTCGTTCTCAGTCACCGTTTTCCCGGTCCCCAGGATCCGTGGGAACCTCTAGGAATCTCCCTTTATCTTCCAAAGCCCCTCTGGTTCCGTTTATAGATTCACCCTATGTCCTTCCGCTTTGTGAGCCGCCGAGCCTGGCCTGGCTCCGAGCTCGGCCGTCCTGCTCTGGGGCAGTGAGGAGCCCACAGTCCATGAGGTGCAGTCGGCGGGGCGGGGGGCGGGGGGGGGGGGCCGCCCGGGGG
>NW_006796283.1:3011832-3058528 GCF_000442215.2 Lipotes vexillifer
GCACGTGCAGTGGGGCCCCTGCGGCAGCTGGCAAGTCGGGCTTTGTGGTCCCAGCCCTGTCCCCAGTCTGCGACCCCTCTCGACAAGTTATGGCCTCACATTCCAGCATCAGAGGTGTGTCCCACATGTGACAGGCGGGGCCTTTATCCCGGGAGTGTGGGCTCCGGCCGCTCGGGTCTGGATGGCCAGGTAGCAGTGACCTCTGTGTCAGCAGGCTCCCTTTTCCTCCAGAGCTGCCGGGCTGAGCCCAGGCTGGGACGGAGGCTGCAGGGACGTTCCGTGGAGTGAAAGCTGCTCTGCCTTTGAGGATTTCCCTCTGCAGCCACCTCCTCCCGGGACATCAACGCCAACCCCTCCTCCTGGTGCCCTTTGGCCACCTGGGAGAGCAGGAAGCAGCCTTGCAGGGCAGCTGCCCTCTCACAGGCTCTGGGACTAGAAATGGCATCACAGCGTTGGGTGATTTTTCCGCAAGTCCTTTAGAAAGTTGAGAAGCAGTGGCTTCTGCTGGCAGAGGGCGGGGATCCAGGAAGTGGGGCCCCTTGAGCTCTGTTCTCATAAACAAGGACACTTGGACCCGTCACACGGCCACCTGGACTTGCCTTCCCATCTGTGTAAGGGACCTAATGAGAAGTGTTTCAGAGTTTCATTGTTGCTCTGGGATCATGGCCTTCAGAAGAGGAAAGAAAGCATCACGTGCAAGGACGGGACTCCAAAAGGGCAGGGTCACGGGAGACCCACACGGCAAGGGACACAATTGCCACAGTCATGGTGGGGGACAGCCACCCGCTCACGTGCTCATCACCTTGCGAGGCTGCCGTGGATCTTCAGTATCAGGCGAGCAGAACCCAGGGATAAGCCTGTTCTTGCAGGGAGCCCAGGTTCACGGAGAATGGGGACATTCCCGTGTGGCGGCCAGAGCCGGCCTTGTGGCCCGGTGTTCTCGGCGGGTCTCACGGCGTGAAGCTGCGTTGTTTGTTGCCAGGCTCTGGACGGGGCCTGTGCACATTGGGTGGAGCTGGGGGGAGTCCTGGCCTCCAGGGTTCTTCAAGGGGTCAGTGCCACATCCTGCCTAGGGCACTGGAATGCTGGATTGGGGATTCAGGCTGCTCGGAGGTACAGGGATCAAGAGGCTGGCCCATCCAGACAGGGCGAGCATGTGGACCCCCTTCCTCCAGGTTGGGAGCCTCTGATCCGTGGGACCAGGTGGTCCTGAACATTCAGGGGCGGGACCTGGGGCAGGTGCCTAGGAACGAGGGGCTCGCCGTCCATCACCCCTGCGAGGTGAGCGCGCAGGGCGGATCCGGAGTGCAGTCCACCCAGGAACCCACACAGGGGCCTGTGTCCCCTCAGCCTCGCCTCGGAGAGGCTCTCCTTACAGATGCTGGACCTGGACCCTGGTGTTCTCTAAACGGAACCCGCAGGCCTCCGTGGAGCTGAAGTCGGCTTCTCTGCACAGCCGGGGGTCCTGTCAGCAGAGCCGCGCAGGAGGGGTGCTGCTGGACCACGCGGGAGGGGCGGTCAGTCCCTGTCCACACATGCTGCTCCGGGCGTTGTGTTATTCCCCTGTTCACTTGCCAAGGCCTCCAGCTCAGACGAGAGGCGGTACCGGCACCCGCCCAAAGACGGCCCTCTGGGCATCTCTCCTTCTCACACACTCCACCCACGCCCCCATCCCACCTCCTCCCCGCTCCAGTATTTCAGTCCCTCCTTATGAAAACGACCCCTTTGGGGTCTTGCAGACTTCAGCACCTCAGTCCGTCTGAGAGCTGCCAGAATAACAGCCTCCCAGGATGCCGAGCCTTCCTACGACTATCGACAGGGCTGTGGGACTGTTCCCACTCTGCAGATGGGAACACTGAGGCTCCCAGATCCGGAAGTTATATGCGTGGCAGGTCAAGGGTCAGAGATGGAATGCCCTCTTCACACTATCCCACAAGGCTTTTGCTTGGTAGACAAGGAGACGCCGAAAATTCTGTAAAGACAGGTGGTATCATCACTGCTACTCTTGATTGCTAATGGTAGAAGGTGTACCAGGCAGTGTTGTTTATAGTGTGAAGGACAGGAGCCCCCTCCGCGTCCAGTGGTACATTCAGTCTAATTCAATCCAGCAGGGTGACCCAGACAGGCCGTGAGCAGGGCGAGAGATGGGCTGGTCATGGCAGCCCTGAGGCCAAAGCCAGCCCCGGGGGATGTCACAGGGACCACGTCTGTGTCCCTGTAGGTCCCAAATCCATAGGGCAGGCTAGAACCACTGGCAGGAGCTGATGCCACAGTCTTGAAGCAGAATTTCTTCATCTCAGGGAAACCCCCGATTCTGTTGTAAGGCCTTCACCTGATTGGACGAGGCCCACCGCATGCAGAGGGCAACTCTTTTGCTTGGGGTAACCGATCGTAGAGACTAACCCTGTCTCCCAAATACCTCCATGGCAATACCCAGACGAGCATCTGATTGGCTCCCCAGGGAGCATGCCTGGTCAAGCCAACATATCCCTGACTATCACACCCTCTGAGCCAGGGTGCAGGCAACAGGCCTGCAGGTCCCGGCATCACAGGGTGGCAGCTAGAGGAGCTGTAGCGCCCTCTGACTCTCCCCCGCCCTGAGCCTCATCTTCCCAGTTTCCTGTGGCATCTCCGTGCACACAGGGGACCTCAGGACTCTAGCGCCGGAGTCTTTGAGTCCCCACCCACTCCACCTGAGAAAACCAAGGCCCAAGGAGTAGCGACTTGCCTGGGTCCCATGGCCAGTTTTGGGCAGGCTCATGTCACACAAGGTGGCATGTGAGGCTGGCCTAGGGAGCCATTGATCGTTCGCTGGCTTTCATGGCATTTACCAGTCCCCAGTTCTCCCCTCCCACACGTAATTACTCTGGGCACATGTGTCCTGACAGCTTCTTGGCAGGAGCTGCCCGCAGCTGCCCTCATTAATGGGGAATGCCAATTTCAGTTTTCTCGAAACCAACAGTGGTCCCTCGTGGCTCCCGCCCCAGATAGCAGGAGCAGTTGTGCCGGGGAGGGCCGTGCAGTCGGCCGGGGGCCGTCATCCCCGGAGGGGCTCTGGGGCCCGTGGGGACCCAGCCCCCGCCCCGAACAGTCTCCATCAGTCCCCACCCCTCAGGACAGTGCATGTGACACGTACCACAGGGGTGCACGCTGGCCCAGGACGGGAGGCCAGGCTTAAACCTGCCCCGGAGCCAAGTGATCTTGTGTGTGTACGGCACTCTGGAGCCTGGGGGACCTGCTGGGTAAAGGGGCGAGTCACTGCTCAGGGCCAGTGTCCTCTGAGGGCCAGGGAACCGGATGGGCAGGGAGCGCTTAGCAGGCACCCCTGGCCACGGCTACGGCCACGCCAGACGCCAGGGCCAGTCTCCCTCATCTGCACAGTGGGGACCGTGACGGCTCAGAGCTGCCTCGCCTGGGCTCCCACCCTGAGCAAGCAGGCGTCGGGCGACAGGGCCACGTCTTTTATTCCACGCAGCCTGCCCCAGGTTCTCTGTCCTTGTAAACTGTAAAGTGCCAAGTCCCCTGAGTCCCAAGTCCCCGAGTTTCCTCATAGACTCTACGGTGCCAAGGCACTGAGGGGCTGAGGCCATCTACTCCTCCTTTGTTGCCGCGGCCGTGCTATCTTCCCACACCCACCTGCCATCCACACTAGTTGGTCCCGTGCCCCAGCCCCTGACCCCCTCCAGGCCTCTCAGTGGGTCAGTAGGGCTCTATCACGATAGGGCCACGTCTTGCTGCCGTACCTGATGGCTGCTTGACGCATGAACTTGATGTGTCACGACCATGTCCGTCCTCACCCCAGGACCGACTGGGGGCTGCTTGGGGTGCAGGGGCAGGTGGAAGGCAGGGGCCACGGAGGCGTTGTCAGCTTGTACCCCGGCCCGCACGGCACCTGCTGCCCACCGGAAGCAGAGCCCCTCTGCCCAGTAGGGCCCGGGCCCCCCACTGCCGGCTGGTGTTTGCCCGTGGTGATCACCTGGGACATGGGCTCCTGGGCCCAGGTGTCAGCTCCTGGTTCCCCTCGAGTCAGTTGTCACCATTAAACATTAGCGGAAGGCGTTGAGCCACGGCCTCCCAGCCCACCAGCTCCACTCCAGCCGCCCCAGAGAACAGCCCCTCCCGGGTCCCAGCAGCGCTGGCTGAGCGGACGTGCACTGCCCGGCTCCCACCCACCTCTGTGCCCTTGTGGTCTGTCCAGGACACTGGCTGCTGGCCAGGCCGGAGGACAGCCCTGTCTCAAACAGAGGTCGAGAAACTTTGTTTCTCAGACCCAGAGCTTCAGATGATGGATGACTCTCCCAAAGCCGCTTTCTGTTTGTTTGTTTAAGTTATTTATCTATTTATAAATTTATTTATTTTTGGCTGCGTTGGGTCTTCGTTGCTGCACGCGGACTTCAGTAGTTGTGGCTCGTGGGCTCAGTAGTTGTGGCTCGCGGACTCTAGAGCGCAGGCTCAATAGCTGTGGTGTATGGGCTTAGTTGCTCCGCGGCATGTGGGATCCTCCAGGACCAGGGCTCGAACCTGTGTCCCCTGCATTGGCAGGGGGGGTCTTAACCAGGGCGCCCCCAGGGAAGCCCAAGCTGCTTTCTGCTGACAAACAACAGCATTCACCTTCAGTCTCTGCCTGCGGTCTCCCCGCTCCCACCTTGGCCGTCCAGTGCGTCACCACTGGCCACATGCGGCCCCTAAACATAAATTCGCTAAAGCACGGTGAAATGGAAGCTTTAGGGCCTTGGTTGCACCCCCGCCACGTTCCAAGTACCGCCGTGGCTGGTGGCATCCACTGCTCTAGAGCGCAGGCTCAATAGCTGTGGTGTATGGGCTTAGTTGCTCCGCGGCATGTGGGATCCTCCAGGACCAGGGCTCGAACCTGTGTCCCCTGCATTGGCAGGCGGATTCTTAACCAGGGCGCCCCCAGGGAAGCCCAAGCTGCTTTCTGCTGACAAACAACAGCATTCACCTTCAGTCTCTGCCTGCGGTCTCCCCGCTCCCACCTTGGCCGTCCAGTGCGTCACCACTGGCCACATGCGGCCCCTAAACATAAATTCGCTAAAGCACGGTGAAATGGAAGCTTTAGGGCCTTGGTTGCACCCCCGCCACGTTCCAAGTACCGCCGTGGCTGGTGGCATCCACTGGCCAGAGCGGACCTGGAACCTTCCATCACCACGGGAGGAGCTGCAGCTCCCGGCTCCGTCACCTCCCACCCCTTCCTGTCACATCTGTGACCTCAGTCCTCACATATTCTAAGGTGGGGAGACAGGCCCAGAGAGGCCCGGGGCCACCCAGTTCTCACCTCTAGGAGGCAGGGGCTCCGGGGCTCAGACCCAGGAGGTTCCCGCCAGGCCTCATGGCCGGTGCCACGTGCAGGTGGCTGTGGAGCTGCAGAGGGAGATGCACAGCTTTCTAGGAAAACGTTTTTATTCTCCCTTTAGGCCCGAACGGCAGGGATGCACTTTCCGCAGAGGACCAGGAGAAGGTGTGGCCCCGCCGTCGGCCACCAGGGGGCACTACAGGGGTGGTGCCCCACGGCCTGGGCCTGGAGGGACCTGGGGCCCTAGCACTAGAGCTGGAAGGGCCTCCAAGGGCTGCTGGTTCCCACGCCACTGCCGTCAGTGCCTCCCTGGGGCCTCCCCCGAGACCCACAGCGGAGCCAGGACGGCCCTTCCAGCTAAGTGATGGGTCAGCACCCTGCCTCCCTGCCCCCTTCAACACACATTGGACTCCGCCCCCTTGGACTCGGAGGTCCCCACCTCACCCCTGGGGCTCGGTTCCCCCGGCTGCAGATGGTTCACAGCAATCGTGATTGTGACATGAACGCGGTTGTGACACCTTGAGCCCTCATCTCAGTGGCTGTTGCTCCTGCCATCACGCCCCCCTCCCTTTCCTTCTCCCCCTCCCCCAGGCCTCGGGGCCGCAGAGTGTCTTGGGTCACGGGATTCGGATGAGTGACCAGTGTCTGCAGCGCGTGTGCTGAGAGCGATGGGGCAGCGGGGCAGCTGCTCGCCCAGAGGCCCGGTGCACATGCTGGCACGCCTGTCCGCTGGGCACCCACTCCTGCGCCGCTCTCCCCAGGGCCAGTTAGTGCCCGAGGACGGCGGCTAGAGCTGCCAGCTACTGACTCCCCTCTCTACGAGTAGAAACCCTGGTCCGCTAGGCATGCCAGGACCTGCTGGCATCCTAGCCCTGGCCCAGGGGCTGGTGGGGGGCCACCACAGGGTGTGGTCTTGAGCTGCCACCGTCTGTAACTGCACCTTAGAGGCGGGGATCCCAGCCGCTCACACAGGGTGCCACGCCTGCACCCGCGAGGTCCTGATCACTCACAAGCTGGCCGGAGCTGGTCAGATGGAGCTGATCAGATTCTGTGGGGTGGGGTAGGGAGTGTTGGGGAGAGGTCAGAAATTGCCTGGAGCCGCTGGGCGTGGCCCTTCAACTGCCATCTGGCCTCCAGGCCCCGCGTCCCCGGAGGGCCAGAACCTGATCAAGTCCCCGAGCTCTGGTTTGCTGGGGGAATGGCAGCGGGAGGGTGGGAGGACCCTTATGGAGGAAGGAGGGACCCCGAGTCCCTCATCCTCCCCCTTGTCTCCTGCAGAAGGACGGGCCTTCCCAGCCCCCAGCCAAGGACAGGCCGGGGCACTTCGAGTCTGGGCCCCAAGGGCGGGCCTCTGGGTTCACTGAGCCTCGGAATTGCCCAGAGGGGAGAGCAAGGGCAAGTGTGGATGGGGCATCTGTGGCCTGCGGACCCCACTTAACAGCCATCGGGGCGGGGGGGCGGAGAAGGGCTGTGACTCCAGAGCCCTGGTCTTCCCTGCATCCTGCTATACTGACTGCCCGGTGGGTCCCGAGCCTCCGTCAGGAGCCCAGCTGGGGTGGGCAAGTGGGAGCACAGCAGCACCGGAACGGCAGGAATCCTGGAGGGTGTTTGTGTCCACCTCACTGCCGCAGGGACTCCAGCCAGGCCGGGCGGGGCACCCAGGCCTCCCCCAGCTGGGCAGGCTGCTCTCTGGAGCCCAGCCCTGATGCCCAGCACTTCCTGATTCACCCCTTCCTCACCCGAAGGATGCCCGCTGATGCCCCCTTGTCTCTCTGTCTATCTCCGTCTCTCCGTCTCTCCGTCTCTGATGCCGTCAGCTCGTGTCAAGGCCCCGTAAGAACAGTCGCGTTTGGCGTGAGGCTGATGTCCAGGATGTCCTTCCTTCCTCTGTCCCCAGCATCCTCCCTGTGGGGTCTCCGGGGAAGCGATGCTCCGCACCCAGGGAGTGGGATCCATTGTGCTCACTGGTGTGAGGGGCCCCAGGTCCTGGCTGTGGCTGCCCCTTCGTGGGGGCGTGAGCCATGTGTCTGGGGGGCAGCAGGCAGCCCCATCACAGGAATGGCCACCAGTGGCGGTGGGCCCGGCCCAAGCACTCAGAGGAGTGGAGATCTGACTCCTGGACATCCACTAGGAGAGAGGAGGGTTGGGGTGGGGAGCGTCAGGGACGGAGCTGGAAACCCCGGGCCTGTTATCTGGCCCTGCCGTGTCCCTCCCTCCCTCCCTCCCTCCTTCCATGGACGATCCAGGCCGTTTCACCCCCTCCAACTCCCCGAGGGCAGGCCGAGGCCTGGCTGGGTCAGGCACCTCCGTGCCCCTTGGCCTGGGACGGCCCGTCTGTGATGTGGAGGGGAGGACGGTCGTGGGTGTTTGTTGCTTGTGTGGAATTTGCGGGCCATGGGGCAGGGCTGGGCCTTTGTGGGATCCAAGTGTCCACACGGATGTTCACAGGGCCAGCTGGGGCCACGCGCTGTGCTGTCATCCAAACAGGACAGCCGCGTGGGAGGGCCGTCCTGACATATGGCCCGTGGTCGTCTGAGGCAGGAGGAGATACAGTCTCCGTGACTCAGCGGGGGCAGAGCAGTCGCACCATGCCTGCCCTTCATGCCTCCTCCCTGCTCTTGTGCCCGCCCCCCCACTTCCTTGCACACGTTCTGAAGCCCAAAAGGGAGGGTCCGGCTGTGTGGCCAGAATGGGGTCACGGTTCTCCGCCTGGAAACGGCTGGAGCTCGCCGCTTGGCAGTGGACTGGCCGTGTTGGAAGGCGGGTTGTACCCACCACGCTGAGCGTCAGACGCCCGTGACAGTTCTTTGTGGCCCACACCCGCCTGCCCACAGGCAGCAGAGTGCGAGGCCACTGTGGGGACAGCAGGGCGTTGGCAACAGCCTGCGAGGGCACACACGATCAACCTCCCCGACGTGGTGGAGCCCGCACACAGTGTGACTGCAGGTCCTGAAGCTGAGAAGAGGGAGGGAGGTCCTGGTGGGGGGAGCGCACTGTGGGGAGGGCGGCCGGGCTGGGCACCTTCTGCTGCTCGCCCAGAGTCCTCACTGAAGGGGTGCCACTTTCACCATCTTCTTTTTAAAGATCGTGTAAAATGTTTTTTAAAAGAACAACATTCTCACCCTGCCATCGATCATTTGATGTTGGCTAAGCCACGGAAATGCTTCAAACCTCCACTTGCTTACCTGTGAAATGGGATTAATAATAGTGCCTTCTGGGGCTTCCCTGGTGGCGCAGTGGCTGGGAGTACGCCTGCCGATGCAGGGGACGCGGGTTCGTGCCCCGGTCCGGGAAGATCCCACATGCCGCGGAGCGGCTGGGCCCGTGAGCCATGGCCGCTGGGCCTGCGCGTCCGGAGCCTGTGCTCTGCAACGGGAGAGGCCACAGCAGTGAGAGGCCCGCGTACCGCAAAAAATAATAATAATAATAGTGCCTTCCTCACAGCCCCTAAGAAAATGTCCTTGGAGTCCTCAGGCCAGGGTCTGGCCACGTCAGCTGACGTAAAGTTTCTGCTGCTGAAATAAGCATCGCCACAGCCCCACAAGGGTCAGCGGTTGACTTGTTCTGCTGAAGAGTCTGAGCAGAGGCAGCCTAGGGCTGACGTGGCATCTGCAGCATCCGGGAGCCTGGTCCTTCTCCCTGGTACTGTATTTCTTCAGCAGCCTAAGATGACTGCCTCGGCTCCTGCCATCGCACCTGCTCTCCACTCCCCAAAAGTTGGGATGCAGGCAGGGGAGGGCTACCCCTGGTGTCGCACACCTCGCTTGCACACGCTAGGGCAGAACGAGGCACGTGTCCCTCCGGGTTGCTAGGGAAATGGGGAGGTAGTCCCGAAAGAGCCCGGGCAGTGGCCACACCAATACCCCGTCAGGGACACTGCAGTTACCCCCAGGGCAGTTACCCCCAGGGCAACCCCCACGTGGCGGGCGCCGGGTAAGGGGAGTGAATCAAGGTGGACGTAAGTCTTGGGAGGTGGGGTGGTGGGGGAGCTGGGTGCCGGGGAGGGGACAAGCCTGTGAGTGACAGGGCGACCAGTCCGGGGAGACGGCACTCGTGCATTTCGCCTGGGACATAGACACGTGCAAGGGAGTCAGGTTCCCGAAAGAGAGAACGGCATGGACACAGCAACGGGCAGATGAAATGTACTTTGGCTGAGGAGCAGAGAGGGAGCAGAGAGGCCCAGGGAGTGGGAAGGAGGGTCGGGTGACGTTTCCAGGCCTTTACTTTTTTTTTTTTTTTTTTGGCGGTACGCAGGCCTCTCACTGTTGTGGCCTCGCCCGTTGCGGAGCACAGGCTCCGGAGGCGCAGGCTCAGCGGCCATGGCTCACGGGCCCAGCCGCTCCGCGGCATGCTGGATCTTCCCGGACAGGGAAGCCCCAGGCCTTTACTTTTGACTTTTACTGTAGCTGGAATAGTCAAAGGAAACTCGGAGAACACCCGACACAAATTTCCCGTGGCTTTTATTAAAATGCACGTTCCTGGGCCCTGCCCTTGACCCAGTGATCCAGCCCTGGCGATGGGGTCCAGGGGTCTGCCTGGTAACTGTTTCTGTCAGTAATCGGGAGCCGCTGAGGATCCATGAGCTGGGGAGTGGCACGGTCACCACTGGTGAAGGGACGCCCGAGGGCTTGACGTTCCCCTGCTCTCTGCTTCGTCATCGTTTGAGAACTCATAGAAATACCTCCAGAGGGAGAGGGTCAGAGTCGTCCCGACGTGGAAAAAGTTGGCAGATAAGAAGGGCGGACAGCTATGACGTGGTCTAATTCCTTCCACCGATCACCCGTCACGACCTGGGGTGGGGGGGAGGCTTCCTTGAGGAGCCTCGGCTGGCAGAACTGGAGCAGGGGAGGGGGGGCCGGGGTGTGGGGACCGGGCCAGCCCAGAGGAGCCAGCGGGGAGTTCAGAAGTTCGGAGGGGCCGGGGGCCTGACCCCGCGCTCCTCAGAGGGTCTCAGCAGCTCCAGGTCACGCGTCCCGGGATGGGGTCCCCACCTGAACCCTGGGAACCCCTTTGTCCCAGACAGTCCGGGACTCTGGCTGGGATGGGCTTTTGTTGACAGTATTGGTCTCTTGACTGTCCCGGGGCGGCGGGGGGGTCAAGAAAAATCTTGAACAATGTCTGGGCTTAAAATTTCGTGGGGTCCAAAGGGGGAGCACAGCCGAGGCCGAGAAGTGGAAGAGCTCACCCAGGATGCTCTCAAAGCACATCACTAGCCAGAAAGTGGAAACAGCCCAGATGCTCGTCAGGTGATGGTAACAGAGGGCGCCCCGCTGGCCCGACGGAACACTACTCAGCCATAAAAAGGAACGAACGCGCCCCAGCATGGCTGACCCTCAGAAACATCAGGCTAAGTGACGCAGGCCAGACGCAGACCACATATTGGATGACTCCATTGATGTGAAATGTCCAGAAGAGGCAAATCCAGAGACAGAAAAGCAGATGGGTGGTTGCCATGGGCTGGGGGAGGGGGAGGGGCGAGACTGCTAATGGGAACAGGGTTTCTTTCTGGATGATGGAAAAGTTCTGGAATTCGGTAGTGGCGATGGTTGCACAACATTGTTGATATACTGAAAGCCACCAGATCGTTCACTTGGAAAGGGAGAATTTGATGGTGTGTGAATTATATCTCAATTAAAAACAGACGCCAAAATTTAAAAGTTAAAGCCACATGACTACTCAGCCCTTGCAGATCCGGGGCTGCTTTCTCAGCAAGCCCTTTCCTGGGATCCCGCTGGGGTGCCAGTGGCGTGGAGAGCCAGGGGCCACCAGGCACAGCCCCCGACTTGGCCATGGGGACCCAGGCCAGCACTTTCCTTCCTGAATTGTTCTCATGAGCATAGATTTCTTCTGTGACTGGCATGCATTCATGGTTTTGAAAATTATACGGACTAAAATAATAATAAGCCCTAAACTGTTGGCAGCAGTCCCATTTGGTGGGAAAGAAACATCCTTTTTTGTATGTTTGACTCGTCCTTGCACTAAGTATCACTTTGATGGTCTTCAAATTACAAAAGGAAGTGTGGAAGCCCAAGCAGAGAGCTGTGCCCCAAGCTTCGGTTTCTGTCTGGGCGGGATTTGACAGGCGCTGCGCGCGTGCACACACGCACACACACAGAGGTGAGCTGTGTGTGCGTGTGCGTGCTGAGCTACTGGGTGAGGCGACAGTGGAGGTCGTGCCCTCCCTTCCACTCTGTTTTGGCAAAAGAACTAAGAATCCTGCTGGAAGGCGGGAATTCAAAGAGTTTAGGCATTTCCAATCCAGATCAGCCTTCCTCTTTCCTAGGTAGTTGGCTGCTGTCAGAGGCCGATCCGCACATGGGGTTGGGGCCATCAGAGGGTCAGCTCCGCAGTTCCAGAGGCACGGGCCAAGGCTGCTCTGTCCCTCTGACCGGTCCCCTGCATGCCCTGGGGGTCCAGCAACCAGGCCTCCGAAGAGTCAGAGCCCACACAGAGGGCCGTTTGGATGTTGCCCCCGTAACTGGGGCCTGGCACCCCCAGCCAGGGGCAAGGGAAGGAGACTGCAGGTGCTTGCTGCCGGGAAGGTTCCCTGGGGGCTGCAAAGGGCACTTGGCCCCGGGGACTGTGGGGCAGGGTTTGCCACGTTCCTTGCAGGCCGCTCGTGGGTTCTGTTTGTTCCCGTCTTTTCTCTTTCTCCCCTTCCAGCCGTGTACCTTCAGCCCCTGCACCAGACCCAGAACTGTGCAGGCTGACCGGGGGCACAGACCAGGCTGCTCAGCATGTCCCAGCCCGAGCCAGGCCTCTCCCCACCGGCAAGCTCCATCCCGACAGTGTTTCCCCAGGGCAGGTGGCCGGCTGGGGGCAGGGGTGCCTTCCCGTGCCCACGCGGCTGCGGCTGCCCTCCCCTCACCCAGCGTGGCTGCCCCTCTGGACAGGCTCCTTCCACAGCTCGGGACGGCCTGCCCGACCCAGATCCGCCTCCACAAAGCGATGACATCTCAGAGAGGAATCCTGGCTTGCAACCGCATCCCAGGAGGGGCTTATTGAGGATTAAGGGGGTCATTTTCTTTTTAAAGGGACCGCGGCTGGCTTGGTTATGAACTGACCAGGAAATTCCATGACCCAGGAGATGGGCCTGGAAACACATGTGCAAGGTCAGCGTGAGGCTGGGACCCGACGAGTTGGTGGGCCTCTCGGTACTGCCGAGATCTCTGGGATGTCCCCTGGCCGCAGGCGCAGGCACAGCTGCAGGGTGGGGATGGGGACAGGCGCTGGCGCTCGTCCCGACCCAAGGCTGGCAGCTGGTGGAGGGCACGTGAGAGCAGAGCTCGCTGGACCTTCTGAGACCCCGGCACCAACAGGGTGTCCAGTGAGGCCTCCGCATCGTCCAGCAAAACTACATGATCCAGCCGACACGTCCGCCCTGGGGTTCCGCAGAGAAGAACAAGGGGGTGACTCGTGGGACCACGCTGTGGCTCAGCGGCCACCTACCCGTGGTGCAGGCGCTCCTGGTTCTGCGCCTGACGTCGCCTCCCAGCTCTGTGCCCCCCCCCCCCCCCGACTGGTACCTTCTCCCCTCCCCACCTGCCCGGTGGCTCCCGGCTCATGCTGACCTGCCCGGTTTGGGGGTTCTGTGTCCATCTCTCAGGGGCCAGAGCATGTCTGTCGGGGTCACTGCCCCCTCCCCACGATTCTCCCCCGTCACCTCCTGGAGGGTAGACCCGGGGCTCCACAGACCCCACGTCCTCCTCGCCTAGGACCCCCCGGTGGCCAGGCCAACCGCAAGGCTGGGATGAGCCCTTGTGGTTTGATCCCATCCCTTCAGACAACAGAGCCTCGGGGGTGTGGGGTGAGACGCCCCAAAAGTAATGCAAAGCTGGACCACAGCCGGGGGGTGACCGGCATTCCCACGTTAAACACTAAAAACTCCCACATCCCGGAAACCCTCTCATCACGGGCAAACCGAGCAGACGTTCCAGCTACACCCCGATTTCCAGACGCCCCGGTGACCTGCCCGAAGCTGGACCCCACCAGCAAGGCCTCCCGCTCCCTCGCCTGATGCCCAGGCCAGCATCCTGCCATCACACCCTTCAAGACCACTGTGAAGGCCCCGCTGGCCTGTCTGCAGGGTACAGAACCCCGGCCTCCTGGCAGCCCCACCTCTGGTTCTCTCTGAACCCTCTTCCTGAGCCCCGACCCTCCACTGGGTGAGCGGGGATGGGGTGGGGAGAGGGGCTGACCTTCCTGCTTAGGAATCTCACTGCAGGCTTTGGGGAGGGGGTGCAGGACAAGGCCCAGCCCAGGGGAAGGTCCTCGGGCCGGTGCCTTTTTTCGTGGCCATTCTCCATCTTTTTCAACCATAATTTCTTCCCTCGCCCCCCTAGTTAAAAGTAGTTGGCAGGGCTTCCCTGGTGGCGCAGTGGTTGAGAGTCCGCCTGCCGATGCAGGGGACATGGGTTCGTGCCTCGGTCCGGGAGGATCCCACATGCCGCGGACCGGCTGGGCCCGTGAGCCGTGGCCGCTGAGCCTGCACGTCCGGAGCCTGTGCTCCGCAACGGGAGAGGCCACAACAGTGAGAGGCCCGCGGACCGCAAAAAAAAAAAAAAAAAAAAAAAAAAAATGTAGTTGGCAAAGCCAGGGAGAAACCGGGGAATGGTAGTGGCATGTATAGACCTGGTGCTCACGCTTCATACCCTCTTGGGCTCCAGCCCTCACAGCTCTCCTAGGAAGGAGGGGCTTGTCACACCCCGGTTCACAGAGAGTTAAACTGAGGCTGAGGGCAAGCAGTTTGACCAAGACCTTGGCCGTAAGCCCTGGGCTTGCTCCTGTCTCCCCAGCTGTTCACTTAAGCCCTACTAAATCCAGCTCATGCCCCCAGCACCCACTCACCCCACACTCCTCACTCACCTGCCCCTGCCAGACACGATGCTCAGGGCCAGGGATGCATAGACACAGGTGAGACTCAGCTCCTGCCCAAACAAGCCCCAGCCCCTCCCCTTCTGCAGAGAGAATGCTGTTAACACTGATATGTAACCTCCCAGAACTTTCCATGCCTTCATGGGTATATAGTGTCTTTACTAACGCGATCTGAAAGCATGTCCTT
Source organism: Lipotes vexillifer (assembly GCF_000442215.2). NCBI lineage: Eukaryota > Metazoa > Chordata > Mammalia > Artiodactyla > Lipotidae > Lipotes > Lipotes vexillifer. The sequence goes on from NW_006796283.1 coordinate 3,026,205, forward strand.
CGCTTATGACACCAGGGGACACTTTCCCACGGCAGGATGCTTTGAGCCAGCCTGTTGATGGCCATTCAGGTGGCTGCCGTTTCTTGCTATTCCTGGCTGTCCGCTGCCAGCATCCTCTGTTCCTGTAAGTGTGGTTCCTGTCTGCCCAGCTGTTCACTTAAGCCCTACTAAATCCAGCTCATGCCCCCAGCACCCACTCACCCCACACTCCTCACTCACCTGCCCCTGCCAGACACGATGCTCAGGGCCAGGGATGCATAGACACAGGTGAGACTCAGCTCCTGCCCAAACAAGCCCCAGCCCCTCCCCTTCTGCAGAGAGAATGCTGTTAACACTGATATGTAACCTCCCAGAACTTTCCATGCCTTCATGGGTATATAGTGTCTTTACTAACGCGATCTGAAAGCATGTCCTTCGCTTATGACACCAGGGGACACTTTCCCACGGCAGGATGCTTTGAGCCAGCCTGTTGATGGCCATTCAGGTGGCTGCCGTTTCTTGCTATTCCTGGCTGTCCGCTGCCAGCATCCTCTGTTCCTGTAAGTGTGGACGCTTTTGCCAGTGTTTCTGTAGGATCAGTACCTAGATGTGGGACTGTAAAATATTCATGCCTATTGCCAAGCCTTCTGAAAAGCTGGACCAGTTAGGCTACGACCCCAGAGCCAAGAGGGCTGCGTCACCACCCCTACGTTAGCACTGCATGTTACCAGTGTTCCCATGTTGGAACAAAAATCAAAAACCAAGAGCGCGTCTCCTAGTTTCACTCTGCCTTTCTTCAGTTCCCCTGGACCTCCACTTGGTGGGGCACAGGGGTGAGGAAGAACCCCCCCCCCTCCCCGGTCTGGCTCACTGCCTCCAGAGGTGGGGGAAGCAGGTTTCATGCCCCTGGGAAAGGGGCCAGTTCCTCCTCTGGCCCGCCCCTGACCTCCACTGCTGAAGCTGCCTGCACAAAAGCTGCTGCTGAGAGGCAGCCAGACTCGGTACACCCTCACACCACCTTGCTGCCTGTGACCTTGGACTTACCTTTTCGCTCATCGGAGCGTCATCCACAAAAAGGGAGCACACAGACGGAGCAAGAGAGCATGGGTGAGAAAACACGTGGCATGCAGTAGGTGCTCACTAAACACTGGGCAGCTGTATCATCACCTTCATCACCATCAGCACCATCACCATCACCGTCATCATCACCATCACCACCATCATCACCACCATCACCATCACCATCACCACCATCACCATCACCGTCATCATCACCACCATCATCACCATCAGCACCACCATCACCACCACCACCATCACCACCATCATCATCACCATCACCACCATCATTATCACCATCATCATCATCACCACCATCACCATCATCACCGTCATCACCACCATCACCATCACCACCATCACCACCATCACCGCCATTAGCAGCAGCAGCACTCATATTCCCCTCCGGGGATACACCCCTGTGTTCTGAAACCTTAGGATGCAGGCTTTGGGGACAGTCCCCTCTTTGTTTTGAGAGCAGAGCTGGGTCTGGCCCCAGCCCCTCTGTCTAGGGTGCTCTCCGTGCAGGCGGGCCTTTGGGTCTCCAGAGTCTCCTTCCACAGATGGCTGTCCTCATAGTGTTGAGAAGAGGCACAGTGAGGCAGGGGCTCTTGCCGTCCTTTGTGTTGAGTTGTCATCAGTAAGACCACCGAGAACATCTCTCAGAAATAAACACACTTGCATTTTTGACAGATGGAGGATGGAAAATGACTCATAGGAAGCATATTCCAAGTGCGCCTTCCCATTAGGTATTAAGAGGGTCAGGTTTCGGTGCGGTGGCCAAGAATGCTGTGGCTTACTGCAGGGAATGATGCTGTCAGTGTGGGGAACTGGCGGCAGCGCCTGCAGCCTGGAAACACCCATGGGAACCCTCGACACAGGCATCAGCACACACTCTGCACCCGTCCCCACCAGCCCTCACGGGGGCGCAAGCACCTCCGTGCCAGGGCACAGCCTCAGAGCCAGGAGTCCTCGTGGGCAGGGCCGGGGCTGGCATGGACCCGGTCCCAAATCCGAGTCATGGACTGGGGGCTGTGCAGTCACCAGGCACATCCTGCAGCGCGTGGGCAGCAGGAAGGCACCACTTGAGTGAATGAAGCAAGGCTGACCCCATAACATGTAAGCTGAGAAGGGCCAGTTGGAGGGAAGGATGCCCGGGAACATGGTGGGGGCCCCTCTGGTACCCGCTGCCCAGAACCGTCACTTCACAGTTTGCAGAGTCATCTTCGTGGGGAGGATCTATGCAAACAGTGTCTGCTCCGTTCCACAGATGAGGAGACTAAGGCGCCCCAGCTGCCCCTTCAGTCCAAGCACCTGAGACCCAGGGGTCCTGCCTCAAAGCCTGCAGCCTTCCCATCCCCTCAGAGCCACTGAGCTGAGCCTCCAGGGAGTGATGTCCCACCCCGTGAGCCGTCGTCATGTCTGTGCTGCTGCCTCTCGCTGCCTTGGTCCTGAGCCTCAGGGGAAGCAGCCAGCCTCACATCACACCCCCAGCCATGCTCTGGCCTCCACGGCACACCCAGGCATCCTTGTGGCTCAGCACCAACCCGGACAGAAACCAGGTCCTAGGGTTCAGCTGAGAGAGGGCTCTGGGTTGGCTGGGCATGGAAGAGGGGTCCAAGGTGACTCACAGTGACGGTTACAAGTTGGGGGCATTTCCTTCCAGCCTGCTGGAGACAGAGACAGGGAGAGAGAGCACCGGAGAGAGATGTCGGGAAAATCGGTTTGGTTCCGCACAATTGCTCACGGTGGCTTCACCTTCCTTCCAAGAGGGAGGAGCTTCTGTTCTTCTGACGGATTCGGGCCAGGGGTTCTGGTCTGCTCGTAAGATCTGAGGAGGACAAAAACAAACAGGGAAGCTCGGCTTGGAGAGAATGTGGTGTTGGAGGGGTCAGTTCAGTGAAGGGAGGGCAGGAGGGAAGTTTAAGAAGTCTTTCTCTCTCTCTCTCCTTTTTTTTAGTGTTTGTTTGTTTGTCTGGCTGCACTGGGTCTTAGTTGCAGCACGTGGGAGCTTCGTCACCACGTGCGGCTTAGTTGTGGCGTGCATGTGGGATCTAGCTCCCTGACCAGGGATCAAACCCGAGCCCCCGGCACGGCGAGCGCGGAGCCTTAGCCACTGGACTGCCAGGGAAGTCCCAAGGCATGAAATGTCACCCCCTTTTCCTAAGAAACTGAAGACTTAAGATACAGCAGTTATTTTTCAGACACGGGACTGCGCTTCCGCTGACACGTGTGTGTGTGGGTCACATGCACACGGTACAGATGAGGTCATGCTGCCTTACATGCTGCATCCCATCCCGTCACTCCTCCGGGTCGTGAAAAGGCCTCCTGAACGCGATTCGCTGGCTGCCAGTACGTCGCTGAGGGGGCTGTTCTGTCACTTCCCTCAACGCTGCCCAGGTGTTGAACCTTAGTTGCTTCAGAATCTGCTCCCGTAAAGCACACTGCAGGGAACATCTCTGTGCTTTAATTTGTATGCGCTTTGATTGTTCCCTCGGTTTTCACTCTCTCAGTGGGATTCCTGTATCCAGCGTTGGAATGCCCATAGGTCTGTGGATGTCGTTCCCGGTGGTTTCTACCCACTGAAACTCGACCACCACCAGCATCTTTGGAGATGCCCTGGAAGGTCAGAACCCCGCAGCCCCGGGAGACAGGGCACAGGCTGTAAGGCAGCAGCCAGATTGGGCACGTGGGGTTCAACGGCATCACTCACGTGAAGCCTGCTCCCCGGGAGTAGGGGTGAAGAGCTGTCTCAGTTCCTCATGCCCCACCTCGGACCCCTCGTTGCTGGGCCTGGCAGCCATTCTGGGGATATCGAGGTAAATAACACAGCCGAAGGGAGTGACAGCCTGCTGATGGGGACACCTTCTCAGGAAGCCACCAGCAACGCAGGGTGAGAATCTAGGGCCCCTTGAACCCGTGAGCCTTGAGGGCTCAACCGGCCAGGAGGGGGCAGGGGTTGAGATGTGGCCCCTGGTATAGGTCCACCTGGAACCTCAGAATGGGACCTTACATGGAATAAGGGTCTTTACAGGCGTAGTTAAGGTAAAGAGATGAGATGGGAGCGTTCGTCCCGGATCACGATGGGCCTAAATCCAGGTGCCCTTAGAAGAGCAAAGCAGAGGGAGATTTGAGACAGACACAGAGGGGAGGCCACGTGAGGACAGAGGCAGAGCCCGAAGGGCTGCAGCCACAAGCCAAGGACGCCTGGAGCCACCCCCCCCCCGGAGCTGGAGGGGGCAGGAAGGACCCTCCCCCAGAGCCTCCAGAGGGAGCCCGGCCCTGTGACCCCTGGACTTGGGATTTGTCGTCTCCAGAACTGTGAGGGGATACATTTCTGTCGTTTCAAGCTGCTAAGTTTGTGTTAGTTTACGGTGGCAGCTGCAGGTCACTCCCAGGAGGGTGGGCTCCCTCAGCAGGGGGGAGTGTCTGGGTCAGGTCCCCGGGATCTCCTCTGTTCACTCACCCCAAATGAGTCCTCGGACCAGGGCAACCAGCAGAACTTGCCACGGGGCAACCAAGCCCAGAGCCCATAGCACGTGGAGGGCGCCTCTTAAAAGCCCTCGATCTCAGCCTGAAAGCTCTGACATGAGACACGTCGCCAGGTTTTGCGGGGTTGCGTCCTTTTGGGTGTTTCTCCAACATTAATTGACTCATCACCAAGTCTGCAGCCTCTCTGTTTGCTTAAACTCTTCCTCCCTCCCTTTAATCAGGGTCCCTGTGCCCTGTTGTCATTCTGTGTCAGGGTGCCCCGTCCCCTCCTCGGGCCCTGCTCAGGAGGGCGCCGTGCGTTTCTCGGTCCCGTTGGCCCCAGTTTGATGAGTCTCCCTCTTCTGCCGGTCGGCGGCTCCGTGTTCTGAGCGCAGTGATAAGGAGTCTGGGTTTTGGAGCCGGGCTGGGGCGGCCGATAGCCGGTGATCAGGCCCGGAGCCGTCACGGGAGGGTGCGGTGCGCCGAGGGGCTGCAGCAGATCAGCTGGGGACCGGCACGGCCCCAGACCCCAACTTGACCCGGCACCGGGCTCCTCCACCAGGAGGACACTGGGTGGCGTTTCCCTCCTCAGCGAGATGGGGTGGCCCTGCCACTCCCTGCCGGGGGGTCTCTGAGCTCCCAGCCCTCCCCCGGTTCTCCTTGTCTCGTAGAATGGATATTTCACGCGTTTTATTCTCTCACAGTCTGGAGGCTGGAAGTCTGAGATCGAGGGGTCCCAGGGCTGCTCTCCCCTCCAGAGGCTCCGGGGAAGGTCCTTCCCGCCTGCTGCTGCTCAGACTAGGCGGCTTCTTTCACCACTAAGAGACTGGAAAGAGCTAGTTATCCCACCCCAGTCGTGTCTAAGGAGATATTGTTTTATCTGCGCATCCCCCTGCATGCTGTCCTTTAAAGCAAGATGCTAATTTAAATCTGTCTAGACGGGTCAAAAAAAGTGATAGGTTAGGCCTTGTTTTTCAGTTTCTGCCACCTGTTGTTCGTTGCCTGTGCACCTCACACCCTACTAGAAAAGAACCTTGCACAAGCTCGTAGGAAAAAATACAGGGCATTACACCAAGCTTATCTAGGCCTATTTTAATCCAACTATTAACAGAAGAATATTAAAATTCTAAATTCTGGGTCAAATGTCAAATTGGATGGGGTGCTGGTACAACAGACATAAACTGGGACTGTCCCTGCCAAACCCAGACATGTGTTACCTTAGCTATAAGACAAAATAAGAGTGGACATCTTCATTTTAAAAGGAAATAAAATGTATAAATGCTGTCTATCCATTGTGGGTTCTTATGAATGGGTTTATGTAAATAACCAGCTTGAAAGGAGTAGTCCGTTGCCTGCAGGCCTTTGAGCCCCTGGGCCTGAGGCCAGCCCCACCCTGTCTCCTCACGGCCTGTCCTCTGTGCCTGTCTTCTTGTGAGGACACCAGTCCTACTGGGCGAGGGCGCACCCTGTCCCGTGTTGAGCTCATCTTAACTCAGTCACATCTGCAGAGACCCTTGGCGAGTAATGTCACCCTCATGGGCTCCAGGGGGACGTGAGTTCCAGGGCAGCACTACGGGTGCACAGAGGGACTGCAGTATAGCCACCCGGAAGCTGAAGCTGAAGGTCTCTGGGCAAATCCGGCGACACTAGACAGATGGGACGAGAACCAGGCCCCAGCCTTGGCGGGGAACTTGGCTCTAGAGGCTCCCAGCTCGCCAGGCGGCCCGCAGGGCAGGTGCAGGGCCGGGCAGGGCTCTGTGCAGGTGCCTCCTGCTGGCCACTGGCCTCCCCGCCCACCTGGGGCCACACTCGGGCCAACCTGGCAAAGGCATCACGCCAGGCCCTGCCGCCTCTGCTGACGACGGCGCCTGACGTCAGCAGGTCATTTTGCTTTCCTGCCCGCTCAGTCCGCAGCCCCTCCTGTGTCCCCTCCTCACCCAGGCAAACCCCCACCCCCGGCCACAGCGCACAAGGAGCACAGCCGCCACGTGGGGCCCCCTGTGGCCGGAGGTGGGGGTGTGGACACAGCTGCATCTTCTCAGGGAAACCCAAAGGACCAAATGCCTGGCAGAGCCAAAGAACCGACCACACGATACCCCGGGGACCGACATGGACCCAGTGGCTCACAGGACCCGGGTCAGGGGCTGCTGCCTTAGGGTGAGTGCTCTGGGCCCCAAGAGATGCAGCAGGCATCTTCCCACCTGAGCCGCGGGTCAGCAGCCCCATCAGCATGCCACGTGACATGGCTTTGGTTCCAGGGTGAGAGCGGGGACGGGGCAGGTGACATCGACCCCACGGGGCGCGTCCCCTGTCCACGGGAAGGCAGGGAGGGAGGTGGCAGCGGGCAGCGCAGCGGGAGCTCTCTGCTGCTACGTGATGACCCCCCCAAAACTTAGCACTCGGGACAGCCCGGGTCACTGCATCTCCTGCTCCCCAGGGTCAGGAACACAGGCAGGACCGCCAGGAGGCTCCTCAGTGCCCTGTGGTGTCAACAGGCGTTCCTTCATGGTGGTCGGCGGGCAGACAGGCTGCCGCAGTAGGTCCGAGACGGCGGCCCTCCCACGGTGGACACCTCGGCGGGGACAGCTGGGAGGCCAGCCAGCTGTGACCGTGGGCTGGACTCCAGCAGCCGTCAGACTTCTTCCATGGCAGCTCAGGGCTGATAGGAGCAGCCTAAGGGGCCTCCTGATGGCCTGGACCTTCAGCCGCCTTTCCCAGCGCCTCCCTTCTGCCGCGTCCCGTTGGTCAAGCACTTGGGCACAGGGGAGGGGCTTAGTGGGAGGAGGAGCAGAGGATGACTTCATCTGTGGCCACCCTGGGGGTCTGGGTCGCCCAGGGGTGGCTCGGAGCCACTGTCCCTACTGTCACCTGGTTGAGGATGGCTCACTGGACAGGACTTCTTGGTTCATCAAAGCAGTGACGGGCTGATGGGGGAATGTGACCAGCAACCCGATCCCAAGTCCCCCAGACGAGAAGCCCCATGGGGGCCAGATCCAACCCACTCATCTCTGCCTCACACAGAACCAACTTAACAGCTTTCCAGAGCCAGCAGCAATGGACGGATGGATGGATGGGTGGATGGTTGGAAGGATGGATGGGTGGACAGATGGATGGATGGACAGATGGGTGGATGGATGGATGGGAGGATGGATGGATGGATGAACAGATGGAAGGATGGATGGATGGATGGGTGGGTGGACAGATGGAAGGATGGATGGGTGGACAGATGGAAGGATGGATGGATGGACGGATGGAAGGATGGATGGACAGATGGGTGGATGGATGGACGGATGGATGGGTGGATGGGAGGATGGATGGACGGATGGATGGGTGGGTGGGAGGATGGATGGATGGATGGATGGGTGGATGGATGGATGGATGGGTGGATGGGAGGATGGATGGGTGGACAGATGGAAGGATGGATGGATGGACAGATGGAAGGATGGATGGACCGATGGGTGGATGGATGGACATATGGGTGGATGGATGGACGGATGGATGGATGGATGGAAGGATGGATGGATGGATGGGTGGATGGATGGATGGGAGGATGGACAGGTGGAAGGATGGATGGACGGATGGGTGGTTGGATGGATGGGAGGATGGACAGGTGGAAGGATGGATGGATGGACAGATGGAAGGATGGATGGACGGATGGGTGGATGGATGGATGGGTGGATGGATGGATGGGAGGATGGATGGATAGATGGGTGGATGGTTGGATGGATGGATGGAAGGACGGATGGAAGGACGGATGGACGGATGGGTGGATGGATGGATGGGTGGATGGATGGGTGGATGGATGGATGGATGGATGGATGGATGGACGGATGGATGGGTGGATGGGAGGATGGATGGACGGATGGATGGGTGGGTGGGAGGATGGATGGATGGATGGATGGGTGGATGGACGGATGGATGGATGGATGGGAGGATGGATGGGTGGACAGATGGAAGGATGGATGGATGGACAGATGGAAGGATGGATGGACCGATGGGTGGATGGATGGACGGATGGATGGATGGGAGGATGGATGGATGGACAGATGGAAGGATGGATGGATGAACGGATGGAAGGATGGATGGACGGATGGGTGGATGGATGGATGGGCAGATGGATGGATGGATGGGTGGATGGATGGATGGGAGGATGGATGGGTGGGTGGGTGGATGGATGGATGGACGGGTGGATGGGAGGGTGGACGGATGGAAGGATGGATGGATGGACAGATGGAAGGATGGATGGACGGATGGGTGGATGGATGGATGGGAGGATGGACAGGTGGAAGGATGGATGGATGCACGGATGGAAGGATGGATGGACGGATGGGTGGATGGATGGATGGACGGATGGATGGATGGATGGATGGACGGATGGATGGATGGGTGGATGGGAGGATGGATGGATGGATGGATGGATGGGTGGATGGATGGATGGATGGATGGATAGATGGGAGGATGGATGGGTGGACAGATGGAAGGGTGGATGGATGGACAGATGGAAGGATGGATGGACGGACGGGTGGATGGGAGGGTGGACGGATGGAAGGATGGATGGATGGACAGATGGAAGGATGGATGGACGGATGGGTGGATGGATGGATGGGAGGATGGACAGGTGGAAGGATGGGTGGATGAACGGATGGAAGGATGGAGGGACGGATGGGTGGATGGATGGATGGACGGATGGATGGATGGATGGATGGATGGACGGATGGATGGATGGATGGATGGGTGGATGGGAGGATGGATGGATGGATGGATGGGTGGATGGATGGATGGATGGATGGATAGATGGGAGGATGGATGGGTGGACAGATGGAAGGATGGATGGATGGACAGATGGAAGGATGGATGGACCGATGGGTGGATGGATGGACAGATGGATGGGAAGATGGATGGATGGATGGATGGATGGACGGATGGAAGGATGGACGGATGGGTGGATGGATGGATGGGAGGATGGATGGATGGATGGATGGATGGACGGATGGATGGATGGACGGATGGATGGATGGACGGATGGAAAGATGGATGGATGGACAGGTGGATGGATGGATGGACGGATGGACAGATGGAAGGATGGATGGACGGATGGGAGGATGGATGGATGAATGGACAGATGGAAGGGTGGATGGATGGATGGACAGATGGATGATAAATGGATGGACAGGTGGATGCATGGATGAAACTTTAAAAATTGAGATATATTCACACACCACAAAATTCTTCCTTTTAAAGTGTACAATTAAGTGGCTTTTAGTGTACTCACAAAGTTATGCAACCACTGCCACCATCTAATTCCAAAAAATTTTCATCATTCCCAAACAGACTCTGAACCCAAGGGGATCACATTTCCCCTCCCCCTGCCCCTGGCAACCGCAAGGCTACTTTCTATCTCTCTGGACTTTCCCTTCTGGACATTTGCTGTTGGTGGATTCATATACTCTTGTCCCTTTGTATCTGGCTTCTTTCACTTAGTATAATGTTGCTAAGGTTTGTACACATTGTAGCATATGTTAGTCCTTTATTCCTTTTTACGGTTGAATAGCATCCCGTTGTGTTGATAGAACATATTGTATTTACCCATTGATCACTTAGGAGCGTTTGGTTTGCTACAAGCATTTGGGTATGAGTTTCTGCGTGGACCTATGTTCTCATTTCTCTTGGGTGCACACCTGCGTGTGGAATTGCCGAGTCCTGGGGTCACTCTGTTCATTTACCATTTCAAGGATTTGCTGGACTGTTTTCCGAGGCGGCTGCACCGTTTTGCATTCCCGCCAGCTGAGTAGGAGGGCCCTGATTCCTCGACACCCTTTTGCCAACGCTTGTTATTATCCACGCTTCTGACTGTAGCTCACCCCAGGGGCCATGAAGTGGCCTCTCACTGTGGTTTGCATTTGTTTCCCCCGTGGCTGATGATATGGAGTATCTTTTCCTGTGCTTCTCAGCCACTCGGGCATCTTCACTGGAGAAATGTCTGTTCAGATCTGTTGGGCTTTAAGAGTTCTATAGATTTTCTATAGCTACTCGACTCTTACCAGATATACTATTTGTAAATATTTTCTCCCATTCTGTGGGTGGTCTTTTCACTTTGTCGATGGTGTGCTTTGAAGCACAAACATTTTCAACTTCAGTGAATCCAACTTATCTGCTTTTCTTTGGTTGCCTGCGTTTTGGGTGACACATCTCAGAAAAATGATGTAACATAATCAGCGGTTGTAGCTGTGAGCTCTCCCTGTGCCCCAGGACGTTCCACAGGCCGTGTGCAAACTGCCTGGCTGCCCCTTCCCAGCTCTGAGTAGCCCTTGCAGTCCCTCTGATTACCTGGGGGGACCCTCTGTCTCCAGGAAGGAGGCCTCCCAAGTGGTCCTGGCTACTGCCCGTAGGGAAGGTGGCCTGTGATTTATTAGTAACGTCTGTCCTGGCAGGAAATGAGGCCTGGCAACCCAAGTGCCACTGATTTTTTAGTGTCTCTGGTGACAAGCTGTCCAGTTGCTAGAGAAGGGCCATCTCCTGGATACACTGGGGCCCCACCCCGCCCAGGACACTTTTGTCCCCTTCAGAGGTACTGGACCATCTCTCCTGTGGCTGTTACCACGTAAGACCCACCCGGTCCCAGACAAGCAGACAAGTCAGAGCTGGGATAGGCATGGCCTGTGTGTGCTGGGTGGACAGAGTCCCTCCAAATCCACACCCACCGGCACCCATGAGGGTGATCTTATTTGCAAATGGGGTCTTGGCAGATGTAATTAGTTAAGAGGTGGTCACACTGGTGCCCTTATGCGGGGGGCGGGGGCACAGACACACAGAGGAGGCCGTGTGATGGTGGCGGCAGGGCTGGGGGGCGCCGTCGGGGCACTGACACCAGCCTGTGAGCAGAGTCCCCTCCTGGGCTCTCCCCCAGGGGTGGGCTGTGGCCTGCAGCATCACCCTCCAGGCAGGGGATGCTGATTTGTCTGGAACAGTCACAACGGATGGAAGACGGGGACCCTGTTCTTACTTCTGCTCCCACAAGTGTGAAGACGTGCTTCCCTGGGGCTCCCACCCCCACCCCCCTTGCGCCGATGCCTGGGCGCGTGGAGGCACCCGTGCGCCCCTTTCTTTCCGGCCGGCTCCTCTTTCTCTTGTTCTGCAGTATGTCCTGGTGATACTGCAAGGTGCCGAGAACAAGCCCACACACCTTCCCGGCACCTCAGTCAGGAAATACGACAGGGCAGACGGATGACACCCCTGCCTGCCCCCCGGGGCCTCCGCTCCGACCTGCCGCGTGTCCCCGTAACTAGTAACCGTCCTTCTGGAAGACCTCATTTCGTTCCAAGGCACCCAGTGTCGACTGAGCACCCACGCTGACACTCTGACCCCCAGCGCAGTTCCCCTGGCAGGGCTGCAGGCCACGGTGGGGCACAGTCACAAAGCCCAAGTGGGGGCGAGAGAGAGGATGGCGATTACAGGGAAGCAGCTGAGCCATCAGCCCTGGACCCAGGGGCCCTGACGTGAGTGGGCGGCCAGTGCAGGGGAGCGAGAGGGCGGCCTTGTTACAAACATCGCGACTTTGCATTCTGTTCTGAGGGAAGAAGGGACCCAGAATGGAAGCTCAGGAAGACAGCCCACACTGTAAAGCGGGGTCGGCGAGTACCCAGCACTCCTTGTCACCACCTCCCCAGCTCCAGCAGACATCGCTGATCCAACGGTGCCGGTCAGGCCCACTCGGCCAGCTGGTGGACGTGGCCTGAGCCTGGGGTCACCGTGGTTCAGGCCAGAGCACCTCACAGGTGGGAGTGAGATGGAGGTCAGGGCCAGGGGCCACAGGCCAGGCGCCAGAGCCAGGTGTCAAACCCTGAAGTCAGGTGTGGTCCTCAGCTTTGGGGGGTTAGGGAATGCGGGCATTGGGAGCTGGAAGGACCCACCCCCCCCCCAGGGAGGGTGAGTCTAGCTGACACACGAAGCACATGAAGAAACTTAGGCCCAGAAGGAGGCACAACAGGCATATGGACCCACAGCTCCAAGGAGGCAGCGATCGTGCAGGGTGGGGCTCCTGGAACAGAATCTGCAGACCTCGGTCAGCCAGGGGGGGTAGGATGAAGAGCTTGTCCACAGAACACACGTTGCTGGCAGACCAGCCCTTAGGGGCCATGGGTGGGCCTCACAGAGGGACCAGGGGCCTGGTGGAGGAGGTGGACCCTCCAGAGATGCCAGGGATGTGGGTGGGGGAGGTGGACCCTCCAGAGACTCCAGAGATCTGGGTGGGGGAGGTGCGCCCTCCAGACCCTCCAGGGATCTGAGCGGGGGAGGTAGACCCTCCAGAGCCCAGGGATCTCGGTGTGGGAGGTGGACCCGCCAGAGACTCCAGAGATCTAGCTGGGGGAGGTGCAGCCTCCACAGTCTCCAGGGATCTGGGTGGGGGACGAGGACCCTCCAGAGATGCCAGGGATCTGGGTGGGGGAGGTGGACCCTCCAGAGCCTCCAGGGATGTCGGTGGGGAATGTGGACCCTCCAGAGATGCCAGGGATCTGGGTGGGGGAAATGGACCCTTCAGAGACTCCAGGGATCTGGGTGGGGGATGTGGACCTGCCAGAGACTCCAGAGATCTGGGTGCGGGAGGTGCGCCCTCCAGACGCTCCAGGGATCTGAGTGGGGGAGGTAGACCCTCCAGAGCCCAGGGATCTCGGTGTGGGAGGTGGACCCGCCAGAGACTCCAGAGATCTAGCTGGGGGAGGGGCAGCCTCCACAGTCTCCAGGGATCTGGGCGGGGGATGTGGACCTGCCAGAGACTCCAGAGATCTAGCTGGGGGAGGGGCAGCCTCCACAGTCTCCAGGGATCTGGGCGGGGGATGTGGACCTGCCAGAGACTCCAGAGATCTAGCTGGGGGAGGGGCAGCCTCCACAGTCTCCAGGGATCTGGGCGGGGGATGTGGACCTGCCAGAGACTCCAGAGATCTAGCTGGGGGAGGGGCAGCCTCCACAGTCTCCAGGGATCTGGGCGGGGGATGTGGACCTGCCAGAGACTCCAGAGATCTAGCTGGGGGAGGGGCAGCCTCCACAGTCTCCAGGGATCTGGGCGGGGGATGTGGACCTGCCAGAGACTCCAGAGATCTAGCTGGGGGAGGGGCAGCCTCCACAGTCTCCAGGGATCTGGGCGGGGGATGTGGACCTGCCAGAGACTCCAGAGATCTAGCTGGGGGAGGGGCAGCCTCCACAGTCTCCAGGGATCTGGGCGGGGGATGTGGACCTGCCAGAGACTCCAGAGATCTAGCTGGGGGAGGGGCAGCCTCCACAGTCTCCAGGGATCTGGGCGGGGGATGTGGACCTGCCAGAGACTCCAGAGATCTAGCTGGGGGAGGGGCAGCCTCCACAGTCTCCAGGGATCTGGGCGGGGGATGTGGACCTGCCAGAGACTCCAGAGATCTAGCTGGGGGAGGGGCAGCCTCCACAGTCTCCAGGGATCTGGGCGGGGGATGTGGACCTGCCAGAGACTCCAGAGATCTAGCTGGGGGAGGGGCAGCCTCCACAGTCTCCAGGGATCTGGGCGGGGGATGTGGACCTGCCAGAGACTCCAGAGATCTAGCTGGGGGAGGTGCAGCCTCCACAGTCTCCAGGGATCTGGGTGGGGGAGGTGGGCCCTCCAGAGTCTCCAGGGATCTGCTTGGGGACGTGGACCGTCTAGAGTCGCCAGGTGTCTGGGCAGGTGCAGGGCTGGTGTCCAAGGAGTGGAGCATGTCTGCAGGCTCCTGGCCACCCCAGGAGGCCCCCTCCCTTGGGGCCTGTGTGCTAGGTCCTTTTCTCCATCCCAGAGGTTGCAGACTTTTCCTGTGAAGGGCTAATGGTAATTCTTTCTGGCTCAGCAGGCCACATATGGTGTCTGTCACTTTTTTATGAACCTTTAAAAACCTTTAAAAACATAAGGCCATTCTTCTTTCACAGGCAGTGTTAACCCCTGTTTATGAAGTGCTTACTATCTGCTGGTGCCTATGGGGGCCCACACCCCTAATCTCCAACCCTCCTCCCCCGGGCAGCACGCCCACTGGTGGGGGAAGTGACCCCCCGACCTGCCGGCCTGTGAGAGGAAGACAGTGGACTGAACCTTGCCCCTCACCGAGCACAGCAGCACATGTGTTTGTGGGGCATGGAGACCCTTGTTTTTTTCTGTGCTCTGAGTGACCCACAGAGCTGAAGCGTCCCTACTTGGGGCATCACCACCTGGGCACGTGTCTAACCCCTGGGCAGCATGGGCCCCCACCCTTGCTCCTGGGCCACAGCTTCAAGCCCCCCCAGCAGGGACCCTACCTGGGCCACCTCTGACCCAGGGCCTAGTGGCAAGAGGCTAAGTCACCGAGGGGTAAACTGAGCCGCCCCAGGTGGTGACAGAGCACGTGAGATGATCAGGTCCTGAGATGAGCAGACAGTCTGGCGTGGCTGCCCTGGCCCCACGCAGTTTCCACGACCCAAGGGAGGGAGCGCGTGAGGTCACATCCCTGGGGAGTCAGCCCTGCTGCACAGCCGTTTTGGATGCGCCGTCTGCCCAGCTGCCATCAGAGCCCCCTGGTTCACTCGCAGAGCAAACTGGTGGCAGAGGCAGAGGTGGCGGTGTGCCATCTCCCAGGTGGTCAGGATGGCTAGCCTGAACCCATCCCCGGGGGCCCTGTCCACCAGCACTCTCTGGCCACTGGGGATGTGCTGTGTCTGCGCTGTCGCCTATGACAGCCACCAGCCACACGTGGCCTTGGAGCGCGTGGAAGGTGGCAAGTATGAGTGAAGACCTGAATTTGTCGTTCTATCTAATTTAAGTCTTTACGTTTAAGTAGCCACAGGCAGATGGCGGCTATCGCATTGGACGGTGCAGATGTAATGGCTGAACACGTGCATTTTGGGGACGTAGACACGGGTTCAGATGCAGCTCCACCGCTTTCTGCTGTGTGGCCTTGAGCAGGTCACTTTACCAATCTGAGCCTAAGTTTCCTTGTCTCAAAATGGGGCAAATTGCCCTACCGACCGTCCTCGTAAGAGCCTGGTACTCAGAAAGCACGCTGTAGATTTCATCCCCCCTCCCTGTCGTCCCTGTGTCTTTACCAGGTTTCAAGCTTTATCCATCAGCTACAGCTGTGTAACAATAACCACAGCATCTCAGAGCAGTGCGCACTTCCTTCTCACACACTGGGTCCGTTGGGGCACGGCTGGTCCAGTCTGTGCTCAGCTGTACCTGCTCCAGACTGTGGGTTCACTCAGATCTGCCCCACATTCTTCTTGGTCCAGTGGGACACCCAGGGCTTGCTCCTCTTAGCCCGAGGGCGAGTCCTGGGCTCGGAACTCACACTTCATCTCGCCTACCCACACTTTACTGGGCAAGGCCAGAATCTACGGGGCAGAGAAGCCTGACGCTACCACAAATCTGGGGAGGAAAGAGAGAACCTTTGCTGCAAAAGCTACCCTCCCGGTCAAGCTTCTGTGGCTAAATGTCATGGGTGCCGTTCTTCGTTATAAGTTGTGCTGGTTCAGGATGACCAGGCGTGAGGAGAGCTGGTGAGGCCCCGCGGTGGTCACTCACCATGTGACTTGGGCACCCAGCTCCCCGCCCAGCCTCAGGCTCCCCCTTGTAAAATGACAGCGCCCCCAGGACCCCTCCAAGCCCACGTTTCAGAATGCAGGTTCGGTCCTGGGCAGGCTGGACCTGCCCTTCCTCGCCCACGTGGGGATCCTCTGGAGCCTTTTTACACCTTCACAGGGGACCTCATGGGTTGCGGTGCGGTTGACGGTCCCTTTCCAAGAGGCTGCCCTGGAACGTTGGCGTGGGTTCTCTGCTCGCTGGTGAAAGTCCCGAGGCCTGGAAAGAGGCAGATTTTGTGAGAGAGCTTTCTCGTGGACATGCTGGGCCAGTGCACCCACCGGGCCGGTATCGGTTTCACGCGTGGCCGCCGCTGCCAGCCCGGGGGCGACCTGGGGGGCTGGTCCTGACTGTGCCTTTGTGTGCCCAGCCTGCTTGCTCTTCATGGAGAACGGTCTTGCTCTGCTCCCAATCTGGTATCTCTGTGCCGACCTGGCAGCACAGGGCCCCGGAGGGACCGGGAAAGGCGCCCCTCTTCCCGAGATTCTTGGACGAGGCCAAGCTTTGGAACGGGATTCGGTGTGAGCGCTGCGCTCGGATTTCTGGCTAAAGGGCTGAACTTAGCAGCCGAGAGCATTAAAAAAGAGTTTTTATTCTGTTTCTGCTCCCTCTTGGTTGGTGCCCGGCTGACATCTCTGGGGACCGTCCCACGCACGTTTCTGCAGATGCCTCTCTCCACCCCTGGCCCAGCCGCCCCCGGGCGCAGGACGGGCAGCCGGGGAGCTGAGCGGGGAGGAGCTGGCCTTCGCTTAGGGGGGAGCCCGTGTCGGGGGAGGGGTCGGCGTCCCTGCCCGGCCCGTCTCTGCAGCCAAGGCTTTCGGCCCCGGCCAGGCCCTCCAGGAGACTCTGATCAGCCGGCCCCGTGCTGCTCTGCCTGACCCTGGCCGGGGCCCCTCACGGTGTCACCTCAAAGCCACAGGACGAGCCGTCAGGCAGCCAGAGCCCAAGAAATGATGGCCGTCTCACCCCAGCCCACTCTCACCTCTGGGGCTCCGCCCATGCTGTTCCAGCGCCTCCTAAACTTCCATCTCCACGCGAGGGTCCTCTCCAGCCCCCAGGCCTCCACGGACCAGAGGGTCAGTTCGGGTCCCAGAAGAGACAGGTTGAGGGGAGGAGGGGAGGGCAGGGCCCCAGCCGTGCAGGGAAGGAGGGAGCCAAGGGGCAGTGGGCGGAGCCCCTCAGACCCCCGTGCACATCCCGGAGAGACCCCGATCCCCAGGGACCCCGTGGGCCTGCCCTGCGATGCCGAGGTTCGAGGGAGCCTGGCCTGGGGGCCGGGGCCGTGATGTGGTGCGCAGATCCGCTCCCCCGGGACGGCTGAGCGGCGTTTACCTGGCCGGCCCGCCCTGCCCCTCCCGGCTGCACGCGAGTCCTGGGGCCTGTCTCGAGCACCACAGGTGGTAAGGACAGGGATTTATCCCCTCCCGGGTCTGGAGGCCAGAGTCTGAAGTCAGCGTGCCGCACGGCCACGCTCCCTCCGGAGGCCTGGGGGCGGGTGCTCCCTGCCCCCTCCAGCTCCCCGGGGGGCTGCACGTGTCCTTGGCTGGCGGCCACATCCCTCCAGCCTCTGACCGGCATCACGTGGGCTCCACCTGTGTGTCTGTCTTCTCCTCTTGTTATAAGGACAGCCGTCCTGTCGGACTCAGGCCCACCGTAGCGACCTCATCTTAACCAGATTGTATCTGCAGAGCCTCCATCTCCAGATAAGGCCGCATTCACAGGTAGGGGTTACGACGTGGATGTATCTCTTGGGGCACCACCCCACCTGCTGCGCCTCGCCGTCGCCCCCAGCCACCCAGACGGAGCCACTTGCTCTTTGTTTCAAGCCTGTGCCGGGTGTGGGCCCCCCAGGGAAGGGACCTTGCCCGGGGACCGCGAGTGAGCAACTTCTGTCCCAAAGGACTAGTCAGAGGGGTGAGGGGCAGCGCTGAGCCAGGTCCAGGAGTGGCGGTGCTGACCCGGCCAGGTCCTCTCCAGCACCTGAGGCCCCAGGAGGCCTCGTGATGGTGCCATCTGGGCTCCAGGCTCCATCTGGGAGAGCCTGGGTAAGCCGTCCTACCTGCTCTGGGACCCCGACTCTCCAGGTAGGAGGTGCCGAGGACCCCTCCCTTTCAGCAGCCCCCGGGGTTGTGCGAGTGAGCGGCCATGTGGGAGAGCATGGGCCCTGGGCGTCACACTCAGGCCTGTGTGCACATGCCCAGGGTGTCGATGCCATCCCCTGCCTCCCGGCTGTGGGCCTCTCTGACCCCAGTTTCCATCACTTCACTGGGAAGGACCTGCAGGGCCCGCGAGGCTGCTGGCCAGCACGGACGGCTCCAGCCAGGAGGCAGAGGAAGCCTCCAGCAAGCTGGAAAAAGAAGCTGGCAGCCCCTCGCCTCCGTCATGCCAGCATCGCCAGAGCAGACACACCGCCAGTCAGAGACCATGTCCCCGTTGGACAGATGAGGAAACTGAGGCTGGGAGAAAGGTTCATGGGGCCCGGGTGCTATTCAGCACAGTGGTGCACGCACACGCTACACGCACACACCAGGCAGGCACACTACACACTACACACAGGCACACGCACACCCACTCCACCCCGACACCCCAGGGGATCCCCGCACGGAAGTCAGCAGCCAGCCTCTCCACAGAGACCCCATGTTGAGGTCACCCCTCCCGTTGCCCCACCTTAGGGGCCGATGCTATAAACACAGAGCTGCTTTTAGTTACGGAAGGGGAAATACTTTCCACATTTAAAGAGAAGACAGCCAGCAACGGCCCCTCTAAATCTGATCCCTCAGATACTGATGCCGAGGGTGGCCTCCCACCAGCTCCCTTCTGCCCCGCCACCCCTCTCCTCGGCCCGTGAGCCTCTGGAGGGACCACGTGGGCTCGGCCCCCAATCCCAAACCCCAGACCGTGGCCGCCCACCTCGGCCAGGAGTGCTCTGGGGAGGGCAGGGCAGCCCACCATCACTCCAGCTGCGACTGGATGGCTGGCCTGGCCGCCTGGAGCCTCAGTTTCCCCCGTGAGAGGCCACCTGGGAGGCCGGCAGCCTGGTTTCAAGCCCAGGCTCCGGCTGGTCGGTGGAATAAAGACCCCAGGGACATCAAACCCTAATTCTGGAGCCTGGGAGTGTGTGACCACACGGCAGGGGGACCTTGGGATGGAAGACAGTTACCTGGGGTCCTGGTGTCATCTCGGGGTCCTTACGAGGGGGAGGCAGGAGGTCAGAAAAGAGAGGTGACAATGGGAGCAGAGGCCGGGCTGAGGGGAGGCCTCCAGCCGAGGACCACGGCCCCTCCAGGCGCTGGAGAAGGGCCAAGGAACGGACCCCCCGGGGGCCTCCAGAGGGGACCAGCCTGTGACGGCCTGACGGTCGTCCATCAGTGACACTGATTTCGGCTCCCACTCCCAGAGCTATCAGAGAATAAACACGTGTTACTTTTAACCACAGACGTGGTGATTTGTCACAGCTCATAGGAACCTCGCACACCCCGCCCCCCGCATGGCTGTGCGACCTCGGAAACGTGTCGTGACCTTGCCGGGCCCCGGTTTCCTTGTCATCAGTGGGGAGCAGTGGTCCGTCCCTCATGAGGGTGGGGACTCAGCGAGGCCAGCGCTCTGGGCACACAGGGAAGAGGGTGACAAACGCTTGTCCACAGAGCCCCTCCCGGGCCTCACGCGCCCCGGCCATCCTGAGGGGGCCCCGACAACACAGCACAACCGCAAACGGGAGCCACGGCCTGGACCGCCGTCCCTCCCCGCTGCTGGCCCCGGGCGCCCGTTAGCACATCACCTGCAGCCTGGGCCTCAGTCGCCCCGTCCACAAGACGTGGGGGACAGAGGTGGTGATTTTCCCAGGCCTCTCTCCGCCCCTGGGCTCACTTGGTTTCCTCCCCAGGCTTCGGGGTTTGTTGTTAAGAGAACTTAAATCAAAGGACAAGGCCTCAGGAAGGCCCTGAAGCAGATGGTGACTGTGATGTTCTGGCTTCCTCCCCCCGCCACCCCAAGAAAGGTCCAGGGCTCACCGTTCACAGGGCCCAGCAGCTATCTTTGTGCTGGAGACAGGCCTGGGGGCGGCGCTGGCTGGAGGGGGGCTGTCAGGGGGCTTCCTCTGGGGAGCTGGGGAGCTGCCCAGCCTAGGGGTCCAGGACACGCTCTTGCTTGTCTGTGAGGGCGAAACGATTTTCGGTCTAATGTGCTGTTTTGACATCCGCAAGTGGGTTTAAACCCAGGTTGTACAAGGGATGATGGATAAAAGAAAATGTGGTCCGTCCATATAATGGAATGTTTATTGGGCCATTAAAAGGAGCGAAGCTCTGACACAGGCTGGGACATGGATGGGCCTCAAAAACCTTATGCAAAGTGCAAGAATGCAGTCACCACAGGCCACATGCTGTGTGATTGCATTTACATGAAACATCCGGATAGACAGATTCGTAGACACAGAGAGTAGATTGGCGGCTGCCGGGATCACTGTGAATGGAGGCCACTCCTCCCGTGACCACAGAGTCAGCCCCTCCGGCCTCCGTCACGTTGCTCGGAGCCGTGGGTTCCTGCCTCGGTGCCTTTGCACGGCCGGTGCATCCGCAAGCTCACACTCTCCCCTCTCTCGGGCCTCATCCCAGAGGCCCCCCACCCACCTGTCTGTTTTAGACAGCGCCTCCCCACCAGTCACTCTAGCCCCTTCCCTCCTTCATCTTTGTTTATAGTGGGATGAACAGTGTCCTCCAAAAATTCACGTCCACCCAGTATCTGTGAACATGACATTATTTGGAAATAGAGTTTTTGCAGAGGTAATTAGTTAAGGATCAAACTGAGATCGTATTGGAGTTGGGTGGGCCCTAAAACCAATGACTGATGTCCTTACAAGAAGAGGAGAGACATAGAGACACCCAGGGAAGACGGCCCTGGAGGGACGCAGCCACGAGCCCAGGACACCTGAGCCCCCAGAAGCTGGAAGAGGCAGGAGAGACCCTCCCGCAGGGCCTCCAGAGGGAGGGGGCCCTGCCCACACCTTGACTCTGGACTTGGAACTTCTGGAATTATGAGAAGATTCATTTCTGTTGTTATAAGCCATGCGGTTTGTGGTAATTTGTTCCAGCCGCCCCTTTGATAATACCGCCCCCCGAGCTATGTGGTGTCTACTTGCTTACGACCCATCCCCCCACCACCCCCAGAATATAAGCACACAAGATCAGGGACGTAGTCCATTGGGCTGTGGCTGTATTCTCATCTTTGTTTGTTTTTCATCTTTGTTAGGGTTTGACTGACAGATAATCATCGTATATATTTAAGGCGTATAACGGTGTTTTGTTTGTTTGTTTCTTTGCTTGGCCACATAGCGCAGCTTGTGGGGTCTTAGTTCCCCAACCAGGGATTGAACCCCGGGCCCTTGGCAGTCAGAGCGCCGAGTCCTAACCACTGGACCGCCAGGGAATTCCCAAATTGTTTTTGTTTCGGCTTAGCAGCATGTGGGGTCGTAGTTCCCCGACCAGGGATCAAACCAGCGCCCCCTGCATTGGAAGCGTGGAGTCTTAACCACTGGACAGCCAGAGAAGTCCCTGCCCATTTTTAAATCAGGTTATTTGTTTTTCTGCTATTGAGTTATGTAAGTTCCTAGTATATTTTGGGTATTAACCCCTTATGAGATACAGGGTTTATAAATACTTTGTCCCCTTCTGTAGGTTGACTTTTCATTTTTTTAATTGTTTCCTTTGCTGTGCAGAAGCTTTTTAGTTTGATGCAGTCTCACTTGTTTATTTTTGCTTTTGCTGCCTGTGCTTTTGATGTCATATCCAAAAAGTCATTGCCAAGACCAATATAAAGGAGCTTTCCCCCTATGTTTTCTTCTAGGACTTTTATGATTTCATGTCTAACATCCAAACCTTTCATCCATTTTGAGTTGATTTTAGTGAGATAAGAGTCCAATATCATTCTTTTGCAAGTGGCTGTCCAGTTTTCCCAACACCATTTATCGAAGGAACCGTCCTTTCTCCATTGTACATTCTTGGCACCTTTGTCAAAGATTAGTTGACCATACATGCCTGGGTTTGTTTCTGGGCTTTCTATTCTGTTCTAAACAGACACATGTGTCTGTTTGTAGGCCGGCACTATACTGTTTGATTACTATAGCTTTGAGATATAGTTTGAATCAGGAAGTGCAGTGCCTCCAGATTTGTTCTTCTTTCTCAAGTCTGCTTTGGATTTTGGGTCTTTTGTGGTTCCATAAGAATTTTAGGATTGTCTTTTCTATTTCTGTAAAAGAAAATGCCATAGGAATTTTGCTAGGGATTGCATTGAATCTGTAGATGGCTTTGGGTAGTATAGACATTTTAACCATATTAACTCTTCCAGTCCACGTACACAGGGTATCTTTCCAATTAATTGTGTCTTCTTCCATTTCTTTCATCAGTGTTCTCTAGTTTTCAGTGTGTAGATCTTTCACATCCATGGTTAAATTTACTCCTAAGCATTCCATTCTTTTTGATGCTATTGTAAATGAGACGGCTTTCGTAATTTCTTTTTCAGATAGCTTGTTGTTAGTGTATAGAAACGCAACTTATATTTGTATGTTAACTTTGTCTCCTGCAACTTTACAGAATTCATTAGTTCAACAGTGTTCCGGTTGAGTCTTTAGGATTTTCTATGCATAAGATCAGGCCGTGTATACAGAGGCAAGTTTGCCTCTTCACTTCCAATTTTTAATGACTTTTATCTCTTTTTCTTTCCCAATTATTCTGAACTAAGATTTCCTGTGCTGTGTTGAATAGTAGTGGTGAGAGTGGACACCCTTGTCTTGTTCTTTCAAGAGAACGCTTTCAGCTTTTCCTCACTGAGTATGCTTTTAGCTGTGGGCTTGTCATACATGGGGTTTATTACCCAGAGGTACAATCTTTCTACACGTAATTGAGTATTTTTATCATGAAAGGACATTGAATTTTGTCAAATGCTTTTCCTGCACCTGTTGAGACGATCATATGATTTTTACACTTCATTCTATGAACGTATTGAACGTATTATTTGGGCGTATTGAACCATCCTTGCATCCCAGGGATGAATTCCCCTTGATCACGGTGCATAACCCTTTTAAAGTGCTGTTGAATGTGGTTTGCTAGTACGGTTGGCTCTTCACGTACATGGGTTTTGCATTAGTGGATTCAACTAACCAAGGATGGAAAATCTGAGCCGCAGTTGGCTGAGTTCGAGGATGCGGAACCCACGAATACAGAGAGCCAACTGTTTATTTGTTGAAAAAGTCCACATACAAGCAGACTCGCACAGTTCAGACCCCTGTTGTTCAAAGGTCAGCTGTACTTGGCTGAGAATATTGCATCTACGTCCATCAGAGATACTGGTCTGTAGTCTTTTTTCTGGTGTCTTTGTCTGGCTTCGGTATGAGGGTAATGCTGGCTTTGTGAATTGAATGTGGAAGTGTTCCCTTCTCTTCAGTTTTTTGGAAGAGTTGAGAAGAATTGGTGTTAACTTCTTTTTTTTAATGTTTGGTAGAATTCACCAGTGAAACCATCTGGCTTCTCTGTGTTGGGCAGTTTTTGATTACTCCTTAATCTCCTTACTCATTACTGGCCTGTTCAGATTTTCTATTTCTTTATGATTCGGTCTTGGTAGTTTGTATGTTTCTAGGAATTTATCTGGTTCTCTTCTAGGTGATCCAGTGTGTAGGTGTATAACTTGTTCATAGCGGTCTCTTGGCAGCCTTTGTATTTCCGTGGTGTCAGCCGCAATGTCTCCTCTTTCATTTCTGATTTTATATATGTGTGTCTTCTCTTTTTTTCTAAGTCTAGCTAAAGGTTTGTCAATTTTGTCTACCCCTTCAAAAAACCAGCTCTTGGGCTTCCCTGGTGGCGCAATGGTTGAGAGTCCGCCTGCCCATGCAGGGGACACAGGTTCGTGCCCCGGTCTGGGAGGACCCCACATGCCGCAGAGCGTCTGGGCCCGCTGGGCCTGCGCATCCAGAGCCTGTGCTCCGCAACAGGAGAGGCCACAGCGGTGAGAGGCCCGCGTACCGCAAAAATAAATAAATAAATAAATAAAAACAGCTCTTGTTCTGTGGATCTTTTCTGTTGTCTATCTGGTCTGAATTTCATTCATTTCTGCTCTAACCTCTGTTGTTTCCTTCCTTCTGAGCACTTCCAGAACAGTGCTTACTTAGCACATGGTAATCACTCAATAAATACGAGTGGATTCAACTGTCGAATGAATAAATCAAAAACTAAGACAGCTCCCTGCGATGCCCCCACCCTCAACCCCAAGAGTAATCTTCCATGGGAAGAAAGTCAGCCCTCGGGGAGCGGAGGGTGGAAACCTGTTACTGTGGATCGGGACAGCAGGACCTGCCAGCCTGCGGATCCACGGCCACAGCTCTCCTAAGAGGGCAGGGAGGGATGAGGGGCAGCCTGCTGATGGCCCGGCTTCCTGCAGCTCTGAGGTCCCCTGAGCCCAGGATGCAGGGTCTGAAGTGGAGAGGCTGGTGAGAACACAGACGGGGGTGCTGGCAGTCTGCACAGTGGTTACCTGCGAGCCCCGTCTCTGGAATGAGAAGGAAGCCGGATCAAGTCCCTGTTTTGCCCACTTACAAGCCGTGTAACTTCAGGCAAGCCACACAAGCCGTGCACACCTTGGTTTCCCCCGTCAAGTCGGGAGATTGAAACCTGCTTGAGAGCGACGTTTTTTTTTTTAAGGATTAAGAGGGTGTCTGTGAAAGGGCTTTGCTCTGGGCCTGGCTCACCGACACAAATGAAATAGCAGCTGTTACTATCGTGCACTAATTTATCTAAACCCTCCTTGAGTTTAATTTCTGTTTTCAGCCTAAACGGCCTCCCGAGGGGACCAGGTCCCCCAAGCCTCCACGCAGCCTCTTAAACAGCGCTTCCTTTTCTGTGTCCTAGCACCACCTCTGCCGGCTTCAAAGGGGCCTCTTAGTTCTAATGTTCCACAGCTGATGGGCCGCTGAGATCGGGGTGTTGCCAGGGGAGGGCTGGAGATGCGTCAGGTCTGGGGGGTCCCGAGCGGAGGGCGTCTGGGCTGGAAGGACTCTCCGTCGGTGGTTCCAGCCCCACTTATCTGCTCCGGGCTCGCATCTCCCCGCTGATATGCAGGGAATGTGGACGCACAGCCCTGTTCCCACACGTCTCAGGTGTGCCGAGGGGGCCGGGGCACGGGACACTGGACAGAACAGGGTGCTGGGTCCACCTGGGCCCGTCCGGTGACCTGCTGGCCGCTCAGCCCCGCCGAGCCTCAGTGTCTCGGCTCTGAAATGGGACCATCCTGCCTCCTTCTCGGAATTCACGGTGCAAAGCATTGGGTACCACGGCCTGTGGCTCTGGAGATCTGGGCCGTCTGGTTTCTCCGTGACCCTGAGTAACCCCTAACCTTCCTGGGCCTCGGTTTCCCCGCTGCAAAACCTGAAACTGAAACATGGGCTCTGCACAGTGGCCTCCCCGTGTCCAGCCATTCCCGCAGACAAGGCCGCTCTGCCTTTATCTCCCCGACGGCCTGTACGCGGCCAGCGACGGGGCTGAGGATCACGAGAGAACTCGAGGGACCCGGGCTCCCGCGCCCAGCCGCCAGCAGGGTCTGCCGCAAACCCCGCAGCACTGGCAGTAGCTTCAGCCCACGCCCCAGCAAGAGGCGTCCCCAGGCCAGCCCACCGCGGGCAAGTGGACAGCGAGTCCAGAGCCCGCGGCCAGCTGAGCAGGACCCAGACCGGCCCGGGTCCCTGGCTGCCGGCCTCGGGGCAGGCCGGTCGTCCGATGCCATGTGGGTCCTGCAGAGGCAGCGGAGGCGAGACTCAGGCAAAGCGCTGGTCTTGCGCGGTCTCTGGCGGGCCGCCAGGTGGACAGCGCCCTGCAGCTGGCACCGCTGGCCTTCGTCGTCTCCATCCAACGTCAGCGCAGAGGACCTCCACACCCCGTGCTGCTCCATGTTTATCTCCCTCCGTTTTCACGAAAATCATGATCCCCAGGCTTCATTCCCCCCGACCCGGCTCATGGCTGGTTCCCCAACTGGGGCCTTTCCCTGGGGCTCAGGGGGCATCCAAGGCCCCGTGTCCTCCCCTGCCAGCCTGCGGGTCCAACGTGGGAGCCATAGCTTAGAGGTCAGAGAGGATTGCTGGGGTCGGAGGCTCTGGGGTCGGATCCGCCGGCTCCCTGTGACCTTGTGAGCTTATGTTCTCTGAGCCTCAGGGGGCCTGCAGGGGGTGGGAGTAAACACAGCCCCGCTTGTAGGGGTGTCAGGATCCCATGAATTGAGCCACAGGAAGAGCTGATTCTGACTGTGTGTATGTGCGTACCTGTGTGTGCCTGTGTGTGTGCACCTGTGTGTGCACCTGTGTGTGTGTACCTGTGTATGTACCCGGTGTGTGTATACCTGTGGGGGGAACGTCTGTACATGTGTGAGGTGTGCACGGGGTACAGTCTTTGGGAGTGTACCTGTGTATGTGCACCTGTGCATGGGTGTCTACCTGTGTGGTTGTGTGTGTGCACACCGTTATTTTTGTCATCATCATCGTTTTCCTACGAGCTGCTAGTGGATGTGGATCAGAATTTTCCGGAGGGCCAAGTCAGGGAGTGGGGGGTGAATGAAGGAGGCAAGACGGCGGAAGCGAGCCACCACCCTCCTGGTGGCCCCGCGACGGGCAGCGAGCGGAGCCCGGGACAGCCGGGCAGACTCCCGTCTGCAGGAGCCACATCCAGCTCGGTGGAGATGGGCGAGAAGCTCCGGGCCAGGGCTTGGCGATTTGTGCTGAATCTCTACCCTTCTTGCCAGCGGTGCAGGCTTGAGCAAGTGCCAGGGAACCTTCTGGAAGCTTGGTTCCCTCCGCTGTGAAATGGAAGTGGGGTTAGGGTTGCTGTCAGCACCGCGCCCCTGGCACGTGGCGGGCGCCCGGCCGGCTCCCCGCAGAGCCCCCAGCAGCCGGGCTCGGCTGCTTCTGCGTGGACAGAGTTCGCAGGCTGCCCTCTCCTGGGAGGTGGGGGCTGGGGGGGGCGGTGGTGGGGAAGGCTGGGGTATGTCCCCAAGTCAGTGTGAGGGGCATCAGGGACAGCTTTGTGCTACTTGGGGGACAAAAAGTGAGCCTGGAGTGACAGCGTGAGACTCAAAGGTGGGTTTGCATATGCTGCTCCCCACTTGCTACCCCCTTAGGCGGCCCCGCGGCCTCAGTGTTCTCACCTGGAAAGTGGGCACGGTGACCCCACCTCAGGGGCTGTGAGGAGCTTCCCAGACCCCCAGAGGAGGACCTGCTGCCGTCGCCGGGGGCCCTGGAGCCCCTTCCTGCCTGGGGCCTCGGGGCTGACCCCGCGGCGGCAGCTGAGCCGGTGGAGAAGCCGCACGTTTGGTCTGGGACAGCCGCAACTCGGCTTAAACTACACCAACTCTGTTTCCAGCCCGTGCGAGTTATTTTACTTCCCATCCACATTTGTGGGCGATCGTGAGTCAACTCACCCTTTTGTTGCTCGTGATGAAAAAAACGTGCGGCGTGCTTTAAATGTTTCCCACGCTGTGTTAGTTATTAAGTGAGCGGCCCAGGCGGGAGGTGTTTACAGGGAGACTGGCGGAGCGGGCGGTGAGGACCCAGCGTGGGTGGGAGCAGATGGGGGAAACAAGAAGCTGCTCCCCTCCCCGCCGCCTTCCTCACCCCCTCGGGCTGCTCGGGGCGCAGACTCTGCCCCAAATGTTCATTTTTAGCCCAGGAGGAAACTGCAGGGTGGGGGGGTTGGGAGGGAGGCATCACGTGTACGCACGGGGTCTGGGCAGGCTGAGGCCCCGCCCTCCAGCCTCCTGCCGGATGGGACCATCACGCAGGCTGCGCTGCACAAGGGGCCACCTCCTCCGTGCGCCCCCAGCCCTGCCCCGGTCGCAGTGGGTGACATCAGTCCAGGAAGAATGGAAGGGGGCATTGGGAGGAGGCGCAGCTAAGCAAACAGAACAGGCCTGGTCTCCCCAGTGCCCAGGGCCTCAGACCCCTGACCCCCCCGACCCCACCAGCTGGAAGGCCCACGCACCAGGGTAGGGCTGGCCTTCCCACCTGGCCTCCGGGGACCCGCCTCCAGCAAAGCCCCACTAAGTAAGCGCTCTGTAGGCTGGTGCGTGTTTCCTGCAGGGTATTATAAGATCACTTGTATACAGAAGGCTACACAACTGGAACATATATAGAGTGAAACCACCCACCCATGTAATAGCCACTGAGATCCAGACATTCCACTACCCAGAATCCTTCCCAGCCAGGACCCCAAAGGCACCCACTAGTACCCACCAT
Source organism: Lipotes vexillifer (assembly GCF_000442215.2). NCBI lineage: Eukaryota > Metazoa > Chordata > Mammalia > Artiodactyla > Lipotidae > Lipotes > Lipotes vexillifer. Next base: position 3,054,575 of record NW_006796283.1, read on the forward strand.
CTGTCCTCCATCACCAGAGGGCAGGCCCACGATGGTGAATTTTATGTACGTGACGTCATTCAGAACGTACTCTTTTGTGTCTGGCCTTTTTTTTTTAGCCAACATTGTGTCTCTGAGATTCACCCACATGTTGGGGTGTGTCACGTTCCATTGTGTTAAGGTACCGCGTTTCAGTAGCGATTCTGCTATTGGGGGAGATTTGCGTTGTTTCCAGCACAGGGCGATTACAGCTTGCACTGTGATGAACATTCTTGAATATGCCTGTGTGCACGTGGGTGCACCCATTTCTGTCGGGACTGTCCCCAGAAGTAGAACCGCTGGGTCATTGAACGGGCATACGCTCGGCCACCAAACACACGTTCAGAGCGTTGGTAGCAAGTTACACTCAGCCAGCCACACGTGCGCATTCCAGGGGCTCTGTCTCCCAGCCAACATTTGGTATGGTCTGTTCTTATGGTTTGTTTTCTTGTTTGCTTTTTTTTTTTTTTCCTCCAGTTTAGTCATTGTGGTTTGTGTGTGCAAAGGAACATCTTGTGTTTCATTTCGCTGTTGACTAAGGACCTTGAGAACTTAGATGCTTTGCGTATGTTTCCTCCCAGTCTGTGGCGTGCTTATTCATTTTCTGCATGATGGCTTTTTTTTTTTTTTTTCTGCGGTACGCGGGCCTCTCACTGTTGTGGCCTCTCCCGCTGCGGAGCACAGGTTCCGGACGCGCAGGCTCAGCGGCCATGGCTCACGGGCCCAGCCGCCTCGCGGCACGTGGGATCTTCCCAGACCGGGGCACGAACCCGCGTCCCCTGCATCGGCAGGCGGACTCTCAACCACTGCGCCACCAGGGAAGCCCTGCATGATGGCTTTTGATGAGCACTAGTTTTTCATTTTGTTGAAATCTAATTTATAAATATGTTTAGTATATGGTACTGCTTTTTATGTCCTGAGAAACTTTTGCCAATCCCCAAGTTGTGAAGATAATTCATCTAAATTTTATTTTAAAGCATTATACTTTTCATCTTTACCCTCAGATCTGTGGTCCATCTTGAATGAATTTGGGTGTGTAGACACCCAGCTGTGCCAGCACCATTTGCTGAGAAGCCTCTCCTTGGATCGCCTTGGCACTTTTGTTGAAAATCAGATGACTAAGTGTGGGTCTATCTCTGAACTGTTGGTTCTGTTCTGTTGATCTATGTATTGACTGTTGTGTCAGTACCCTCCTGGCTAGTTCCCGTAGCTTTAGAATAAGTCTCGGATTCAACTGGTATTACTCTTCACCTTTGTTCTTATTTTTCCAATGTTGCTTTGGCTATTCTTGGTCCTTTACGTTCTCATAACGATTTTAGAATCAGCTTGTCCGTTTCTCACAAAAATCCTGGTAAGATTATCCTTGGAGTTGTGTCAGCTTAAGGATCAGTTGAACACCCCTGGCTTCTGCATAGGATGTAGGAATCTGGAAAGAGCTTTGCTGCCTCTTCCTCACAACGATTCACCCACCTGTTTACCATTTCACGTGCTCTTCCAGAAGATCCGAATTTCTGTCTGGTATCATTTCCCTTCAGCCTTAAGAACTTAGTATTTCTCATAATATGACTCCTGACGGATTCTCCTAGCGAAAATATCTTCATCTCACCTTCATTCTTGAAGGATATTTTTGCCAGAGACAAAAGTCTGGCTTGACAGTTTTTAATTTTACTTTTAGAACTTTAAAGATGTTCTCCTGGCTTCTGGCTCCTGTTGATTTTAGTGAGGATTCAGTGGTCATTTGGGTCATTATTCCCCTGGCTTTTTGGTGCCACTTATCTTTGGTTACTGTCAAGATTCTCTTTTTATCCTTGGTTTGCAGAAGTTTGTGACAAACCTAAGTGTAGTTTTCATTGTATTTCTCTTGCTTGGGATCCGATGAGTTTCCTAAATCTGTAAATCTATGTCTTTCACCAAATCGGGGAAATGTTCAGCTGTTGTTTATCCAAATAATATTTTTGCCCCATTCTTACCTGCCTCTCCTCTGTAACTTCAAGTACACGTACAGTGGACCTTTTGATATCGTTCTGTACGTCTCTTGAGTCTCTGTGAATTTTAATTTCAATCTTTGTCTCTCTGCTTTCAAATTAAATAATTTCTATTCATCTGTGTTCAAGATCACGGATTTTTTTCCTCTGTCATCTGCATTCTGCCATATAGCCCATCTAGTGATTTTTTTTTTTTTTATTTCACACATTGTATTTTTTTAGTTCTAGAATTTCTGTTTGTTTCCTTTTTATAGTTTCTATTTTTTCTATTGAGGTTTCCTGTCTTTTCACTTATTACAAACACAGTTTCCTTTACATCCTTGAGCCTAATGAAATAGATGCTTTAAAATCCTTGTCTACTGAGTCTAACATCTGGGTCACATCAGGGTTGGCCACTGTTGGTTGCCTTGAGAAAGAGTCACATTTTCTTGTTTCTTTATATGTCAGGTAATTTTGGATCGTATCCCAGACGTTGTGAGTGGCATGTTTTAGAAACTCTAGACTCCATTATATTTGTTCCTTCACATTTCCCCATAAATTTTAGGATTCGCTTATTGATTTCAAAAAACCTACTGGGACTTTGATTGGAATTGCATTGAATCCATGAATCAGTTTGGGATGAATTGGCACCTTTAAACCATTGAGTCTCCTAATCCATGGATGTGGTGTATCCCTACATTTATTTGGTTCTCAAATAAACTTCCCTCAGTGATGTGATGCAGTTTTTCTGCTTGAAGGTTTTGCATATCTTTCATGAGTTTATTCCTAGATAGTTGCTGTTTTGTGATGCTTCAGATGGTATTGAGTTCTAAATTTCATTCTCCAGTTGTGTGTGGAGACACTAAAATAGCACTGTTGGGAATCTCTGAGCAGAGTCCCAGCCCTGCTGAGTATTTGCCACGTAATCTCAGGCAGATCCAGACTCCACATCTCTTACCTGCAGAGTGGAAGCTAGGCCGAGGTGCTGGGTATTTGTTGAGTTTTTAACCCTCAACATCGTCTCCCTCCTTCTCTGGTTTATGTCACTCTCCCTACCTGCTGGGCTTCAGGCCGGTGTTGTCTCCATCCACAGCTCCAGGGATCAGAGCATCCGTCCCCCGGCCACTGTGGCCCTCCAGAGGCTGTGACCACGTACTCTGGGCTGTCAGGAGGGACCATTTGCTGCTGGACCAGGACGGCTTGAGGCTGCACCATGGGAGAAAGCAGCCAGCAAGGGGCCAGGGCTGCCACTGGTCTTTCCCGTTATGTGAGCCAAACATTCCCTTTCTAGCTTTGGTCCATGTGGGCCAGGTTTTCTGTCACTTGCCAGCAGAGGGTCCTGGCCGTGAGAAGTCAACTCCCTGGGACTGGATTGGCCTGGGGGCTGAGCTCGGTCCTGAATGTCCTCCACCATCCTTGGCAAATAGGAGCTGCGATGGGGGCAAGTGAGGGGGACCGAGGGTCCCATTTAGCTTATCACAGCAGAGGGGGTGCCACCTCACAAGCCGTCAGAAGGAGAGCATTCAGGTTCCTGATCCAAATCCCATCTCCTCGCTATTCTGCCTGCATCTGCCTGCATCTGCCTGCAACCTCTCACGGACTCAGCCCGTCCTGTCTCCCTCTTACCTGGACCCTCGTGGTGACACTGGGCACCCTCCCCCCGCCCATAGTCCAGGGTCATCTCCCATCTCAGGGTCGCTAACTTGTCCACCTCTGCACAGGGACTCTGCCGTGCAGGGTAACATTCACAGGCTGTGGATCAGCGCATGGACGTCTTTGGGATTCATTATTCCATTCTCCACAGGGCCTTTCCCCAAGGGCCCCAGGGGGAGAGGGTTAGGGCTAGGGGCGGGGGGCTGGGGCAGGGACTCATCCTATTTACAAGTTTACCGGAGCTGCTCCAGTAAGAGAATCACGGAGGGATGGGGATGGGGGAGGTCAGCTCTCCGCCCCCTGGCCCCAGTCCCCCCCC
>NW_006796283.1:3058596-3062828 GCF_000442215.2 Lipotes vexillifer
CCCCCCGTGTCTACACTGCCTTGAGGACAGATGTTGCCACCTGGAGTCCATTCAGAGGCCGTGGCCGGGACGGTGGAGGCATCCACGCAGGAGCCAGAGCCGTGCTCCGGAAGACCTAGGAGTTGCCAGCCAGAGGCTATGAGGTGTTTGACCCTGGCCTTCTCATTCACTTATTTATTTTGAAACCATTTTAATTGCAAAACTAGCACAGTGTTCGCATACCTCCCCCGGGCTCTCCTGATATCGACTTGACTTGCGACGTAGAGCGGGACAATTCATGTTGATTCAAGGCAATCCGTCACCCTCCAGCCTCAGCGGAACCTCACCAGCTGACCCATGACCTCCTTTCTCTGGTTGAGGGTCCAGCCTGGGTCCCATACGGCATCGGTTGGTCGTGGCCCCTTAGTTAGTCTCTTCCCATCCGGGATCGTTCCTCAGTCGCCCGTGACCTTGACACTTTTGAAAAGGGAGTACTGGCCAGTTGTTTTGAAAACGTACCTCAGTTTGCATTTGTGTGATATTTTTCACCATGACACAGTGGTTGTGTATTTTGGCGGGAATCCTGCAGAAGTGATGTCGTGTCCTTCTCGGAGCGTGAGCCTGGGGTCACCTGTGCCTCTGGGTCCCCCTCCCGGCCGTGGTAACGTCCATCACTTGGTTAAGTGGTGCCGCGTGGCTGCGCTGTAAGCTACTCCTTTTCTCCTTGTAATTACGGAGCGTCTTATGTGACTATGTAAATATCCTCTTTCCCGTGGAGCTCTGGTGTGCTGATTTTAGCATCCGTCGATGGTCCTTGTCGTGGCGGCTCATCCTGCCACGTTTGAGGCATGAACACTCGCCTGCACCGACTACCCGGGCTGTGCTGGGAGAGGTCTGCCCTCCCGCACGCAGGGACTGAAGCAATGCTCTGAGCCGTTATGGACTCATGGACATTGTTTTATTCTATTGGTTATTACTGTCGTTATTACTGTAATTACTGGTTATTACTCCGTCACTGTCATTATTAATTTTGTTGCTGAAATTGTCCCAGGCTTGCCTGGCCTTTTTGCACTCAAATAGGAACCATCACTGGGGTTTCGTGCTCAGAGTGAAAGCAAACTCTCCTTTGCTTGGGGCCCTCGGCCCCTGCAGACCACACGGGACCGTCTCTGCCTGGGGCTCGTAGACCTCAGAGGGGCTGTGACAATTCAGGAGGACACACCGGACGGCCGACACCCCGGTGACAGTGTTCAACTCTCAAGGGAGGTTTGTGGGGGACGGGGGGGAGGAATGGAGGCACCACTGGGGGGGGGTCCCCCAAACTGCGGGAGCTGCTGTCATTCTTTCAGGACGAAAATGTGTCTTACCTGCGACCTCAGCCCACCTAAACTGGCCCTCACGTGTCCACGTTTGGTTTGGGAGTTTCACAAAGCGGACTTCTGTGTCCCATGGGTGGCCAATGGGGCAGAGGGGGGGGCGCCTTCTCCAGTCACCCTTGCCGAGGTCTCCGTGGTCCCCAGCGGCACGACCACAGTCCCAACTACGAGGCTGCTTGTTTCCCACTGGAGCACCAGCTAAAGGAACATCGTAACGGCGGTCTCCGGGCACCGGCCAGGGCCTGGGAAGGTCTGGGGGGCCTGCACGGGAAGCCGAAGCCAGGGGTTCTCCGAGACGGTGGAACCATCCCGTCGGAGCGCCACGGTTGCCAAGGCCCGGAGGGCGCTGCTGGCCCTGGGGCCGGGCTCTTCCACGTTCAGCCGCGCACAGGCCAGCCCGCACGAGGAAGTGTCACAGGACCCCCTGCCCTTGGAGCGTCCTGCGGGCACCTCCTCATCTGGCTCCTGTTCTCCTTCCATCACGATACGCGTGATCTTAAGGCAGCGACTCTTCCAGGAACACAGCCGGGAACTGAATCCGAGCAGGTGCTAATTCGGCTTTCTGGCGCCTAACCAGGAGTCCGTGTTCCCCCGGGACACCTCGTGGGCAGCGCTGCTCTGGACACTAAGCGCCCCTCATCCCGCAGGCGCAGCTGCCCCGTCACAGTGATTCTAGCGACGGGAGCAAACGGCTGGGCCTCCCTCCCGGGTCCTGCCTTTGAAACTGCTTAACCAGGAGAGCTGAAGCCCAAGGTACCGGAACTAGTGACGGGCTGGGATTTGAAAGCGGTGTGAGTGGCGCGGAAGCCTGGGCTTCACCCTCCCCCAGGAGGCCCACGAGGAGCGGCCTCTGCCCTCTTCCCTCGCGCTTAGGGCCCCGGAACACTTGCCACGGCAAGGAACACAGGGAGGCCCTGGGGCTCTCAGAAGGAAGCACACATCCCAGGCACTGCGATAAACTAAAGCAGGCGCTTAGAAGGCAAAGCAAAGCAACCGTGGCCGCAGAGAGGAGGCTGCCCGTGTGAGGGCTCCCTGTGCCGGCGTCCACCCGAGTGTGTGCGGACTACCTAGCACGCGCCAGGCACCACCATCTCCCGGGGGTGCCCTTCTCGAGCCAGACCTGCCTTCCGTCACCAGCCAGTCACTGGCTCTGGCCCCTGGGGTCCAGGGCCCCGTCTGGAATGCTGAACACTCCGGTGAAGAGACCAACTTTCCGAGAGACGTATTTATGAAGAAACAGAAGCAGTGCCCCCCTCAGAGCAGCTCCCACGCTGGGGACTCGGGGGACGCGGCCGGCACAGAGCCCCTGGGCAGCTGTACGGAAGTCCCCGGTGCCCGCACATGAAAGCACGCCATCCAGCTCGATCCCGGATGCGCATCCTCCGTCCAAATGATGAGAGAGGAAATGTGATATTATTTTAGGACTGGCCTCCGCATAATAGCCGACAAGGGCAGAGAGAACAATCCGGCGCTTGTATCGAGCACAAGCAGGCCTGTGCGCTCACCCCGCCTCTGCTCCAGGAAGGGGGTTTGGCATCGAGGGCCTGGGCCTTCGGAACAGATGGCCGGGCCTCTGGGTCGGGCTCCGGAGCCCGTGGCAGCCCTGATGGACCAAGGAGAGGGGAGGACGGTGCAGACGAGGACCCTGCGTGCTTGCGAGTCTGTGGAGGGTTCCCCGGGGGATGGACGCAGCCCGGCTCCAGCAGCAGACAAAGCAGAGTCCCCTGCCGGGTCTCAGAGGCCTGACAGCTCTGCCATTGCCTTTGAAGGCTTTGTGATGCCGTCAGGCTCTGCTTCTCCGGGGCTGGAGCTTTGTCGTCGGCTGGGAGCAGCCTGGGGAGCCTGTGGCCTGGGGAGCATGGCCTCTGCGGTGGCTGTGCTCCTTGTTGAACTTGAGGGCCTGTCTCCTCTGAGGGGAGTGGGGAGTGGCCCAGCCTCAGGGAGCTCTTTGGCCAGGGATTCCCCCTCCCCCGCCGGGGAATAAGCCCTCCCGGGAGGTAGGTCCAGCCCTACGGCCTCTCCTGGAGCAGGGGCCACTTCCTGCTGGGCACCCTCAGACAAGTCACCCCGCCCCCTTGGCCTCAGTGGCACCTCCTCCAAGAGGACCCAGTGCGGCTGACCCCAGGCTGGTAACAAGTATCCAGGAGCCAACACTGAGCCGGTGACACTGAGCCCCACACAGGCTCTGGCCACACGTCAGCTGACCTCAGGAGTCCCCCCCTGGCCGTTTCACACAGGAGCCCACCTCCCAGGCCACGCTCTGCACCCACCATCGGGGGACCACGTCCAGTCTGGCCTGCAAATGACGTGCAAATCCAGCCCTTGGGATCAGGCCTGCTTGCTTTTTCCCTGGGCCCCTCCACACCGTCGGCCTGTAGGCAGGGCCGAGCTGGTCCTTGTGAGTGCTCCGAATCAGCCTGAGGTCGGTGCAGCAGGTCCAGGGGGCCGCCCATCCACACCTGGACCTGTGAGGCCTCCTCCCACTTCTCCATGTGGAAGGAACACGGGAATTGAGGTCGGACAAAGTAGGGTTTAATGTGGCCCACAGCCCATTGCTCTGTGACCTGGGGTGAATCACTTGGCCTCTCTGGGCCCAGCCCCTCATCTGGCGGTGGGGTGCTCAGTTCACATAGCACTCCCAGAGCACATGGGCGTTCTCGTGACAGTTCCATGGGGTGACACTGTCCCACCACCCCGTCTCTCAGATGACAAAGCAGGCTGTCACAGGGCTGGGGGCGTGAGGGCTGTGCAGTCACGGAAGCCACCACCGGACCATCGACCCCAGCCTCAGGGGCTTCAGAACAGTCACAACAAGCTGCTCCCGCCGCGGCCTCAGAAACCACAGCTGTCTGCTCCGTCCGGTCCCGCCCCCGGGAC
>NW_006796283.1:3062958-3072067 GCF_000442215.2 Lipotes vexillifer
CCCCCCCCCCCCCCCGCCACCAACTTGAGCCCCAGCAGGCCAGCAGGCGGTGGCTTTGAGCTCTTGGGCCAAGACCGCTGCTTTTAATTGCATTGTTTTCCTGTTTCAAAAATAATACCTGTTTTTTACACAAAGTTTGGAAACGACAGCAAAACCCGAACAGGGAAATTTCAAAATTCCGCTTGATTCTGCAGCCCAGGGATGCCCACTGCTGACTCGGCAGGCTCCTGTGCCCCGAGCACACAGGTCTCCTTGCTTTTTCATAAAATTAGCACCGGTGTCTCTTGTAAGCAGCTTTTCACGCAGACACAGAAGGAACAGTTTCCTGGGCGGCGGACGCGGGATTCCAGTGCTTTCTGGCGTCAGGCTCTATCGCGGCTTTTAGGTAGATCATGTCCACCTTAGACATCACGAGGTGGGGGGAGGACACACCTCACCTGGTCTGACTGCTTCCAGGATGAACTCACGAAAGGCAAGAAGGCTCTGGGAAACAGCCCTGAGTGTTATCCTTGTCGCATGCCCTGGCCAGACTCGCAGAGTCTATGTGTTTTAAATCTTTGACAATTTGCTGAAGAAAAACAGCACAGCGTCTCATCACGGACGTCTCCGTGCTTCACGGAAGCAGCATGTTCTGTGCATCAGCCGTGGTATTTCTTCCTCACGTCGCCTGTTTGTGTCACCGCCTGTTTCTTGGTTCCCCGGGTGGTGCCTGCGTTTTCCAGGGCGGCCATAACAAATCACCACAAACTGGGCAGGTTAAAGCAACAGACGTGTATCCTCTCACAGTTCTGGGGCCACAGATGCCCCAAATCCAGGTGTCGCGCGGCTGTGCTCACTCCAGAGGCTCTGGCGGGGGGAGGGGGGGGTCCCTCCTGCCTCCTCCAGCTCCGGGGGGCTCCATGATCACATGGCCCTTTTTCCTGAGTCTGTCCAAATCCCCCTCTTTTCATAAAGACCCCAGCTATTGGAATCACCACCCTAGTCCAGCATGATCTCATCTTAAGTTGATGACATCTGCAAAGGCCCTGTTTCCAAATAAGGCCCATTCACAGGTAATGGCAGTGAGAACTTCAGCATATCTTTTAGGGGGACACAGCTCACTCCGCTACACTTTGCTTTTCTCTTGCTGAATGAAAGAGGCGTCTCCTTGCAGAGATCTCTTACGAGCTGCTCCGAGCGGGGCTCTGTCGGGTTCGAGAAGGATTCAGAGAGGGGACCTGAGACCCCAGCTCTCAGGTGACCGCAGGATGAGCACCTTGGGACCCACCCCTCCCGGGTCTCCACCCCCTCCAGGGATGACATCCGTCTCCTGGGCTGTGTCCCGGGCAGAGGGCGAGTGTCCCCACGTGTCTGCAGAGCCCAGCCCTCCCCTGCTGTAACCCGTGTGTCCAGCCCTCCTCCAGAGATGGGGACGGTCACCCCGAGGAGGGAACCAGGTCCAGGGGGTTCAGAACATGCCCCAGGCCACCTAAGCTAGATGGTCAGCTGTACAGCACACTGTCACCGCCGCCTGAAGCCCTCCTGTACCGCTCACTCCTTTGTCCCTGGAGACAGGGTGGCTCGCGGGGGTCACAGCTAAGATGCCTCAGAGTCAGGACTGGAGCAGCTGCAGCAAAGGCCCTTCCCCCGACCGCAGCTACCTATCATGTCCCTCCAAACCCCACAACCTCCAACCCACATCCACTCTGTGAGCCGGTCCTCAGACAGTCAGACAGCCCCGAGGCCCATCTCCGTGGCCGCCGGGGCACAGTTCAGCCCAGCAAGACGCTGAGTGCTTACCTGCCCATCCCGGTGCCCCCGGCTTCCAGCTCCCAAGTCCTGCGGCCACTCCATCACGCGTGTCTGCATATGTTCAAACATTTAGTCTCCTGCTTAAAACAAAACAAAACAAAACCATTGCCTGGGGCGGAGCCAGCCCAGCACAATGTGCCCTGTGTCCTGCCCCTGGCGGCCCTGGGACAAGAGGGACAGTCTGCAAGTTCTCGGGCCCCGGACCCTCTGCTCAGCCCCTGCCCACATACCCCTTCAGCAGGCAGCTCACAGGAGGCCCTGGCCACAGGAAGACAGGACGGGGACGAGACAAGCTTCCCTAGGGGACAGCCACACGGCACCCGCAGCCCCTCAGCCCCAGTACTCACAGCAAGGACTGTGCTGGCGGGGGCCTCAGACCCCCACCACCACCTGTAGGCTGTTTTAGAAGCATCTGCTCTGGAGCGAGCTAAGAGCTGGTGGTGCCCGTTTGAAGACGTCACTGGTCCCTTTCTGTGTTTTCTAACTGCAGCACGTCTTTGTGTGGAATAACAATTAATAATAATGATTATAATGAAGGGGGAGGGGGAGGGGGAGGTTAATTTTCGAAGCTCTTGCTGTGAGCCGGGCACTGAGCATCATGACCTCCTGCATCCCTGGCACAGCCCCGGGGGGAGGTCTGGGGTCGCAGGTGCTCACTTATCCTAAAATGTGCAGCCACCCGCCTGGAAAATCAGCCCCATGCTCACATGAGACCCAGCAGTGCACGGAGGGTTTGGTGCATGTCCAGCAGTTCAGTCCTCACGATAATCTCGAGAGAGGCCGGGCACGACCGACCATCCCCGCAGGGAACAGGAGGGGACCTGAGCTCCAAGCGGAGAGGTGACCCGCTCAAGGTCTCCAGCCACGCTTCCTGGAAGCAGAGCTCCGGTCCAGTCCCCTAGGTCTGTGCTGGAAAGTCACGTCTCTCCAGCGACTGGCATTCACAGGTGCACTGGAGTGGGTGTGGCTTTGGGGGTGTGGTGCTCCTGTCCCCGCCCTCCCCGGGATGCGTACCTACGGATGAACCTAGCCAGCCTCCCAGGAGCCGCGCTGGAGCTTGACTGTTCTCGGTGAAGTCAGTGCCGTTGCTGTGCTGAGTTTGTGGGTCTCGGAGGCATTGGTGTCTGCATTCTGGGATGTCGGGGGTCTGCTGGGTGTGCGTGCACTCACACACACACACACACATACACGCTCTCTCTCTCTCACAGAAGTAACCCTGTGTGTATGTATCTCTGCATGTCAAATGCCAGCTCGTTGCTGGATGTCCAGGTAAAGGCACCACCAAGACAGTCTTTGTTGAAACGACGGCAGAAAAGATAAATATCTGAAGGAGGAAAAACAAAAACCGTGTCAGAAAACCTTAAACCCAGAAGGACCCTTTAGGAATCACCCAGTTCAACCTCTTTGTTTCACAGATGGAGAAACCAGAGGCCAGGAGGCGGGGAGATGTAACTGACATCATTCAGGACACGGGTCTGTTCCTGCCACTGAGAGCTCTCCTCTTGCCCACAGTCCCGTACCCGCCACCCACCCAGAGATCATCACATCTGTAAAGTTCTGTGTCACAAGCAGGGGAGGCAGAAAACAGGAGCATTCCTTGAAGGAGAGAATTTGGAGGTAGTGAGCACATCATCATCACCATCACCGTTATCTTTATCATCAGCACCATCGTCCCACCACCAGCAGCATCGCCACCGTCACCACCATCATCATTACCAGTATCCCCGCACCACCAGCACCACCGTCACATCACAACGATGGTAGCAGTCCACTGGCTCTGTGTCAGGCTCTTTCTTAAGCGCTTTACAGACGTCATTTCCTGGAATCACCCTGACAACCAATATGTGTTATCCCCATGTTCGAAGGAGAAACCTGGGGCTCAGAAAACGGCAGGTGTCTGAAATCCCATGGCTGGTGAGCGGCAGGGCTGCCCACGGTCGCAGTTCGCCTGGTGCACAGATCGTGGAGGTGTCTCGCGGTGGCGCTGGGCATGTGTAAGGAGGTTTGGGGGCAGTAAAATTAAGCAGAGACGCCTGGAGAGTGAGCAGAGCAGGACAGGGCCTGCCAGCCGTGCAGCCCTGCCTGGGGTTTGGAGAGAGGCCGTGCAGGGGGCTCCTCTGGGCTCAGTGCAGAGCATGAAGCCCGGGAGAGCTGTTCCCTCTCTGGCCGGGCCCCAGCTGTCTCTCCCTCTCTGGGCCTCTGTTTCTTCACCTGTAAAGTCAAGAGGCTGGACCAGACCATCCCCAAGAGGCTTTGTGGTGCTGCCATCATCGGATGCTCTGTGCAATTGCCCATGTCGCGTGGTCACGCTGTGTTAAGCACAGATGGCTCCCTGGAGGGGGTGGGGTACATCCTGAACAGGTTTAAAAGAGGGAAGGGGCTTCGAGTGACAGGAGAGCATCCCAGACTGAGGGGCAACTGTGTGGTGAAGAATGAAAGGACAGAATGAGACCATTGTGGGCGTATGGAGCTGAGGAGTGAGGTGTACGAACATGAGTAAGGTCCAGAGCGGGGACTGGTGCACAGTGTGGTGTATGCGTGCCACAATCTAAGGATCTACAAGAAGGCTTCATAGAGGAGGGGACTTCTTGGGTGCGTCTTCGAGGATCAATGAGAGTTTGCTGGGCTGGCAAAGTTGGCAGGAGGTGAGGAAATGCAGAGTGAGGTGGGGGAGGCGGAGGGGTATTTAGGGTGACGTGTAGCAGCTCAGTGTGGCCTGAGTTGGGGTGGGAAAGGCAGAGAAGGAGGGAAGGCACTGAGACCGGGAGGCACTTGGCCCTGGCGGCCAAAGGCCTTGAGTCTACAGCTGAGAGTACGCGTTACCCTACGGGCACTTAGGGAGCCATGAGCGGCCTCTGAGCAGGGACGTGACACGACAGAATCCATGTTTTAGAAAGACACCCCCCCACAATGATGTCCTGGATGTTTTTGCAGTGAGTTGTTCCATTACTGACACTAACCCACCTTTGCAACCCTGAACAGCTAGACTCTCGGTAGCGAATACCATGTGGGGTTGTGCCGGGCCTGGGGTGCCGCTGAGTTGGAGCGGCGGCACTCGAGCCCTGGGAGTTGTGCGGGCTCACCGTGTGCGCGGGGAGCCGGGCACGGTGCCCCGTGTGTTCCAGAGCCTGCACGACATGTGAACGCCCTGTTTATCTGAGTCAACGCCTGGCAGTGACCGCCCCGGAGGGCAGGAACCACTGCATTCCCACCAACCTCGTGTGCGCAGGGTACCAGGACCACGCAGGCAGCAGTCAGGTGATCTGCTCGCCCAAGTCAGGTCTTCGAGGGCCTTGGCCAGGTGACAGCCTCAGCCCGGGTGTGAGCAGGTGTCCAATACCCACGCCCCTCCGTGGAAAGGCTGCCTGGGAGGCTGAGAACGACTGGGAGGAGGGGTTGATTGGTGACGTCATCCTGGGCGCTGGGCTGGCCCTGCTCCCGACCTTTCCATCCGCCGCGGTGCCGTCGGAAGGGATGGGGCCCAAAGTGGGGGGGGTGGCTTTGCTTGGGGCGGGACTGGTTTTTTGCTGATTCTGCAAGATACAGTGGGAAGAGGAGCCCGGGCCGCTGACTAGGATGCGCTGCTCGGATCTTCCTAACGCCTGTCGGGCTGGCCACGTGCACACCTTCTGGCCAGCAGGTCCCATGGTTCTTCCTGCGATGGCAGACATGCTGTCCCGCTGTCCGGCCCAGCTTCTTGGCCACACGTGGCCCCTGAGCATTGGGAATGGGGCGAGCACAGCGGGAAAGTGAATTCCTACTTTTATTTCATTTGAGCACAAACCACCTCCTGTGGCCCCGATGCAGACAGCACAGCTCGGGGCGGGGGTGGGGGGGGTGGGGCCAGGTTCTCCCCGCAATGACAGAGGAGGCCAGAGCGAGGCTGCACTCCCGCGGTTTGCTTTTCCCCCCGGGAGGCTCCGTAGCTCCCCCAGGTCCTCCTGAGGAAGGGGTTGCCCTGGGGATGGAGTCCCAGATAAGCCTCTGCTCTCTGCGCAGGCTGGCACCACAGGGGGAGGGGCAGGAAGCAGGACCAGCTGGAGGCCAGCGGGCAGGACGTGACAGAGAGCTGTGGGCAAGGACTAGTGGTCATGCTCGGGTCCGAGGCTCGGAACCGGGGGGGACCTGGGGGTGTGCGGAGCCTGTGGACACGAGGCCTCTTTGGAGTCAGGTCCTGCAGCCGCAGGACCGCGCTTCCTGCCAGCCAGTGTGTAGCCTGGGCGTCAGGGTGGGGCCGTGGTGCCAAGGGTCCACTCGAGAAGGCCTCTCCACCGCCCGCCCTGTGCTCGGGCCCACGTGTTGCCCACAAAGCCCCCCGCTCAAGCCACTGTGCTCGGCAGGCAGCCAGGGAGGGTCCAGCCCTTCATGGAAGTGTGTCCCGGGTGGACCCTGGTGACCGAGGCGTGGACAAGCAGAGAGGGCCGGGCGGCGCGGGCTCTGAACTGACCTTCCCCGGCCATTGCGAAAAGTGTCTGCAGGGCCGGGGCCCTGGGCTCCGCACATCCCCACACTCACGTGCTGGGCACCCGCTGCCGACGGAGGGGCTGGAGGTGGGGCTCCGGCTGGGAGCCTCGGGGCAGGTCCCGGGAAGAGGGTGGGGGGTCGCTGTCGGGCTGTCCTGACCACGAGCTGTGAGTCACGACCACTGTGGGAGCTGGGGGAGCGTGGTGGGGAAGTAAGTGAGGCAGGAGAGTCACTGCTGGCGACCACGCAAGGTCGTGTCCCCTAGCGCTCTCACGCAGCCGTGGGGGCGGGGCGGGGAAACCAAGCACAGGGCGGAAGGAGGAGGCGGGCCTGGGCTGCGACCCGGACCCCGCGGCGCCGCCGCCCAGCACCTCTGGACCCTCGCTGGCTTGGGTGCGCTCCCAGCGAGATGGGCGATCGGAGGAAATCCTCGCGGGCTCAGCCGCAAGAGGAGCCGTCGGGGACACGTTCACAGGCTCCTGCGCGGCTGTACGCACTTTGCTGGTTCACTTGTCCGCAGATACGAGTGTTCCTGGGCAGCGGCCCTGCTGCAGACACGGGGGTTGGGGGGTGGCAAGCAGGGGAGCAGGCCCGGCCTCTGGTTCAGGGATCCTGAGTTCCAGAAGAATAGGTGTGAGCGCACGCACACACACACACACACACACTCACACTCACACGTGGGCATGCACACACGTGCACATGTACGCAGGCACACTCACGTGTACACATACTCTCTTGAATATACATACACTCTCACGTAAACGTGTACACACTCGCACACACACTCAAGCATGCACACGCACGTACACACACTGACCCTTGTATTCATGCATATCCGTGGATATATGTACACATTCACATATGCACATACACTCTCACATACACATGCTCCTCGCATATGTGTAAACACACACACACACTCAGGAACACACACACCTCCCCTAACACATGCCTATACACACGTACACACAATCGCATGTGCACGTGTACACACACACTTGGGCACACGGTCACACACGCACACCGAGCTGAGGTCAGGTCACCCACCCACCTACCTAGCGTGTTCCCTCCTATCCTGGCCTCAGTGTTCACCCCTGAGGAGGCGTCCATGACAGGCATGGCCCCCGGGAAGCAGAGGCAGCCTCCTGCCAGTGCCCGGCAGGGACAAGCGGGGACATCAGGGACGGCCTGTGCCCACTGGCGTCCACTGGCGTCCAGAGAGGGACCCGCTCCCTGGGCTGGTCCCAGACCCAGGCCCGCCGGCTCTGCGCCCAGACGGGGCCACTTGCCCCTGCAGGCTGGCCCACGCCAGCCCGCCGTGTCTCTTCAAAGACCCAGGAGGAATGCCTCATCGCTGACCTTCGCCCCCAGGAAGTCGGAGGGAACGGTGGTTGGGGCCATCACAGCAGGTGGCGAAAACGGAAGCAGGACTTTTCTTTCACGTCATTAAGTGGAGGAGCTGGCTCGTGCCAGGGCCAGACTGGGATGGCTCAGCCACTTGGAGAGAAAACGGTCCCAGGGACCTTGCCACATTTTTTCTAGAAGAATGTTGGACGTTCTGGTGGCCAGGTATGGAAAAAGAAAACCTCTGTACACTGAAGTCATTCATGGCCAGTGGCGTGGAGGCGTTTACACAGGCCAGGCGGTGAGGGCGCCGCTGCTCCTAGAGCCGCCCCGGCTAAAAGGGCCAGTTGTGTCCGCGCGCCGTGGCCGGTCACCCCGAGCAGCACAGAAACACACGTGAATGCGCCTTTTGCAGCTGGGGCCTTCCTCGCAGGCTCCAGATAAATGACCGACCTGAGCAAAATGTAAATTTGTAGTTAGCCCTCGGAGACATAATTATAGGAGAAAAACAACGACAGTGGCATTTGGACGGGGGACGGCTGGCTCCTTTCCTGTAGCCGGGCTGGGTGTCAGGGGGGCGCCCAGGACGGGGAAGGGGAGCAGGCTGGGCCCGGAGGCCCCGAGGCCCCGAGGCTGCGGCTGCAGACCACTGTCCGCCTCCTCCCTGCCCCGGGCCTGCCCCGGGCACTGCCATTCCTTGGGCCGAACGCGGTGATCGCCACCCCAGGCCCTCGTTCTGTGGCCGCCCCATGAAAGGGCCCATTCATGCCCCAGGCCGCTGGCTTGGGTTACCTCGGCCGGCCGGCTGGTCTCCGCCACCTCTGTTTTCTTTTCATTAGAAGGTTTCCCATATTGAAGGCCTGCGAGAGGCTGAATTCAGGTCGCTCAGGCTGAGAATGTCGGGTGCCGAAGAGCCGCCCGCGGGGCCCAGCACCTTCATGAATGAGTCGGACTTACCAGGGCAGATGGGGAAACTGAGGCTCGGGCCACGTGGCTGGCAGATGGCAGGGTTGGGGTTTGGACCTGGGCCGCCAGCTGCCTGCTGCCCTGCTGGGAGGAGCCTGGGAAAGACGGGAGTCCTGAGCCAGTGGGCAGGGCACGGAGGTCTTTCTGGAGGCTAAGGAGGGTTAGGAGAGCTGTCAGTCCCGGCGAGGGTCTGCCTCAGGAAGTCCTGCACAGCCCAACCCTCTGCCGAGTCCTGGGCCCCTCGGCCCGGGCTGGACCCCCGCCGGGCCCAGGGGCATGCAGCCCCCATGTGGGAGAGCGCGGGGCTGTGCGTGACATATGGCGGGAGGGTGTGCCTGTGTCTGTGTGTGACACCCTCCTCGGGAAGAGCACCCTCTCCTCTCCCTCTTTTTGCTCACAAGCAGGGCCACTGGGAAGACAGGAAGACAGGCAGAAACAATCGCGATCCAGGCGGGTGTCTGAGTCACGCCACCGTCAGTCTGGAATGTCTCCTTGGAAAGCGGCTGCCTCTGCTCTGGCCCCACCCGCGTGGCCACCGCTCAGG
>NW_006796283.1:3072077-3084788 GCF_000442215.2 Lipotes vexillifer
AGCAGACCCTGCAAAGGCCCCAGACAGCTCATCAAAGCAGCTTTTACGCATGCCTGTTGGGGACCTGAGCTGCACTCGTGCAGGAAAGCTCACGCCATGCTTTGTAGATAAAGATTGATTCATTTGCATTTTGTACTTTGCCTAATGTCCTCTAAGGCCTAGATTTTTTTTTTTCCCAGCTGTCAGGAAGGAGACTTGTAGGTAGGCCCTGCCCCCCGGGTGCCTGAAGGGCCAGAGGGGTCATCAAGGTCCCTCATGTCCTGGGACCACTTGGTCCTCCTCCCTTGGACACCGCTACTATGTCCAACAGCTCAGAGACCCCTGGCCACTGTCTGGGGGAGCTGGAGCTGCCCCGCCACCCCACGGGTCCTGCTTTGCCCTCCCAGCCTCTCAAATCCTCCCTGGGTGGTGGGCATCACCATTGTCACCTCCCAGACCAGGAGGCAGAAACTCAGAGAGGTTGCTGACTTGCGCAAGGGCACACAGCTGGCAGGGCACAGCGGGGGACAGAGGCCAGGCCTGCCTGTGCCAGCCTCCCTGCGTTCACGGACTATTTGGCAAATTCTGCCAACATTATGTCCCTAACGTGGGTTCCTTGGCGCCCACAGGGACAGTGCACAGGGCACACCTTCCTCGGCAGGTCTTGGGTTCCATATGCGTCGATGTTTGCTGCGTCCGTGCCGAGGAGGCTCTTCATGAGACGGGGCCCAAGAGCCACCAAATCCACACTCCCCCGTTAACCAGCAGGACCCCTGAAGAAGTGAGGGGCGCCCAGAAGGCATCTCTGTGAGGCCGGCAGCAGGCTCCCAGGGCTCAGGCAGCCACCTGCCACCATGCCCTCGCCCTGGACTCGGCCAGGTGGCCAGCGGCAGGCAGAGGCAGTCAGCGATGGGACAGTCTCTACCATGAACTTCTGCGTCCTTAGGTGGGCCTCCTGCTTCCTCCAGCCTCAGTCTCCCCATCCAGCAAAGGGGGCCAAGGAGCCCAAAATGGCAGGTGACACTTGCCGGGAAAACTCCAGGAGGGTTGAAACACCCGACCCGGCACGTCACAGCCACAGGCCTGGTCCGAGGTCTGAGGTCTCATCTCCCAGGGATGAGGGTCTCGTCCTTGGGGATCCCACTGGAGAGGACCCACCCTCAGGGCAGGGGTGGGCATCACTTTCGAGGTGGGAGGCTGCCTGGACGGATGGGTGTCCACATGCCAGGCACTGTCAGTGTCAAGCTGGAACGGCCATGTGACACTCTACCCCTGGAATTTGCTGGAGGTTTCACTCCTCCCGCCCCTGCTCTGGCTTTGGGTCCGCGGTTTCACTTTGACATGAGGCAGAAGTTAGGGGATGACTCAGGAGCTGACTGGCTCTCCCAGCACACGCGGGGGGCCCAGGGAGCCTCTGCCCCTTGGGGGTGGCCAGTGGCAGGCAGCGAGGGGACAGACGGGCAGTGGCAGAGCCAGGCTCCGTGTCTGTGACTTTGGGCAAATCGGGCCAGCACCCCTGCGAGGTTGCCTCCTCTTGGAGAGTGGAGGCTTAGTACAGCTGGGAACCGTCCAGCTCTGTTGCTTCTCAAGGCAGAAGCTGGGCCTCCCATGGGGGAGACCCTGCCGGCCACGCCCCCTCCGCAGAGCCCCACGGGGGTGTCCTGTCGGGCAGCTCTTCCTGGGCAGGGGGCTGCAGCTCCACGTCCAGCTGAGGGGACAGTGAGGAGGGAGAGAAGGCTCTGGGACCCAGAGGCCTAGGTCACCCACCACCTGGAGGCCGCTGGCCCCGGGGTTTTCACCCTCGGTACCGCCCAATAATCCTTCGTTTGGGGGCCAACCTGAGCTTCGCAGGAGGTTCAGTAACATCTCTGGTGTCTGCCTGATGGATGTCATAGCAGCCCCCCGACTGAGAAGCGCTGAGTTTCACGCCCAAGCAGGTGCGCTTGGAGGATTGGGGCAGGGGCCTGGGGGCTGTCCAGAGTCCGCCAACCTGGAGGGCTGGGCTCCCAGCCGTGTGGGGTGGTGGCCCTGGAGCGGGAGAGGCGTGCCGCGTGGCCTTGGGCGTGTTCTCAGCCCCCCTGTGAGATGGGCAGGGTAGTAGGCTACCTCCTAGGGTAGTCAAATTCATTCACTCGTGCAGCACCTGTGCATCAGCTCTTAGGACTGTGGTCACAGCGGCAGCACGGCGTGAGGGCCTCTGCTGTTTCTGCACGCTTGTGAGAGAGAGCGCGCTTCTCACACAAGGGGTGCGCGGGTGTACCACGCTGGACACACACACACACACACACACACACACACACACACACACACACACACACACGGGTGAGCTCTGAAACTGTGGCCTTTCTTAGAAACAAGAATAGACCCATTAGGAAGGATCCGGAAGGAAACACCTTCTGGGAACTTTGTCTGAGCCACAGGGGACCCCCGGCATTAGAAACTTTAGGAAACCAACTGATTGAAATACCGATTAACTGGAGGGGGTTTCTTAGCCCCTTCCTGTGCCGCTTTCCATGGAGAGGGCGATCCCAGGACCCTGAGGCCCAGAATGATGCCATGGAAATGTGAGCTGAGGCTCGGAGCCCCGGAGCGCCGGCAGGGCCAGGAGGCGGGGCCTCTGAGCCCCTAGCCCCTCGTTCAATTCAAGTTTTCAAGACAACGGGCAGGAATTTCTGGAACCTCCTCAGATGCTGTAACGAGCAGCCATAGGAAAATTAGCTTTGATTCGCAGTGTGTTTTAGCTGATTATGAATTGTACGTGCAGAGCTCGGCGCTCCACCACTGATGCAAAACCATAGGCCACAGGCGGACCGGGCGGCCCATTCACTCATTTCCACACCCATGTGCAGGATTCTGGGCCAGAGGCCCTGTGTTACCTATACCTTGCTTTACATAATAAAGGTGTTCCTAAGAGGGTGTGAAACTTGAACTTTGCAGTCCCAGCAGCAGCGCTGGCAGCACCCTCAGGGGGAACGTGGTTCAAACGACTAGTTCTGAAAGGATGCCTTTCTGTAAAGTGAAGCATTCCCCTCAATTTCACTTCTCAGAAGTGCCCTAAGCCCGTGCCTTGGTTTGTCTAAAGTGGGGAGGGGCAGCATCCGTTGGTGGACGCCTCCCATGAGGGCTGCCCCCTGACCTTGAAGGACCCACATGTCCACACCAGGGACCGGCCTCTCGCTCCTGCTTGCCCCAGGATAGCCTGTGTCACACACACTGGGCTGTGTGGCTTTGGGCAGATCCCTTGCCTTCTCTGGCCTCATTTGTGAATGAACCACTGAGCAGCTGACCTGTTAGGGTCCCTCCGGCTCTAGGGACCTGCATGGTTCCAGCTCCCCACCATCTGTGTTCCAGTCTGGCACAGGCCAGAAGCTGGACGGGGCGGGGGGGCCAGAGCAAAGGCACTATGATTTTAGGGACCATCAACTCCCACCTTCAAGGCGTGGGGAGACCTCCAGCTGAAGTTCCCCAAGCAAGTGCAAAGCAACAGTGGTGTGCGCCCCTACCAGGTGAGGGCTGGAGAGGAGGCCGGGCGGGGATGGAGATAGGGGAGCGATTGGAAACCACATGGGTACACTCACGCCACCAGTTTGGGAAGTCGTGCTAAATCCAGCCTTTGCCTCTGAGCAGCAGCAAGCCCTGCCAGTTTTGGGGTGGGCTGGCAGTGGGCCTGGGCAGGGTTTGCTGGCTTACGTACCTTTCCCATCAGGACCCCCATCACTAGGGTGGATCCCCCTGAAACAAACACCTAGGTAGAGCGGTGCTTAAAAACAGCGGGGCGGCGGGGGGGCGCGGGGTGGGGGAAGCAAAGTTTGTAACTGAAGCCGCCGCCGGTGCCTGGGGGCAGACCCCGCGGCCCGCCGGAGCACCCAGCCGGCTGCTGGGAGCTTGTTTGGAAAGGACTTGGCCCGCGCGGCCCGACCTGGGAAGCGGGTGGAGGTTGCTTTCCTCCTTTCCCCACCCCGCCCCGGAGGGGCAGAGCGCTGCGCGGCCCGGGCGGGCCTGCGGTCAGGGATGAGGACTGCGCCTCCGCGCCGCAGAGCGCTGCGCGCGGGCCGGGCGCCGGCAGCCGCCGCTGCCGTTCTGGGAGCTCGTTCGCATCCGCCAGCGCGGCGAGCGGCGCGGGGCCCTCGGAGCGGGAGGTGAGTGTGGACGCGCCGCGCCCCGCGCCGCCCGCGGCTCCCGGGCAGCGGCACTCGCTCGGGCGGCTGTGGAGGGACTCGGGGCTTGGTCCCCGGGGTCACCTGGCTGACCGCTCCCCGCCGCGTCCCCGCGCCCTCGGTGGCGCGCCCCGGCGGGGCCGGACGGACCCTCCCGGCCCTCGCTGCTCCGCGGCTCGGCTGCCCCGACCTCGCTCCCGGCCCAGGACGTGCAGCGCCGCAGACGCCAGGGCGCGCCGGGGGCTCGGCGGGGGCCGCGGCCGTGCTGCCTGGCCTCAGCCCTGTCCGGCGCCCTTGACAGAGCTTGGACCAGCTCCGCGGGACACTTTGCAAAGTGCAGCCCAAGTGGCCGCCGAGCGGTGGGTTCCGGGGAGCTGGGAGCCGCCGGGCCGGACTGCGGGGAGCGGGGGCCGGGCGGGGGGCGCGAGCGGCCGTGGGCCGGCCATTCATTTCGGATCGCGGCAGTTGGTCCCCGAGCCGGGCCGCTGCCTCCTCTGGGTCGCCCCTGGGCGTGCTGGCCCCGTGGCACTCGGACACTGCGGCGGGGGCAGCGCGCGGAGCGGGGTGGGGTCTTTCCGACCTGGGGGCTCCGCGCCGCTGTGCTCCTGCGGGGGGAGGCCACGCGGCGCCCCTACCCGGCCCGCGCCCCTGGCTGGCTTGGCGCGCCGAGGGAACCGGGCCAGACGGACCCGTGGGGACGCGGCGCCGCACGGCGGCGGCCGGAAGGGAAGGCCAGCCGGGCTCGCGGGGACTTCCCGCGGCCACCAGACCCTGCCCCTGCACCGTCCGCCGGGGGGTGGGGGTGAGGGCAACGGGGTCGGAGGGACAGGCCTCTGGGTGCAGCGGTGGCGGTGGGGGGCTCCTGCGCCGTGGCAGCTGCTGAGGCCTTTAACCCTTTCCGGACTGGCGCTTGAGCGGACACTATTTGCTGTGTGGGGACTGTGCCACGTGTTACTGCGTTAATCCTCATATCATGAGCTAGGTGGTGCCCCATATTCTAGATGAAGAAACTGAGGGCCAGAGAGGTTAGGTAACTGGGCCAGCGCAGCACAGCTAGTGAGCAGCAGTGGCTGATAGCCCCTCTCCATTCCATCAGATAGACTCCACGTCTGCCTCTTGGTTGAGCAAATGTGCATTGAGCCCTCTCAGTGCCCCACAATGTCCCAGGCATCCCCTGACCCAGCAAAGACCACTGCCTTCCTGATAACAGGCAAGGTAACAGGCAAAATGCCAGGGACAGTATCAGACAGGGAGCTGGGGGTGGGGGAGGTGGGGCGGAGTTACAGTTTAAGGAAGGACAGCCAGGGCCACCTCTGAGAAAGTGGCCTGGGAGGGCATGCCCTCGTGTACCTTGTGCCCGGCCTGGCAGGTCCAGAACCACGGGGCAGAGCCTGCCAGGAGCCTCCCTGTGAGGAGGAAGAGGGGGAATCCTGTTTGAAGAAAATAGGAAGGCCAGGCCATCTCAAGGGGGACCGTGGCCCCTGCAGCGTCTCAGCCTGGGAAGCACAGCGTGTCAGCCTGGTGAAGGATGTGTGGCCCCGCACCCGAACCCCTGGCTGGCTGCCACCCCAGGCAGCGTGGAAGCATCAGTTCCCAGGATTTCAGGGTCAGAGGGAACTTAGAGGTCATGAACTTCAAGCCCCTCATCCGGGCTTCGGTCTCCACCAGACCCTGCCTCTGGGTTGCCGACTCTGCTTGAATACCCCCGGCGACGGGGACCTCACTCCTGTCACAGCAGCCAGGCCCCACCCCTGAAACCCACCGAAGGGTTCCAAGAAGCTCTGCTGCAAGTAGAGCAGAAAGCCTCCTACCTGTGGTTTCTGTCAACTCCAGTCCCGTCATCCGGGGGCAGCACACTTGGGTTAACTCTCACACACCGTTGCCTCTACAGAATGTTAATAGAGAGATTATGTCCCCTTTTAGCCTCCTCTTTGCAAGGCCTGCGCCTTTTTCAACTTAACTTCCAGGCCAGGCACCTTCCCGCCTCCCTCCCTGGGAGAAGGTGAGCCGGTCTCCACCTGGCTTCACGCTTGTGAGCACCAGGGTGGCCGGGAAGCAGAGGCCTGCCCTCACCTCCTTTCTTCTGGAACCTTGCAACCATTGATGGTGCCAAAGACACATGTGCTCCTGGACATGGGCTCACACTTCTGCTTCCTCCAGAGCCCTGAGACTTCCGCGCCAAGCCCCACCCCATCCCTGTTGGTTCTGACTGTAAGAATTCAGTTACCCTCTGCTTCCTCGTCCGAAAGGAGGGGCTGAGAGTGAGGGGGAAGGCAGTGCAGATCAAGAGGGCAGGCTCCAGAAACAGCTGTCCACGGGCTGTGTGGGCAAGTCACCAGGACAGTGGGGGACTTCGCAGGGCGCCATGGGACAGGCTGAGGGACAGAGCGCCGGGGCACAGGCGAGCATGTCGAGTGGGCAGATGCTGCGTGGTTACTGCCCTCGGAGTCACGGAGACTCCGAGGGGTCTGTGGGAGGGGTGTGGAAGATGCAAAATACTTGAAAGGGTGCGAGGTGCCACAGCTGCAAGTCCAGGACAGAGGGAGGTTGTAGGGAACCGTCGTGCAGCCAAGGCAGCACGCACCCTGGGTCCCGGTGGGCCCGCCTCCCCAGCCCGCCCCCGCTGGCCTGCCCACCTTGGCTTTGGTTCGTTGTCGATACGTGGTGGGGAAGAGAGCTGGGAAAGGGCATGACCAGCCCACTCTCCTGCCCGCTGCAGACAGAGCTGGAGCTGGAGCCCAGCATTCAAGGCAGCCACGGTCCAGCCCGTCCTCTCCCGGACACCCTCCTGGTCCGTTCAGCATCCAGGACGCTGGCTCCTGCTTCCCACCTCGCGGCCTGGACACCTGGCGTCCTGTCCCCCATCTCCACCGTCCCACCTTCCCCATCAGGAGGCCCCTTCCTCTGTTCCGCCCGCAGTCCTTCTGGCACCCCACCTGTCATCACCTGTGGGCCTGCCCATCCCCCGCTAGACTGTCCCCCATGAACAGCCGCCGTGCTCAGAGCTCTGTCCCCGCCAAGCCGTGCAGTGCACTCAGCACCCCCTGGCTGGGGGACTTTCAGGATTTCTATTGCCAACCTCGTTCTCTGATGGAATCGGGGTCTGAACTGAGCCTAGTGGAGGGAGGAGGGTGGGGACAGGGTGAGCTCTGTGAGACATCCCTGCGATTGCCTGGGGCTAGTTTATCCTCACCTTTCACCTGGTGGCCATAGCTGGGGTGGCAGACGCTGTCTTCAGGGGCTGATTGCAATCGTTTACTTCACTCAGCCCCACCATTTCCCTGGGTGGAAAGAAAAGTAAGACTGTACGGTTGGGCAGGTTGTTCAGGGCACGAGGGCGCCGAGCCGGTACTCTGCTCAGCAGGCCTCCCTCCGCACAGCCAGGCTGTGTCCACCCTGGGGGTGCCTTGTCCTACACACCCCAAGGTCCTGGAAGCATGAGTGGCGGCCCCACTATAGTCGTGTATGCCCTGCACGGACTGCTTTCTTTGCTCGCGAGGACTGCGCACACGGTGCCGTCGCGTGTGCACCCTGGAAGCTGCCCTGCAGCAGGGCCGAAGCCTCTGTCGTTTCAGACTTGGGATTCCCTCCTTCCTCCTCGGGTGCTGTCAAGCGCTTCGGCCCCTCAGCCTTCTTATGGGTCCGTGTCACTCCTGCAGATGCCCCCCTTGGACTGGCTCTGCCGGGCCAACTTGGGGAAGGGTAGGAGGCAGGGTAGCAGGCGGGGGGGCCGGGCCTGGCTGTGGCCTGCGCTGTGAGTTCCTGCCTCCAGCTCGTCTTTAGCGCCTGTGGCCCCGCCCCTGCACACGGCCGGCCTGCGGTCGCCCGTCCTGGCTCCCAGTGACCAGAAAGTGAGATCTGTGACTGCACTGGCAGGACTTTGGGGGCCGTGACCCCGGCGTCAAACTATAGGTTTCCTGCTCATTACTCACCCCAGTTCTTGTCAGGATTGAAGTGGTCTCTTAGAATTACATCCTTGTCTAAATAAAGCTGGCGTTTTGAAGGACAGTTCCAAATATAAGCTCCCTTTATGAGCGTGGGGAGAGCCTGAGGATGGAGGGGGGCTCCCTCCAAAATGCGGGGCTAGTCTGGGGGACCCTGGGGGCTTACCTGCCACATCCCGACACCGTCGTCCCAGGCCCCCTCCCCGCCCCATCTTCCCCATCACCCAGAGCTAGAAGCAAGAGGGGACCACGGCCTGCCACCCAGGAGCTGGCAGCACAGCTGTCCTTGCCTCCCCCAGGGGCGTCCTCACACCCACAGCTCTCACCTGCCCACATAGGGGTGGGGGGGTCACTCGAGTGAAAAATGGGTTTGGGGGGAACTCGGAGCCCGGGGTCAAGGCCCGCTCAGCCTCCCCAGAGGCCATAACTAGGCAGTGGCCCCCTGGGGGGCCCAGTTTGCATCACAGAGAGGGCCAAGGGGAGGTGGCCTTCAAGGTGCTGTCCTTACGCAGCTGCCTGTCCTGGGCTCGGCCACCCTACCTGTAGCCAGAGTCAGCAGCCAGTGGAGCGGGGAGGGACCATACAGGTGAGGGCAGGTGGACGGGACAGGGACCCGGGACCAGAGCAGCCTGCTCCGCCGTCTCCAGCCCCCTGGCGGGCAGGCAGGCAGGAGCCAGCGGCCGGCTGTCCTGCTAACAGCCTGTGTCCTGACTGTGGGCTGCTCGCAGGCGGGCGTCCCAGCCAGCAGCTAAACAGAATCCACATTCATGAGCGGCCCTTGAGTCTTTCCAAAGGCCCGGCCCGCCGCCCTGCAGAATGTGACCATTGCATTTTCTGAATTCCTCCGGGGTGGCCGGGCCAAGGTGTCCGTGTGTAAACGGGGACTGGCTTCTGCGGGCCATGCATGTGGCCGGCCGGGCGCTGCCCTCTGAGGACGCTGCGGAACAGGGTCTCGCTGGGTTCCTGGCTAGGGGCGGGGCCCGGGGGGGTGGTCAGTGGGGAATTGCCACGGCCGTGGCTGGACGGGGCGAGGGAGCCAGGACCAGGTCCTGGTACTGGAGGAGGTGGCCCCATTGGCAGAGGCTGTGGTGCTGCGGGCTGGTGGGCATCTCGTGTCCTACGTCAGCCCTACTCAGCAGGCACCTTTTTCTTAAAAAAATATATATATAGTTCATGTATCGAAGAATTCACCCTTTTAAAGTGTACACGCCACCAGTGGTTCTTAGTGTGTTCACAAGGTTGTGCAGCCATCACCACCGTCTTGTTCTAGAACATTCTCATCACCCCAAAAAGAAACCTGGTACCCACTGGCAGTCACTCCTGCCCCTCCCCCAGCCTTGGCAACCGCTAAGCTACTCTCTTTCTCTATGGATTTGCCCATTCTGGACGTCTCACCTGGACGAAACCACACAGTGTTTTTCTTTCCATGACTCTCTTCACTTGGCGTGGCATTCGCCGGGTTCATCTACATTGCAGCCGGGATTGAAACTTTGTACCTTTTTAAGGCTGAATAATATTCCAGCGTGTGCACGACCACACTGTGTGTATCCATCATCCGCGATGGACACTTGGGCACTTTCACCCTTGAGCTGCGTGGATGACTCTGCTGTGAACATGCGTGTACAGGCGTTTGTGTGGACGTGTGTTTTCGGTTCTCGTGGGTAGACATCCGTGGAGTCACATGGTCACTCTAACCTGTCCAGGAGCTGCCAGACCGTTCCCCGCTCCAGCTGCACCATTTCCCGTTCCTGCCAGTGGGCAAGAGGATGGGGACCTCACCCTCTTTCTGGGGACAAGGAAACTGGGGCAGGGAGGCAGAGGCGCTGGCTTGGGGTCACTTGCCAGGACGAGGGGCCCGGATTCAACCTCTGCCCGGGCGCAAAGGGGAGACAGCGCCAAAGAGTGGCTGTCATGACCCCGAGGCCATGTCTTTAAGGACAGTCCTGCAGTCTTGCAGGGGGCTCTGGCCCCTGCCCCTCCCAGAGGCATCTCCCCTGAATGAAAGGGAGGCCAGGTCCCCTTGAGGCCAGACCCCGCTGCTCCGCTAAAAATGTATGGTTGCTCGCCCCTCCCCCAGCCTTCCCGAGGGGTTTCTTCCCAGGGTGACTCTGCCCTCCGAGAGGGACCAAGCACATCACTCAGGGACACTGGCTCTGAACTGACACTATTCCCAGGAGATACCAACATCACTTGCTGAGATCAGGTGACCTATGGAGTGTTAGCTCAGGTCCGTCCAAAAGTGGGCCCCCGTAACCTGTTCCGTGATTACTTCCATGGTTCCAGAGCACACGATCAGAAAAGACAAGCCCAACAACTAGCGGAATCCACGGTTCTCACCCCAGAGAGGTTGCAACGCTTGCCCAGAGCCCACCCAGCAGAGAGCAGTCAGAGGGGTGGGGGGCTGGGGCCAGGTGTGCCCTCCAGCTCCGTCCAGGGGCGTGCCCTGCCCCGGGCACTCCCAGGCTGGCTCTGGCCAGGCAGCCAGGCATGTCACGCTTGGGCACAGCACAGGGAGCGAGGCGCTGGGGCTCGGTACCCCGACCCATCAGGCTGGCTTTTCCTTAGCTGTGACACGCGGAGACTGGGAGGAGGCGGGGTCCTCCCCGGCGGCCGCAGAGCGACACCGCTGCGTGCTGCCTCGTGCCTGCGTCTAGCAATCAGTCATCTGCGCGGGACTGCCCGGGCCAGGCTGTGCTCCAGGCCTGGGCCGCTGTGACCGGGCCACCCCCTCAGTCCTCCTGGGGGCAGCGACTCCAGGAAAGGTGCGAAGGGGGCGTCTGGGCGGGGTCCGGGGAGGCCGGGGGGCAGCACGGGCCCGGCCAGCCGCCGCCTTGGGGAGAAAAGGGCGAGGTGAAGTGGCCGCCTCCCTCGCACAGCTCCGAGTCAGAGCGGGGATGCACCCGCCCTGGTCCTTACCGCACCCTTCTTTGGCCCGGGGGCCCGGGGGCCCACGCGAGAGCAGCCGCGGGGAGGGCGATGCCCTCGTGGGGCCCTCGCCAGGGCTGCAGGGGGCACGGCCCCCCTTCAGCAGTCACACCCCCACTCAGTTGTCGGGCTGGTCTGAACCACGATGGGAGGGTGGGCACTTGGCAGGTGCCGGAGCGGCAGCCAGTGCCGGGTGTCCATCCCCCAGCCGTTTTACAGGCGGGGGAGCTGAGGCACAGAGGGAAGGGCCAGGCCCCGGCATCAGGACCCCGAGGGCCTGGGCCCGGCCAAGGGGCAGGTCAGGCCGCCAGCGCATCCGGCCCACCTCCTGGCCTGTAGAACCCATGAGAGGCCGGAGCTTCGCTGCCCGCGCCCCTGCCCTGCGGGGCCGCCTTCAGATCGAGGGAGCCCGAGGCCAGGGCCTGCCCTCATCGCAGCTTGTGGCCATGTGCAGCCGTCAGAGCAGGGGTGTGCGTGTGTGTGGGCGTGTCTGTGAGTCTGTGCCTGTGTGTATTGTGGGGTGTGCACGTGTTGAGTGTGCACACGAGTGTGTCACGCGTGTGGGTACATGTGAGTGCGCTTGTGTGCGTGTGGGTATGCACGTGTGTGTGCCTGTGTGCACATATGTGACTGCTGTGTGCATGTATGACATTGTGTCATGAGTATTGCACGTACACATATAATACGATATGACCGAAGTACACAGGTAAGTTTAAATGTTCTAGAAACTACATTTAAAAACAAAAAAAGAAACGGGTGAAATTAATTATATTTAAAACAATATGTCCAAAAGGCCATCACTCCAACATGGGATCAATACAAAATCAGGGAGGCAGTTTAGGTTCTTGAGGTCCGGCGTGTGGTCGTGGCCGCCGTGCAATGCTGGTCTCCAGGTGCCCTTCAGCTGTGGAATCCCTGACGCCCACCCCTAGCACAGGGCCCCTCCCCCATCCAAGCCCTCCTCACCCTTCTCACCTGCTTCCTCCAGGAAGTCTCTCCAGACTGCACTTCCTTCTCTGGGCCTCAGTCTCTCAAGGTGGGGTTTGTGACCCTGGAGCAGACTCCCGTCTCACCCAGGTCTGCTGAATCAGAACTGCTAGAGGAGGGCCTGGGGTCTGCATCTTCATAAGCTCCCCTGGTGACTTTAAGGCTTCACCCACGTGGAAGTTCAGGACCTTCTTAAGCCCTTATCTTTTTGTCCCTAGATGCCACGTTCCAGGTACGCTGGACAGCAGCTGTGCCCACGCACACCACTTCCTTGCTCACCACCATATCATTACACATGCTGTTTTCCTCTCTTTGGGATGTATGGAAAACTTCTATTCATCCTTCAAAACCCACCTCTAACATTGCCCTGCCTTTCCTCTGAGAAGGCTTCCCTTCCAAGGGAGCATGAGTCCCCTCCCCTCCATTGCTCCTTCTTAATTCTGCCCTGCGCACAGTGATTCCATGTCTCAAGTCCCTGGTGTGCTGGGACCCGGTGCCAGCTCCTCTCCGAGCTCCCGGAGTCTGGCCAGGCCCCAGCATGGAGTGGCCTCTGAGCATGGATGTGGAATGAATCCGGGCGTGCGTGGGTGGGTCGGTCTCTGCAATCTCAGTAAACATCTGGCCACAGGGCCTGGCAGGAAGCTGACCTCGAGGGTACCACTCGGCTGGCAGCCGTCTATAAATACATTCTAAACTCGGACCAGCCCACATGCATTCCT
>NW_006796283.1:3084965-3093971 GCF_000442215.2 Lipotes vexillifer
GGCAGCCGGCGGCCCTCCAGGCCTGGCCGGGGTGGTCGCTCCTGGCGAGCGGGAGCGTGCCCGCTCCAGGGTCAGCTCAGGGCCCCCGAATCCGATTGTTATCTGAACAAGCTCACCGGCAGGCCAGTGCCCAGGCTGCGTCTAGCTCTGAGAAAGGCTCCCCGTGCCGGCAGCCTGCTTTTCTTGGATGTCCAGGCTGTGTTTATGCCGGGCTGGTGCCTGGGGAATAATTAAAGCCTCAGAGGCTCCGGAATGGCCTGCCTGCTGTTCGTAGGTGCTGAATCTGTGTGTGCAGGCCCGAAGCCTCCTGGGCCATGTTGCCCGGGGCCTGTTGAGCAAGAGATTGAGGCTGGTGTTCAGGGACTGTGAGCTGAGCCCCGCAGGGCCCAGGGGACCCCGTCGTGTCGGGCAGGACGAGGGTCGCGGGAAGGGTCAGCCAGGCTGGGGTCCTCAGTGTGTCCCCTCCTGGGCCCTCAGTCTCCCCACTCGCCCCGCAGCACAGCTGTGCCTCCTGGCACAGGCGTGCAGACCTGTATGGCCGGCAATCGGTCTGCAGGGCCTTTGCCAGCCAAGGGCCAGGCCTGGTGTGCGGCGGCAGACCATCGTTCCCCCAGAAGGTGGAGTGGACGCCATCTGGCAACCAGGCGTCTCGGGCATGTACCTTCAGGAGAGGTTGTCAGGCCCCGAAGTGTAGAGCGGCGATGGGACCCCAAGAGAGCAGTGCCGTCGAGGGAAATGGGGTGCAAGCCACAGAGACCGCTTCTGATTTTCTGGTGGCTGCACGAGGAAAAGAAGCAGGTGGCATGAACTTTCATGACGTGTTTTATCTAGCGAGCATCTCAATGTGTCGTCTGTAAAAGTGACCAGAGAGCCATTTCACATTCTTCCGGGCTCATCCTCGAAGGCCAGGTTTCGGGGGCAAGGGGGAGCATTACTGCGTGCACTCAGGGCAGCCTGGGGGCAGGGGGAGGGGGTTGCGCTCCCATCCCAGCTCCCCAGTGGCGCCCCCCTCGGGTCAGGCCTGGCGTGTCCTGGAGCCTGGCTATGCCTGGTGGGTTCATGGCCCGGAGGCCCGGGAACGTGCAGGTTCAGTGGGTGAGTGAAGGAGACTCGCGGTGTCCGCGGGGACTCAGGGCTCGGGGACTCCCAGCGTCGTGGTTTCCATGGGGTCTCCGTCCTCATGGTCCCCACAGACAGCCGTGTCCACCCCGGACACCCAAACCTCTCGGCCTGCCTTTCACCTGCTCCCGCCCAGCCCCTCCCTACTCCCCTGGATGCCACCTCGGCCCAGGCAGCCTCAGGCCGGCTCAGGCGGCCCCCACAGGACTGGATCAGCCCTGGGACCCCCCTGCCTGGGACAGACTCTGCAGGCAGGTCCTCAGGAAGTTTCAGAAAGGAGGAAGTTTCTCTGTGACCACAGCCACAGCCACAGCCACAGCCACAGCCACAGCCACAGCCACAGCCAGTTAGGAAGCTCTGGAGGTGGGCGGGTAGACACGTAGACGACACATAGGTACACAGGTTATTGTACGTGATATATTGTTACATGTATAACACTGTATATTATACAGTGTTGTATACAGTGTATCACCCTAAATATTTAGTTGTGTGTAAGTATATATGTAATGTTATATAAGTTGCACATTTGGGTTACTGGGATCCTGTGCCGTTCCATGTACCACGTGCCAGGCACCGTGCTAGGATTTTGCCCAGATGATTGGTGTTCCTCTCACTGTACCCCTCCGGGCAGGTAATATTAAGACACTACAGTTCCCATTTGAGGCTCCGAGACTGCAGGGACTCGTCCGAGGTCACACACCCAGCAAGGGGTAGGGATTGGAACCCCGATGTCGGCTCCAGGAGGCCGTCTGTCCATCCCACCATACGGCCCCCACCACCAAGAGCACTGACTGCCTTGAGACTGCCCCTCCCCTCCAGACACCTGTCCCCGAAGGCCACGGCCCTGGGCTGTCCCAGGTGGACTCTGCCGCCTCAGCCCACGCTGGTCATCTCGCTGCCGGCCGAAGCCCCTCCGCCCAGGCCCCCGCACAGGCGGAGTCACCCGCAGGGATGTCTGCTGTCCGTTCCCATCTGACACCCCACTCTGGGTCCTTTCTCCTTGTCACCCCACTTTCAGCTTGACCGCGTTCTTATGCATTGATTCTCTTGAGTACAAGTGACAGAACAATTCCTGATTGGCGTGTGGGGTTGAGAGGGCCCTGGGATGGTCAGGTTCCCCGGGCGATGCCTGCGAGTCGGCCTCTCAGCCGCTTGGCTCTGCCTTTGCTGCACTGGCCTCACAGGAGACCCTCCTGAGGCGGGCAGAGAGACCCCACGGCTCGGGCCTCTGTCCCACCCGCCAGCCCAGCAAACGGTCCTGGGAAGCCTCTCCTTGGTGGATTCGGGCTCACCACTCCCGGGTCTCCATGGCCTGGGGATGCCCTGGGGCAGGTCTGTGTTGTGCGCCCACCCCCGGACCTGAGGTGGGAGCGGCCCTCCCAGTCTCCTGGCCTGGGCCTTTCCCTCCCCCCATCCTCCGTCCCTCAACACAGGGTCTGCCCGCCCCTCTCCCGGCTGTTGGGGAAGGGAGGGTGAGGACAGAGGGAGGTGGGCAGATTTCAGGGTCCTCAGGAGGAGGGGAATGCAAGGCTGTGCGTCTTCCTAAGTCAGTAAATATGAGTCTGAATATTTATTTATATAGGTATCCTGTGTGTATGTGTCAGACAGATAGATGACGGATGGATGGATAGATAGATAGATTCTCTCTGTGAGATTGCTTTTAGCCGTGAACCAAGGTTTCAGTGGCTGCAAAAGTTGGAAACCCCCAGGCTAAGACGACCTCAGACCCCTTGTTCCAGATGTCCTGGCATCCTGGCATCTGGGAGTGACAGTCGAGAGAGGAACCTGGCCCTCACCCCCGAGCCTCCCGTTTGGGGCGCAGGCCCCTGGGTGTTAGGGCTCCTGGACCGTGGGGCACAGGTCAGAGGCATCTCTGTCCCGGCCGGGTTGGCACATGGCAGACGGCACCGCTTCCGTCAGCACACTGGACAAAGCTGAGTCAGGGAAAACAAAACAAAACCCTCAGAAAGCGCTTTCTACCAGCAAATAGAGACAGTGCTGGAGGAAGTGAGTGTCCCCTCCCTCGGATGAGGCTTTGATCCCTGCCCCTCCTGCTGCGGAGTCCGAGGGGCTCCTACAGTGACCGTGGCGGGGGGGAGCGAGAGGGGCACAGGGCCCTCCCCTCACTTCTCACCAAGGTCCCCCTGCTCGGGACACATCTGGGTGCAAAGATGCATTCACCGGGGAGGAGGATGGGCTGGCCGGCACCCCGAGGAAGGGGGACAGCAGTTCTGCACATGAACTTGGATCTGCATCCTTGGCAGTAGCCCGGAGCGTCTGGGACAGGGATTGCGAGCAGACGGTCAGGTGGGATCCAAGTCGCTTTCCCACGGGAAAACAGTCATTTTCATGGGTCCTGGGACAAAGCTGATGGTGATAACGTTACAACAGCCATCACTGGTGTGCACTTACTGTGCTGAGAGCTTGAGTTGCACCATCCTGTTTAATCCACTCAATACCCCACTTAGAGAAGAAAGCTAAAGCTGAGAGGTTTTGAGGACTACAGCTACCCACTGCTGTGTAACAAGCAGCCCCAGCCTAGGGGATTCACACAGCTGCAGTTGATCACTTTTCGTCATTCTGCAGGGTGGCAGCGGTGCTTCTGCTGGTCCCGCCCCGGCCCTCAGGGGCAGCACTGGGTTGGCGGAAGGCCGGCTGGTCCCAGCTGGCTGTGCTCATGTGGCTGGTGCTTGGTGGTTTGGGCAGAGGCCAGCTCAGAACACCCAGCCAGGCAGCCCCGTCTCACGGGTGTTCCTTCCCCAGGGCTGGGCCCAGGGCCACCTAAGTGGGAGGGCTGGACCGTGCCCACAGGCCAGCAGGAGTGCTGGGACCCCAGGGGCCGGGCACCCAGGAGGTGGGAGCCACGTTCCAGTCCCCACCCCTGCCAGGCTCTGCGTGACACAAGCATAGTGTGGCCCCAGACAGTGCTCCGCCCTCTCTGGACCTTGATTCCTCAGGGAGGATCTGGGGATTACGTCATCGTGCCTGCTCACAGACCAGGCGATGGAGGTGGCAGCTTGGGGTGAATGGAGGGTCCAGGTGAGCTGCTCCTGTCAGCACCTGCCGTCGTGGCCATCGCTGGGGAGCCCAGAGCCATTGGCCCTCATGGTGGGAGGGGACGGGGGCACCAGTGGACGAGCCTGACCTCCAGGGTCAGCACACCCAAGCCTGGGTGCCGCCCCAGCCTGCGGCAGCCTTTGAACCTCAGCATCCTCGTGACCCCAGCTCCCCCCGGTTTCGAGCAGCTCGAAAACTGGCTCCATTCTCCAGATGGGGAAACTGAGGCCCCACCTGCCGGCAGAGGGGCCACATTTAGGCCTCTGCGGGTGACTTCTGCTCTCCTAGGAGCACCCTACCCAGGCTGGCCGGGAAGGAGCACAGTCCCGCGGTCACTGTGGTTCCTGGAAGCACTTTGCTTTCTGGAACCTTCGCACCCAGTGGCCTCCTCGGGGCCTGGGACCCAGCCTCTCCAATCAGTCCCTCCTCTCAGCTGTGAAAACAAAGCAGCGGCAACAGGAGGGCTGGCTCGGCTGCGGGTCAGCCGGGCGCCACAGTGCAGGGACCCCAGTCAGAGGCGCAGGGTGAGCTGGTATCGCGCCCTGGCTCCGTCTGTGCCTCTGGGCATCTTGGTAATAGGCAGAGGTGCCCTGCTCTCCAGGTGGCACGGGAGGGTCTTCAGGGGCCCCCAGCACAGCGGGTTACTGCGACCGGGGGCTGTGCCAGCCCAGGGAAGGTGCCTAGGGATGGGACGGGGATGGGAAGGGGCCCGGAGCCAGCTAGGTAGTGTCTCCCTGTGGGAGATGCAGGAGCGTCTCCCTGAGGAGAGAGACGGACCATGTCCCGGATCTGGTCTGGCTCCCCCACCCCCAGCCCCTTGCCAGCTCTTTGGCCCACGAGGCCCTGGGACCCTCCATAGGCTCAGGGAGAAAAGGGACCCAGTCTCCAGATGGCTGCGTAAGGTCCCTCCCCCCACGGGATCACAGAGCTGACCAGGAGTGAGCACTGGGGAGGAGGGTGTGTCCCCTCCCCAGCCTTGGAACAGAGCTGTCGGTGTCAGAGATGGTGTCTGTGCTGCGGGCACCCATGCCATCCAGTGCCAATCATGTCAGGTCCTCTCTGGGGGAGGGGGTTCACCTGGTGGGGGAGGGGGGCAGTTGCTTACTCCAAAGCATCACAGCACCGGCAGCCCTACTTTGAGCTGGGAGGTAAAGTACAGCACTCAGCTTCCCAAGACTAGAATTCTAGTCCTGGTGATAGACGGATTGTGGGTGGATGGCGATGGGTGCATGGACAGATGGATGGTGGATGGATGGTGAGTGGATGGGTGGAGGGATGATGGATGGATGGTGGATAGATGGATGGTGAGTGGATGGGTGGATGGATGGTGGGTGGATGGTGGGTGGATGGATGGATGGTGGACGGATGGATGGTGAGTAGATGGGTGGATGGATGATGGGTGGATGGTGGGTGGATTGATGGATGGTGGATGGGTGGATGATGGATGGATGGGTGAATGGTGTGTGGACAGTGGGTGGATGGATGGGTGATGGATGGATGGGTGGATGGATGCATGGATGATGGGTGGGTGGATGGGTGGATGACGGATGGGTAGATGGTGGGTGGATGGGTGGGTAGATGGATGACTGCGTATGCCAGGCATTGTGCCGAGCAGCAGACACAAGAGTGAACCCTTCAAACTAGGCCCTGTCCTCTAGGAGCTTCCCATCCAACTCAGGAGGCTGAGTGACCCAGGTGGACAGGTGGATGGAGGTCTCCGGGCACCAGGAGTAGATGCTGCTCCGCGGCAGGATGATAAACTCTCCGGAGCACAGTGTGCTGGGATGAGAATGCCGTGTGGACATGTAGTGTTCGAAGGTTCCCATGGAGACAGACGTTTGGCATCCCAGTGGGGCCTGGCCCCCAGTCACAGTCTGACTCCTCCACTGTCCACCTGGGTCCACACCTGTGCCCCAGGCCTCCAGTGTTCCCCGCTTTCTCTGAGCCCTCACGGCTCTGCCAGGAGCAGGGTGTGGTGGGGGGCGGGGCCTGCCTGCCCCACCGCCTCACCCTGCTGTCTCCGGAGCCCTTAGTCCGTGCAGGCCCGCTGGCCATTCGTCACCCTCACCAGGTTATTTTCCAGGTGGGGAAAGAAGCTGGGCGCGGGGAGGCGGGGGGGGTGCAGGGTGTGCCCAGTGTCACATGGCCAGTTAAGCTTCCCCGGGCTCTGCTGATTCTCTCGTCTGACCAACCCGAGGGGAACAGAAAGACCCCATAAAAAGACCAGTTCACCCTAGGAAGATAAGACCGTAAATGCTAACACCAGCCACACATACCAGGGCTCAAATATGTGGAAGATATGTAGCGATCAGGACACTCAACTTTTACAAGGTCCAGACGCAGGGAGGGGAGGGGCGGATGGGGTCAGGGAGCTGGCAAGCTGCCTGTGGAGGGCACACTGGGGTTGGGGAGCAGCCCCCAGAACAAGGCGCAGGTGCCCCACGAGTGCATCCCACTTTTTTACTGTGTGAATCTCTACTTGCTTATTTATCATCTTGATCGGGGACGCTTTCTATTTTGCAATTATTATGAATTAATAGCTTGGATTCTTTTACTACCCTTGCACTCTCACAGGTGCCCAGTTTGGACCGTACATTCTCTTGGTCTGCGTAGAGGCCCAGAAGGGACTGCCCACTGCCCTCACCATGCTGAGGGACCCTCCCTCCAGAAAGCTTTCCTCCTGGAGCTGACAGCGCAGACAGTGTCCACATGCTGTCAGGTGGCCCAAAGCTCCCTGGCAATTCTGGGATCCTTAGAAAAACAGTTGGCATTTTTGTGGTGGTAGTTGTTTTACAGGATAACTGTTTCTATGGTGGACCTTTTTAAATATAAACAAAGGTAGCAAGAAAGGCATCCGGAGCTCTCGCCCATCACCCGCGGCGATAGTTACTAACACCTGGTGCCCCGACCCCATGCTTATTCTCGCTGCATTTTCTAAAGCAAATGCCAGATGCCGCGTCATTTCGCCTGTGAAGACTTCAAGAAGTGCAGTCAGCCCAGCCCTTCAGAGGCGAGACAAACTGGTGCTCAGCAGCAGGGGCGTTTCAAATGGTGCGTTAGTGAGTTTCCGGTGTGAAGGGTTATTTGCCTTTTTAACCTAAATGAGAACGATTCGGAGGTCGTCCTGTCGCTGTATCCCCTTACGGACTCATCCCCTTAGGCCCTCTCGGCGGAGAGAAGGAGGGCTGGGCCCCAGAAGCTCCGGGGCTCCGGGAGTGTGGACAAGAAAGTTTGGAAATATCTGGTGCAGGATGCTGCTTTGCAGCCCACGGGGGGCAGGAGGCATGTGCCAGTGTGTGAACAAATGCACTCAGGGGTGGTTTGTCTCTTCTCAGCTGGCAGGTGGGAGAGAGTGGGAAGGAGGCTCAGACCACGGGGAGAGAGGCGAGGCCGGGTGGCCGAGTGAGGAGAGAGGTAAAGAGCAGATCACTGGGCGCGTTGGGCCCCTCCAGAGAGCCAGCGGCTGACCCAGAACAGAACTGACACCCAGCAGGGTCACCTGTGACTGCCCCACCCCCACCCCCAGGAGGTTATATTGGTCAGGATGCTTTCCAGCCACAAGGGACTAGAACTCAACTCAAAATAGGTTAAGTAAAAAGGAGACTCTGTTGGCTCACATTAACTGGGTTATGCGGTGCAAGCTTCAGGCATAGCTGGATCCAGGTGCTCAAATAGTGGCATCAGAATTCAGTCTGATAGAACAGGGGAGGGTCAGCCCCACCAGAAGCACAGGCTCACAGTAGAGGGGAGGGTGGTTTCCCAGAGGAAACCCAAGGTGCTATTGCCAGGAACAGGAGGATGGGTGCTGGGCAGGCAGGAAGCAGATGTTCCCACAGAGGGAACATCTGCAGGTGCAGGGAGGGTCCAGAAGTAGAAATAAGGCAGAACAAGAAGGGTCAAGCCCTGAACCTCGGGTGCATCCACAAGCAGGATGGGGACTGCAGACTGGCAGCCCCAGGTCAAATCCACCTCGTGTATTTAGTTGGCCCCAGCTGTTTTTAAAACGATAGAACTCCACAAGAAAATCCAAGCTTCTGGT
This sequence comes from Lipotes vexillifer, assembly GCF_000442215.2. Taxonomy (NCBI): domain Eukaryota; kingdom Metazoa; phylum Chordata; class Mammalia; order Artiodactyla; family Lipotidae; genus Lipotes; species Lipotes vexillifer. The sequence continues at coordinate 3,093,181 of NW_006796283.1, forward strand.
GGAAACCCAAGAGGAGTATCCACACTGGGCCCATCATGCCGGCAGGAAACAGTCAGTTGGGGCCTGAAGCCCCTGCTGGCCACAGTCCCCGGCATTCCCTATTGCCCACCCGCAGCGCACCCACCTCACCTGTGTTCTCGCCCCGCCCCTTTGGGCATTTGCATCTGCACCTCAGGGCCTGGAGGGGATCGTGGGTGGAAGAGGCTGAGAGAGGGTGGGCCTGGGTCCCCAGCCCGGCAGCATGAACAGGAGCAGAGCAGAGTGTGGTGGGGGGGGGGGCCCTACAGGCCCCCAGGAAATGCAGACAAGGTTTGGAGTGTCTGGACAGTGAAGACCAGCCCCTCCCAGCCGCCCCAGCGTGGCCACAGTGTCCTGGCCGTTGACAGCCCATCCAAGCCCTGCCGGCCCGCCCCACGGCCCAGGCCCCAAACTCCCTCCAGCCCCGCAGCTCTTGGCCCCAGAAGCAGAAAAGCCCCTGCACTTTAACAACTCAAGACGGTTCCTGCATTCTTCTGCCTCCCCCCCTGCCCCCCCAAAGGCTGATGCGCGGGTGCACACACGCACGCGCACACACAAGTCTTGGCAGCTGGCGAGTGCTAACGTGGCTGAATTGCTGTTGGGGACTTTGAAGGAAACTAATTAAAAGCAGCTGAGATGTGAAAAGCTGGAAGGTGGCAGGAGCCAGGGACAACTTTCCACGGGGCTTCGGAGCTGGCTCACTGCCACCGCCAGCCATGGTGCCCAGCCAGGCCCCGCGACGGCCCGGCCTGGCCAGAGGACACACCAGCCAG
>NW_006796283.1:3094102-3104673 GCF_000442215.2 Lipotes vexillifer
GAGGACACACCAGCCAGGAAACTGCGCATGCGTGGTCCCCAGAGCTGCGTTCCAGCGCCGGTGGGGTGGGGGTGGGGTGTCGGGTGGCGTGGGGGGAGGGGCCGGCATGGCTGCTCACCTCCGGGCCTGCGGGGGGACGGTCCTGCCCCTCCCTGAAGGTGCCCTGCAGAGCCTCTGAGGTGCAGCCCCCATCCCCCAGTGGAGCACCCCACATCCTGCATCCCCCATCCCCCACGGCCGGGGACCCGCATCTCAAGCTCAGCAGAGGGGGACGGGCTCCTTCAGAAGGTGCCTCTTGGACTCTGTTCATCATCAAAGCAATTTCTGCTGTGTGTCAGAAACTCAGGCACAGATGTTTAAGAAGTGAGCAGGCGAGGCCCTGTCAGTCCCCTCCAGTCCCCTCCACAAACTTCCAGAATCCTCTCCGTGTGCACGGGTCCGGTGCCTAGACGGCTTCTGTTTGGTTTTTACGAGACAGATTACACCGCGTGCGCCGTTGGTACCTCGCTTCTTTGTTGGGGCCGCACAGGGTGGGCATCTCAGCAGCAGCCCACTGGCTCCCCGTTAATCTCCAAGACGTCTCCCCAGGGCGCCTGGCGGCTGTGACACGGTGACCGAGTCCTGTGGACGGCATTTCGGGCTTCCAAGTTGCTTTTCTATTATTTCCTCCAATCTTTTTCTTAAAATTAGCATAAACACATCGTTTTAGGGATAAAACAGATCAACAGGCTGTGCCTACAGGCTTGGAAGTGGTGGCATCTGTCAGTCGTCCCCTGCAGGTGCCTGAGGCCAACCTATCGGGATGGCGCCCAGCCTTCGCTCTCCAGCCTCTGTGACTCCAGCGGGAGCCAGCGGCCAGCCTCAGCCGGGCAGGTGGCAGGGCCTTGGGGGGCCGGTGTCCCTGCGCAGAAACGGCTGGCCCAGAGCTGCCTGTGTGTGTATGCCGGTGCATGTGCCTGAACATGTGCGCGCACACCAGAGTTCCCCACGTGCGTGTGCACACAGATGCACGCATGCATACTGCCTGCCTCAGAGCCTGCCTGGGCAGGAACCTTGTGACAGGCACCATCTCCTGGACACTTGGGGCAGGGGAGGGGCACAGACTGGGAGGGAGTCACCAGGCTTCCGAGAACCAGCTGAGCGGAGACACCACCCTCCCAGCAGAGCCCCGGGGCTGGGCAGGGCTGGTGGTGTCATACCCATTTTTCCCGATGAGGAAATGGGGTCCCAGAGAGATGTTTTCCTAACATCACTTTTAAAATATCTAAATTCATCTCTTACATCGAGGCCTGTCTGTGCATCCTCCGGGCAATGGGAGAGGTGGATTAATACAAAAATAATAGTAATGAAGTAACAGTTTACATTCAGTGAAGCATATAATGAGCTCAGTGCTTTACATACACTGTCTGATGTAACCCCACAGACCGTGTGAGGTAGGGACGATTGTCAGACCCATTGACAGGTGGCTGAATGGGGCTCGGGGAGGTTAGTTCAGTTGCCTGAAGTCACACAGCAAGGAAATGGTGGTGCATGTGCTGTGACCACGACACCACACGGCCTCGGTCCCACTCTCCTGAGCGGGAGCTGACTGGCCTGGGCCCCCAGCTCGTGAGCGGGGCCAGGACCCTTCTCTCTGGGGTCCACCTGCCCCGGGCTGCCGCTCACACCACCTGCCCCTACGGACAGTGGCCAGGGCGGGGTCCCTGGTCCCATAGTGGGGAGGCTGCAGAGCCCCCAGGTCTGCAGGGTCTGGCTCTCTAGTGCGTGCAGTGGGGCTCGCTCCCGCTGCCTGGGAGACAGCCAGGGGACCATGGGGACACGCCAGCCGGGCGGGGAGTGGGACAGCACATTGCCTCCCCTTCCTCCCATCAGCTGGAGCCCATGGCAAGCGTGTCCTTCAGCCCCTGAGGCTTTGGTCCCCTCATCCCGGAGCAGCAGGACGTACAGGCTGCAGCCTCCACAGGCCTGATTCCAGGTCAAGGTCACCCCCCAGGTCAGGGTGACCTCAGGTCAAGAGCACTCCTAGGTCAGGGTTACCCCAGGTCACAGCCACCCCCGGGTCGGCATCCCTGGAGGGTCACCTTCCTGCCAAAAGGCATGCACTGCCCCGTCCTTCCCTACTCTGTGTTCTCCCCACTCAAGATCTCTAACAATCTGGGTCTCCAGTGGTCCCTCCTAGCGAGATAAGAAGCCCCCAGCGGCCTAGGAGGGCAGACCACACGTGGCAGGCCCCTGTGCCCATGGCCCCCAGAGCTGTCACGCGTGCTTTGGGGAGAGACTGGCCCTGGTGATTTGCCCCTCCAGGCTCACGGCAGCTCCAGGACCTCGGCTGGGCACGTGGTCAGACACAGGCAACGCCTGGGCCGGGACTCCCCTCCCCCGCAACCTGGCCTCCTGTAGTCACTCTCTGTACAATGACCTCGAAAGCCACGTGCCTTTCTGAGCCACAGCTTCCTCACCTGTAACACAGAAGAGAGTATTCACAGCCGCTGAGCAAACACTATGGACCAGGCGTCTGACACCTGGCGTCTCTCTTTCTTTTTTTTTTTTTTTGCATCTTTATTGGAGTATAATTGCTTTACAGTGGTGTGTTAGTTTCTGCCTTACAACAAAGTGAACCAGCTACACATATACCTATGTCCCCATATCTCTTCCCTCTTGCGGCTCCCTCCCTCCCACCCTCCCTGTCCCACCCCTCCAGGCGGTCACAAAGCACCGAGCTGATCTCCCTGTGCTATGCGGCTGCTTCCCGCTAGCTGTCTACCTTAGTTTAGCTGGCGTCTCTTTTAATCTCACCACAATGCTGGGAGGTAGGGGTTGATTAGCAGGGTTGCAGGAAAACTGTTTACGATGTGTGCTCCCCTCTGGTCAGATAACGGAAGAGACAAGCGCCCCGTGCTTTGTTCCCTTTTTGCCTTGGTGGCCCGGAAGCTCGGAGCTTACTTTGAACCTCCTATGAGGTTTTTGGCTTTAGGCTTCTGTCTTGACCACCTGTGGTGTCGGCATCATTTTTCCTAAGCCCCCTTTAGTCCGTTTTTGGAGCAGCAGTACAAGCTTTACAGAAACAAAGGGGAATTAAAGCTTGCGGACAGAGAGGGAGAGGGCTGTTGCCATCAGGCCAGTGTGAGGGGACAGGCCTAAAGAGAGGTCAGGGTTACAGACTCCAGGGCACTCAGAACGGCTTTGCCAGCCACCCAGAAGTCATTCCAGCAGATGCTCATTTAGCACCAACTGTATGCACAGCACTGCCCTTCCGGAATCTTCTCGCTCCTCCGTGTCTCAGGCCCCCTTCCGGTCCCCAGGGGTTGGCTCACACAGGCTTCCTGGATGGGCCTTGCCTCCTCCAGTCCCCGCAGACCCTCGCTGGCTCGAGGCCGGCCCCCCTCCGCCACAATCTCGAAGGCCAGAGGGAGAGGACTCCCCGGGTCGGGCACCCCGTGGCCATGAAGGAAGCACATGGTCACAGTGCCTTTTAGGTCCCTACAAAGTATTCCACTTTCTTCCTTTCTTCCCTCCTTCTCTCCAACTGATGAAAGAAAAACAGCCAGAGGGCTGGGGAGGGAGGGACGTTCCTCCTCGGGCCTCCGCCAGCGCCGCCCTCGGAGGCCAACAGAGCCAGGGCTTGTCTGGGATGAATATCCGCGTTATTCGGGCTGCACCCCGTGGGGCCAGGGCCCCTCCCTGGCCAGCCCTCTGCATGGGGCCCCTCTGCAGGGAGGCGAGGGGACGGGGGGCTTCGCCTTCCAGGACCACAGCGTGGGTCGTGCCTCCAGAGACCCCCAGAGTGCGGTCCGTGGAGGTCCCCCCAGGAACCCTGAGCTCAGGTCAGTGTGCGGGGAAAGGACGTCCCCCACCTCACTACGGCTCAGTCCCACCCGCTCCCCTGCAGCTCTGCAGGTGCGATGTCAGCGCCCCGGGGGACGCCGCAGAGCTAGCCGTGAAATGGCAGGATGCTGGCAAACAGAGTGGGGGACAGAGGAGGGGGGAACGCGAGACCGTGGAGTCTGATCGCACCCGGGCAAAACTGCCGTCTGTGATGGAGGCTGGCGGCCTGCCCGCGTGGGGAAGCCCCGCAGGGGCAGTGGGGACACAGGGGTCTTCAGGGCAGCGTGCTCCCTCTTACGTGCTGTGTGTGCATGTGTGTATGTGTGTGTGTACACAGACGTATGCGCACGTATATGCTGTATAAACGTGTACGCTCTATGGATATACGTAAATATGTGCTTTTTTACGTATGATACACTTCATGATGAAATTTTTTAAATATTTATTTACTTATTTATTTATTTACTTGGCTGCGCCGGGTCTTAGTTGCGGCATGCGGGATCTTCTTTGCCACGTGCGAGATCTTCGTTGCGGCATGTGGGCTCTTAGTTGCGGCATGCGGGCTCTTAGTTGCGGCATGTGGTGGGATCTAGTTCCCTGACCAGGGATTGAACCCAGGCCCCCTGTATCGGGAGCGCGGAGTCACGGAAGTCCCTGAAATTTAAAACTGGATGAAGCAGGGCCAGGAGACAGCAAGTCCTGGGGGCAAGGTGTTGAGGTGGACCCGGTGGTCAGAGGTGCCCGCTGAGCGGCCAGCCTGTGGCCGGAGACCAGCCGTCCGTGGCTGACTGGGGAGCCCGGCTCTGGGCAGAGGAGGCCGAGGTGAAGGCCCTGGGTCGGGTATGCGAGGGCTCCGGGCAGGGGTCCTGCTCTGGCAGCTGCTGGGAGAAGGCAGTGGGGAGGTGGTGACGGGTGCGGGAAGGTGACCGCAGTGGTCCAGCAGGTGGGAGCAGGGCCACCGAGGTGCAGGTGCCGGGAGGACGTCAGACCCTGGATGTGGTTGAAGGTGGAGCCGACGGGAGCTGCTGATGGATTGGATGTCGGGGTGGAAAGGAGAGGGCAGCATGACCCCAAGCATTTTGGCCAGAGTGGACTGTTCACAGAGGAGTGGATGCTTGGTCCATCCGCGCTCCTTCTGGAGGCTCTGGGGGAGGCTCCCTCCTGCCTCTTTCAGCTCCTGGGGCTCCAGGCGTCCTTGGCTTGTGGCCACATCCCTCCAGTCTCTGCCTCCGTCTTCACATGGTCTCTCTTCTGTGTCTGTGTCTCTCCTTTTCTGTCTCTTATAAGGACGGTGTCACTGGATTTAGGGCTTCCCTAACCTAGGATGACCTCATCTTAAATCAGTCACCTCTACAAAGACGCTATTTCCAAATAAGGCTGCATTCACAGGTGCCGGGGGTTGGGACTTGGTGATATCTTTGGCGGGGGACACAGTTCAGCCCACAGCACCCCTGTGCCCCGCCCCTCGCACTGCCTGGGCACAGACGGGGGTGGAGGAGCCACAAGCAGCGAGACACAGACTAGAAGGTGAATCACTCCTGTTTGGACTCTCCAAAGAGGTGCACTGAGCTGAGGGGTCCAGAGCCCAGGCAGCCGACACCGAAGGTCTAAGAGGAACGTTCCAGGCACAGGGAACCTCAAAGCAAAGGCCCCGAGGTGTGCGTGAGCTCGAGCCTTTCTAGAAGGGCCAGGAGGCAAGATCCCCATGGTGCAGGGGCTTATGGGCCAGGGTGGGACTTGATTCCAATACCAGCGCTGCTGTGGAGCGTTTACAGAGGGGGACGTGGCCCCATCTGTGCTTGGAGAGACCCCCCTGGCTGCTCTGGGGAGCGTGAAGTTCAAGAGCCGTCAGGGAAACCAGGGGTGGGGGCACCACAGCCACCTGGCAGGAGATGGTGGCCTGGTCCAGTGAGAGAGGCCACCAGGGATGCAGCCAGACAGAGGCCAACCCAGGTCTCCGGGCCCTGCAGCTTGGCGGCTGTGTGTTCACGGGCAACTGTCTCAACCCTTCTGGGCTTATCTGCGGAGTGAGGAGGAGGTTCTCCTGCTTGTCACACACTGGAAGGGACCCCGTCCCCCCTTCCAGTGTCCTGGGGATCGAGCAGGCTGCGCCACCAGCCAGCCCTGCCCTCCCCAGGGAGGGACCCACCCTTACCACTGGCAGGCGGCTGGCAGTGGATCTGGAAAGGGCGAGGCCCGCCTGCCCGTTGTGGGTGGTCAGGTGACGGGCAGTGACAGGCGGCCACTGGCATCTGCCACCCGGGAGCCCGAGCGCTTCTGTCCCTGCTGGAACCCAGGCCAGCCCCAGGCCAGGAACGTGCCTGGGCGGGGGCCTGGCTCAAGGCCACGGTGCTCAGCTTGGCCCCCGTCTGCTCGGCCTCCCCCATCCAGCCCTCTCTGCAGCCCATGCAGCCTGCTGTGTGACCTGGGGCACGTGCAGTAACCTCTCTGAACCGTAGTGAAGGATTTCCCCACTCCAGTAGGGGTTCCGGGATTCCTAGAACTTTCCAGGGTACCGCAGGCCTGCACCAGCCGTGGCGTTGGGGGACCTGTGTTCACATCCTGACTGCCCTAAACTGGGCCTCGTGGACTGGGGTCCGTGTCCATCCTGTTCTGTCCACGGTCCTGCCCCAGCACCTGGAGGGGAGCCTGGCCACCAGGTGAATGAATGAATGAACAGTTGGGTGAACCTGGCCGCGCCCGCCCCCCCCCCCCCCTGCCGATGCAGGGGACACGGGTTCGTGCCCTGGTCCGGGAGGATCCCTCATGCCGCTGGGCCTCGTGGACTGGGGTCCGTGTCCATCCTGTTCTGTCCACGGTCCTGCCCCAGCACCTGGAGGGGAGCCTGGCCACCAGGTGAATGAATGAATGAACAGTTGGGTGAACCTGGCCGCGCCCGCCCCCCCCCCCCACTGTGGGCCCAGTCTGGCAGGGACTCCGCCCAAAGAAAGGTCACACGAGAGCAACCACAGGCCCAGTCGCCCCAGGCGCTTCGGCCCACAGTCCTTATTTTGTCTTACATGAATTTGTTGCCAGAGTTTCAAAATGGGGAGATTTCACTTTAAAACCTAGATTTCTGGCTTCTCCTAAAAAATCAGAGAGCTGCCTCTGTGCTGGATTCCCTGGCTCGAGCAGCTGCCCAGCAGGCGGGGTGGGCGCCAGGCGCTCATGCAGCCGTGAACCCGTCAGCGGGAAAAAGAGTGGGGGCGGGTGCCAGCCCCTCCCCCTCCTGGAAGAAACACGTGCTCATCCGGGCAGGGTCCTTGGCACTGGGGGACACAGAAACCCATAAAACTAATGAAAAGCTCTGTCCATGGGGAGAAGCCGCTGAATAGGCGTGTCCGAGAGGGTGGGGCCGGGTGAGACCAGGGAGGCTGCCCCACCCGGGGGGGCGGGGCAGCGGCACAGGCCTGGAGGTCTCGCTCTGAAGCCCTCCTTCCTTCCTGCGGCCCCAGAGGAGGGCGGACGGGACAGCAGGGCGCTGAGCAAGTGAACAGAGGGCAGATGAGGGTAGATGAGAGGCTGGGACGCGGCGGCCTCCAGGAAGAGCCGTCGCCGCCCTGGAGGCCCAGCGGCCCTGTTGTCTCCAGCACCGGGCTGCGTGGGTGGGCGGTGGGCGCCCGCCCCGTCGGCCTGCAGCCCCGCTCCACAACCCGCTGGTTCTGCGTTCACCCTCCATCCAGGTCTTGGTTTCCCCTTCCACGCCGAGCTGGTGGGTGCCGTGATGGGGGGGGCTCCCTGCCTGGGCCTGGGGTGAGGTTGCCGAGGGGTGCCCTGCCGAGGCGGGGGTGGGTGGCTTAGTACGGGCGTGGCTCCGTCCCCGCGCCGCCCCTGGCTCTGTGGCCTCGGCCTTGGCTTTCACATCTGTGGACAGTGGTGCCCCCTGCAGCCGGGCCCTGGGTGAGCCCTGGGGACAGCGGGGAGGGAGCCCAGTCCAGCCCCCTCCCACCACCACCCCCCTCCCCGCTTTGTGTTCTAGGAGGGGAGGTGACAGGTGCCGTCAGGGGAGGAACCGGCAGGGAGGATGCCGGAGGGGCTTTGGAGAGACAGTGACCCTGAGCTCTGGCAGAGCCAGCGTGAGGGCTGGGGGTGGGCAGTGAGGCAAGCTGGCCCTGCAGCCAGGACACGGGCTGGAGGCCATGGGTGGGGCCTCTGGCTCCCTGCACTTTGTCACACCTCACGTCCCTCGGGCCCTAAGTCCCAAGTGTCTCCAGGAGGAAGGGGCGGCCCCGTCTGGCCCCCTCCCGCCGCCTGCATGCCCCCCGCTACCCACAGACGTCACCCCAACAAGCCGAGGGCTCCCCAGACGTGAGCACCTACCAGGCCTCAGGACCTAGGAATGAATGTGGACAGAGGTGACCGGCCTGGCCCATAGGACAGCCTGGCAAGCGACAGTGAGAGGGAAACACGCGTTTCTCCCCCGCTGCAGCCAGAGGAGCCCCCGGAGGCCCCGCGGGGCTGCGAGGGCCACAGAGCCGGGGTCCAAAGCCAGGTGGGAGCGAACCAGCCAGGAGGCACGGCAGGGGGACGGCAGCAAGGGCGAGGCCCTCAGGTGGGTCAGGGCTGTGGGTCAGGGAGCGAAGGCTGCCAGGCTGCAGGGGCAGGGCGGCCTGACCGCGCGGACCCACCTCCACCCTCCTGCCCTGTGGCCTCCCGCCCTCCGGAGCAGCGAAGCCTGGAGGACGCCCCACGGAGGGCAGCCACCCCCACTCCTGGGATCTGGGGCTCTTCGGAGACAGGCTGCTGCAGCCAGAGGTCCGCCACCACCCAGCTCGGCCCCTCCCAAGCCCGGGTCACCCGCCCACAGCAAGGGCGCCCTTGGGGATGCTGCACAGCGAGACTCAGTCAGCTGGATCAGGCCGGCCCGCAGAGAGCTCAGCCAGGCCCTCAGAGCCCAGCTGCGCAGAGACTGGCCGAGGCTGCACTGCCAGAGGACAGCCTCGCAGGAAACACCGGGGGAAAGTCCTGTCCAGGGCCACTTCCGGTTGTGTGGCTGTGGACGGATCACATCCCTTCTCAGAGCCTTGGTGTCCCGTCTGGGCACTGGGGTGATGGCAGACGCCCCTTGCAGCCGAGGGAGCCCCTGCAGCCTCGGGAACCCGCCGCAGGATCCCAACCCCTGTGTCCCTCTCAGCACGCGGGCCTGGCTTGTCCGTGGAGGACGAGGCAGCAGGAGAGTGGACAGAGCTTGGAAGTGGCCAGAGTGGGGCGCCCATCTCAGCCCAGCACAGAGGAGCCCGGCCCCTACATGCTGAGCCTCAGTTTCCTCATCTGTAACGGGGGCTGAGTGCCTGCCTGCTTCGCAGGGGTACAGCCCTGAGTCCGGCAGGCGGCAGGCATCTCGTCGGACCGATTGCCCGGGATGCCTTGCCTGGCACACGGCCCTCCCCCAAGCCCCCAACTCAGAACCCCAAGTGGGGGCATTCACTGATCTCTGGTCCTGAGGATGTGAAATCATAATCACTTTTAATTGAGAAAAGAGGCTGATAGGATTCTGAACCTGACGGGACAGTAATTAACGCAGCCAAGGAAGCTTATTAATCTTGTCACTCAGGAGATAGCTCGTTAAAGCCCCCCATCCCAGGGTCCCCACCGAGCACAGTGACCTCTACGTGGGCCCCCGTTTCTCATGTGGAGGCCTGCTCGGGGCGAGATGGGCTGCTTCCAAAAGCCAGGAAGTTTCCAAACCCCATCCGGGGGTCTGGGGGTGCGCAGGCTGGGAATCCCACAGCCGTGTCCCAATTCATTTACCTGCCGCAGCCTCAGCTTCCTCTCCCGTAAAATGGGTCTGATGCACACCCCGGGCTGGCTGGCGGGTGAGAGGACTGCCCGGGACACCCTGTCCTGAGGCCTGGAGGAGCCAGAACCAAGCCTGGCCCCAGATAAGCCCGCAGAGCACGCGGAGAGGCCCCATGCGTTCCGGGCTCCCCAGCCCCACTCTGCGGCATTCCCACCTCTCCCTCCTCCCGCCTGGATCCCAGCTCTTCTCTGTCACACGTCAGGGTCACAGGGTGACAGCGTGTAAACTTCCCCGCACACTCTGACGCCAGCCCAGGCTTCAGACTCAGGCTTCAGACCCAGACTGGGCCTCTGGGCACTGGTCCTTGGTCTACCCTGGGCAGCAAAGGTTTGGAGGTCCCTCTGTCACCCAAGGGTAGTGTAGCCTGAAGGGGCCACGGACAGAGCCACTCCAGATGCCAGTGCCGTCACGACGGTGCCCGCAGGACTCCATGTTGAACAGTTAAAGTGATGGAGGACAACTTCGATGTTTATAATCAAGTCGAGTGTGGGTCGTTTGGGGGAAAGGACGGAGACAGCCTTTCCCCACAAAATCAAAATCACATGGATCCTTGAGCACCCTTCACCCTCCAGGGTGTTCCCAGCATGACCCTGAGCCCAAGGTCCAGGGCCCACTGAGGCTGGGGTGCTGGGCTTCCTGCCTTTCTGCTGGGGCCTTCGGGTCGGGGGAGGGTAGTTACGGACAACAGGGATTCAGGTCTCCAGGAGGAGACGTCTGCTCCGGACAGAGCCCAAGGCCTGGGTCTGCAGCCGCACGGGGGGCCGGGTCCAACCTAGGGTCCGAGCAGCCTCCACCCTCCGACTTCCCCTCCGGGGCCCTCAGAACCCCTCCCTCTCACCTACCCTTCCCTTCTCTGCAGACGGGATGGGGGCTTGTGTAGCTGGAGCTCCGAGACAAGGGCAGGCCTGGGCGCTGTTCGTGCTTTTCCAGAACCGCCACTCGGCAT
>NW_006796283.1:3104724-3106777 GCF_000442215.2 Lipotes vexillifer
TTCCCCACCCCGCCACTCGCCATTCAGAGTGGTGTCTCCCTTCCCCTCTCCGGGAGGCCGGGGCTGGTCCCACCGACACCCCAGCTTCTGCTGCCGGCTGATCTGAGTGTCGCTGGGCCGCTTCCCTGGCCCGGCTGTGCCACCGTGGCTCTCCAAGTGGCTTCCGTGAAGCCACCGTCCCAGGTCCTCACAGCCCCGCTGCCCTCCATGCCCTGACCAGCCTGCCCCGGACAAGCCGCCTCTTGGCTTTGGGACAGTCGGCTTCATTCACCCCGGACTCGGCTGGGGGCTTCCCGGGGCTGCTGAGTCCCAGCATGCTCCCTGCACACGGGGCCCAGGTGGCCCCTCCAAGCAAGGGCCAGGGGAGGCGCAGCCGAGTGCGCTAGGCTGAGCTCGGTACACTGCTACGCTCGAGGGTGTGAGACGTGTTCCCAGAACACCTTGCCAGCACACGTTCCTGGACTCGGGCGCTCCGCGGAGAGATGGGGAGCCCCAGGGCACGGTCTCCGTACCCCCATGCCTGCCTGCCCCAGCAGCCCCCCCGCCCGCCGGCCGCTGTGCGCGGAGCATCCCCGAGGCCTCATTTAGAAACAAGGGCCAGAGGCAGGGGCCGGGCAGCCCCTGCACGGCCGCAGGAGGGGTGTGCGGGTGTGGGGCATGCGTGTGCGTGTGAACGTGCGTGTTTGTGCGTGTGTGTGCATGCGTGCACACGCGCACATCAGCGTGTTTGGGCGTGCGTCCGCATGTTTGTGGACGCACATGCCTGTGGGCACACGTGTGTGCAGCCGTGTGTGCCGAGGGGGACCTGACCCCGCCTTGCACACCACCCCTGCTGGCCCCCCAGACCTGGAGCCCCAGGTTTGAAAAGCATCCTCCTCTTGAGGGCTGGGCCGCAGGCTCCCCGATGCGTGTTGTTTCGTCCTGTTCTGTGGCATTGTGTTGAGGGGTCGGGGGCGTGCCCCCTTACCGACAGAGGCCGCAGCGCTTCCCTAGGCGCCCTGTGAGGTCGGCAGCAGGGCTGGGCAGACCCGGCTCCTCTCCAGCCTGGGCCGGACCCTGGGCAGGAAGGGGCAGAGAGGTGCAGCCTGGGCCCACCTCGAGCGGCAGCTGTGCGGAGTGGGGGATGGTGCAGCAGTAGGCAGAGAGCAAAAAAGGACATTCCCCAAGCGACTGACAGACGGGCCTCGTGGCAGAGGCTGTGCCAGCCCCCAGCTCGGGGAGCCTTCCAGGCGCAGGCAGCATTGGGGCTGCCCCGGGGAGGAGGGAAGGAGGCATCCAGGGAGGGCCCGGCCCGTGCAGGTGCCCGGGCAGGAGCACGCCTGGCCCGCGGCAACGTGGAGGGTGGCAGAGGCGAGCAGGTGCCCGGGAGAGTGGCGGCAGGTAAGGGCAGAGGGCAGCGGGGTGGGAGGGCCCAGGCAGCCCAGGTGTAGACCTCTCACAGGTGGGCGCTGAAGCAGGCGCTCAGGGACGAGGGCGCAGGATTCCCCGCGGCCCCAGGCAAGCGTGCGTCCCCAGCGTCTTGACCTCCTCAGACTGTGCACCTTTCTTCCTCTGAAGTCTCCGGTCTCACTCCTCGGCCCTTCCCTGCTCAGCCTGTGTGGGCCAGTGTGGTCACTCCCATCCTGCAGTTCCGGCACCAAGGCCCCCGGAGAGCTGCTGGTGTCCAAGGGGACCAGAGAGCACCGGTCAGCACAGGTGTCGGGGGTGGACCCTCGCGGGAGCGGTGGCCAAGCGGGGATCCTGCCTTTGATTTCTGGCAGCCCTCCTGATGCCAGCCGGCGGTCAGCAGCGCCGGCAAGCACGTTCCGGATCCACGAGGGCCTTTGGGGTGCGCCAGGCGAGCCGCTGCCACCTGGGGGCTGAGGTCAGGGAGCAGCTTCTTGGGCAGAGCCCAGGCGTGGACAGCCAGCCCCTTCTCCCATGCCCACTCTGCCCCAGACCGTTCTGCACCCCCAGCTCCATCCTGTGCAGCATCCGCCGGACCGTCCAGGCCGTGCTTGAAATTCCAGGGCTACCAGCACCCTCAGAGTTAAGGCCCTGGTTCTGCAGCGCC
>NW_006796283.1:3106816-3123505 GCF_000442215.2 Lipotes vexillifer
GGGAGTGTGGTGTCGGCAGGTTGTGGGGTTTGTTCTAGGAGGACTCGGCCAAGATGTGAGTCGGGAGCCTTTTCACACCCTCCAAATGCTGGTCTCAGAGGAACACGAGGACAGAGGCGAGTGGCCGGTACCCGGTGCCAGCCCTCGGCGGCTTCCGCGGGCGACGGGTCCTGCCTTTAAGCACGAATCGCGGCCGCCTCCCTGTCAATTTCGAAGACATCGTTTTCTCCCCACGTGCTCCTCTTATCTCCCTCCTGTTAAAGGATCTCAAATATGCACCCCGATAAGGCGGAACGCACCCCCGCTTCCGGCCCCGTCCAACGCCAGCCTCCACTTTCCCCCAAAGTAATTAAGATAAATGCAGCTGATAATTTGCCCCGTGTTCTTAAACGGACCCTCGGGCCATATCTCAGATATAATTTTACCTGCAGAGGTTTATCTGAGCGCTCGAGTAACAGATAGTTTTTTAAGCAAAGCGGCAGCTTTTGAAGCGAAAGGAAAAGGGAATATTTGTAAAATAAATGTCAGAACGAGCCGCCATCACAGCCCCTCAGCTCAGGGTCAGCCAACGGAGACCCTGCGTCGTCCTGGGCTGCACCGCTCTGCTCGCTGCCCAGGATTTGGGGCCGTCACTGGGCTGGCCAGGAAAGGGGCAGGGATGGGCTCAAGGGATGGGCTCAGGGGTACCGAAAGAGCGGGCCGGCGGGGGAGGCTGTGGGTGCAGCCGCGAGGGCCGGCACCCATGGCTGTGCCCCTCACGCTTTTCCAGCCGCGCTAGTCTCGGCCGACCTGGAGCGGAGGCCCCTGCCGGGCAGAGCTGGCGTGCAGGGCGCCCATCGGGGAGCCGGCCGGCGGGGGAGGCTGGACCAAGCCACAGGCCAGCGCCCAGGGAGGCGCAGCTCGGGAGACTCGGCCAGGATGGGGGATCAGTGCAGTGGGCCAGGCTGGGGGCTCCCACTGGGGTGGAGAAGGCAGTGTCCTGCTCCAGGCTCTTCAGATAGGCTGGACTCCCCTGGGAGCCTCGCTTTCCCCGTCTGCATCCGGTCAGGCTGGAGCCCAGCTGCCCATCACAGCCCGGTCCCACCCGTCTTGCTTCCTGACGGGCATCCGGGAAGTGGGGCGGGGGCCTGGGGTGGGTGTGTGTCCACGGCACCCCTGACCCGCTAGTAAAACCCGCGCTGGCCCGCCCCCTCGCCAGCACCGTGCACTCACCGCCCCAGCCTCACCGAGCCTCCCACTCGGGACACCCGTCCTCAACGCTATGCCAGAGGGACCTCACCCGAGGCCCAGCCACGCATCGCTGAGGGTCACCTCCTCACGGGGGCGGTGAGCGACCCCACGTCCCCGCCCCCCTCGGCCAGACCCCTCTCGCTCCCTTTGCCCCGTTCACGCCCGGCTGCTGTGAGCTCCGTCCTAACGGGCGTCACGATGCCTGTGCCTGCCCACAGCCCTCTGGGGCCCGACCTCCCCTCTCCAAGCCTCTGTTCCCGGCTGTAGCGGGGGTGAGCGCTGACCTTGCGGGGAGGCCATGAGGTCGAGGCGGTGTCCACACTGCCCTCTGTGCTCCTTGCTGGTGCCTCGGCGCCATCCCCTAAAGCTGTGAGCTCCTCGGGGAGGGACGGCTGGTGAAGGAGAGGGTCCAGCAGCCTGGGCCTGCCCCCACCCATGCCCTCCTCCGCACACCCGTCCTGTCACCCAGCGCCACGCCACACACGGGCGCCGCCGGGCCGAGGCTGGGACAGAGCAGGCACACGGCCCACCCTCACGACCTCATCCAAGCCTGAGCACCTCCAAGGGCACTGGGGGCTAGGGCTCCAGCACACATTTGGGACAAAGCCAGGACAGGACAAGGGGACGAAAGGGCAGACGCCTCTACCCCACTGGGCCGTGTGGCCTCACTCTCTGGCAGGATGGGAAACGGCAAGCCCGGGCCCCTGCCGGTTAAGGAGGTACAGCCCCACCCTGCTGAGAAAGCATCATAACAGGAAAATTAAACCCTCCCACGTCTGGGCACGTCAGCAGCAGGGAGGCCGAGGGGGCCGCAGGACGAGAGCGAGGTCCGGTGCTGGCCGGGCCCCCAAGCGGCCGTGTCACCGGGTCATGGAAGATGGGGGCCGGGGCGACCTGAGGGGTAGTCAGCTCGAGCCCCTCATCTAGAGCTGGGGAAACTAAGGCCGGGGGGCCCAGGGGTGCGTGTGGGGGTCAGGGCCCAGAGCTCTGACCAGACAGGGCCATCTGTGGGCTGAGCTGCCCAGTCCCCCGGTGTGCGGGGCCAGTGCCACCCCCGCGGGCTCCCGAGATCATACCTGCTTCGCAGGTGGACACACACATAACTGGGAGGGCTTCTTGGAAGAGGTGGGCTGGAGAGGAGCCTGGAGGAGCAGTGACCACGATCGGAGCTAACGTCTGCAGGCTCAGTGCAGGGCCGTGTGAATGATTTGCTGTTCCGTCCAACCCCCTGGCCACAGCCCTTTGACACCAGAGCTGTGATCACCCCGTTTTGCAGCCAGAAGGTGCCAGAGCCAGGATTCAAGCCCGGGCCCAGCTGACACCCCCCCGTCCCTCACGGTCTCCCTGGAAGTGGGTGAGAATCGGGAAGCTGGAAGAGGAGGGTACGGAGAGGCCCCGGCTGAAACGGGGCAGGTTGAAAGGGGAGGTGAGGGCAGAGGGTCGGGAGCAGAGGCCGGACACTGTACAGGGCCTGGGGTCCGTGGGGAGGGAACACCGGAGGGCAGGGGCCCAAGGCCCATGGCGGGATGCCCCTCACCAGGAGCTGCCGCCCACACCCCAGCTGGAGCCAGCCAGCACCACCGCGGGCTTGAGTTACCCAGAGGCTGGGGCCAGGTGGTGTTTCTCAGCGAAAAGGAGACGCCTGAACTCGTGGGGTTCCTGGGGGCAGGCCGGGATCTGGGGGATTGGATCTCCCCACTTCAAAGGGGCCCCAGGCCCGCTGAAACCCACACCAGCCAGCACCAGGGGGCTTTGCCAAGGGCCTGGGCAGGGGTGGGAACCCGAGACCCGGGCACACGCTGTCCCCAACCTGCCCCACAGTCTGAGCACCCAAGATGGGCCCTCGTGCCCCCGGAGGGACAGCCAGCATGGGGTGCTGCAGGCAGAGAACGTCAGGCCCGCCATCCTGGGACAGAGGAGAGAGGCTGATGGGGTGGCTGAGCCCTGCCCACAGGTCAGCACGTGGAGGCAGGGCCGCCCCAGGGGGGAGAGGGGCCCCGAGGCGGGGGCCGAGGTGCAGAGCCACCTTGTCCTGCACGGGGCAGGCGTGGTCCCCAGGGGCCTGCCTCACACCCCTACGTGTTCACTACATGCTGTGTGACTTGGACAAGTCACACAACCTCTCTGAGCCTTCGTTTCCTCATCCATAGTTGCTGCTGACTTTTCACAGCAGAGGCAGAATCAGGTGCTCACCGCTGTGTGGCCAACGCCTGGCCCGTCATCCAGCAGAAACGTGGAGATCCCTGAATGAGTGATGAGTGAGTGAATGAATGAATGAGTGAGTAAATGGGAAGCTGCAGGGGAGGCAGAGCCCTCCCCAGGCCTCGGCCTGCCCACCTCCAGGTAAGGGCATGCTTCCCGCCCTGTGACGCCGGGACTCACTTTAAAGCCTTGGAGTCTCCGCATTGCCAGGAGGGCTGCAAGTCAGTACAACCCCCAAGAGTTGTCCCAATGGTTCCCTAAGGCTGTGTGACACATAGCAGCTTGAAACAATGGACCGTTATACACCGTTGCCGTGGGTTCCGAATTTGGGCGTGTATTCCGTGCGTTAGCCGCGAGTCGCCACGTCCAGCCCCTGTTCGAGGGGAGGGATTTGGGCTGCACCTTTTGGAGGGAGGAGGATGAAAGAATTTGTGGCCAAACGTTAAAACCGCAATAGTGCTTAATTTGACCCTCTCTCTCCAAATCACAAATGCATTTGCCCTCGACGGTGCCATTTCCTCCTTGGGTTTATCCTCCTGGTCTCACTTACGCGTATTCGTTGCTCTGCTATTTGTAAAGGCCCAAATAGGACAACCTGGCATCCACCCGTCCGGAGGGATCTGGGTATACGAGTAGCCGTTCTGCAGAACATTCCGTAGCTGCGTGTGGGTGGAGCAATGGACAGGCAGACGTCAGCCAGGCGTCGCTTTATGAGGTTCTGTGGGATTACCTCTAAGATTCACCGTTTAATGCAAAAAGGTACAGTGTGTGTAGTAGACTATCTTTTGTCGAAGAAAGGGGGGAATGGGAATATTTATTCATATTTTCTGGTATTTGCATCAAGAAGCCCTGGAAGGAAACACAAGAAACTGCCCCGTGTGCTGACCCAGCAGGGCAGCAGAAGAGGGTCCGTGGGCCGGGGGAGCCGGTGGCGGGGAGACCTCTCACTGCAGAACCTGAACCACAGGAGCGTGTGATCTATGCACACGAAATACCACGACAGGAAACGTAAAATCACCACCAACCCAGCGGGAAGGCGACCAGCTGACCCCACCCCTGCAGGGCTCCCCCACCCGCCAGGCCGGGGTGAGCTGCCCACGGGCCTCCGGCGGTCACCCAGCTCCCCGCAGCCCACGTCGGCTTCCTGGGGCTCTGCAGGCTCCATGTTCTCTCCGGGCCCCGCCCCCCCAGGGCTGGCGGCCAAGCACCACATTGAGGCTGACATGCTTCCCATTTTCTTTGCAGCCAAGAAATCCCCATCCCTGTGGAAGCTGTGCGGCGACCCAGCTGAGGGCCGACTCCCAGGTACGTAGAGGGGACCGCTGGAGCGAAGGCTGGCGGGCCGCACGCGGCCGGAGCTGCCCTGTCCCCGCCCCGCCACCCGTGTCTCCTTCCGTATCTCTCGCTCAGGCTGTAACGGGGGCTGCCAGCTGCCTCCCCGGAGCCACCTCCGGGGCCGGGTGTCAGGGCCGGCACTCGGCTCCGAACCGCAGCCCTGGGCCGGGCTTGTCACCTGACGCTCTGTCCCCTGGCCAGCTCGTCAGGCCACTCGGGCCAGACCCCTCCTTTCCTGAGGGGCCTGCGGCACAGCTGATTCAAACCAGCAAATGAGCCTCTTATGCCTGTTTTCAGACGCTGCCCAGCCTTCCGAACAAGCCGCCCTACACCTGCTTTGTGCCCGTGAGCAGAACAGGACTCGGGGTGACGGGACGCAGCGGTTACGGTATTCACGGGGAAATACGTCGGTTCCCACCACACCGTCTGCTAAACACCCCGTGAGGAGCTTGCTCACTGCACTCCTTAGGGGCCAGCGTCAGTCTCGGGGCGTACGAGTGGGGACCTTGAGCCCACCTGAGGCGGGGCAGGTGCCGGGGCCACAGCCCGCAGGGGCCGGGAGATCAGAAGCACGGCCGTCAGCCTCCCAGGCCCAAGCCCCACCCACCCATCCCTCTCACGGGGCGCAGTTTGGAGCCTGGACCTGCGGGGCCTCCATGGTGTATGACAGCTACTTGGGCGTGACTGGCCACCCCCAGAAAGCTCCAGAAGCTGTGGGGAGGCCAAGCCCTGGGCCCTCCCCGCTCCTCACACCAGCGCCTGGGCAGTGTGCGTCGGGGTGGTGGGGAAGGCCCCTCGAGGTCAGGGGCCCTTGCGCATCTGCCCACCTGGCCCCTGGGCTTCACTGCCCGGCAGATTCAGGAGCAGAGGCCCCACAGACCAGAGCCCGTCCTTGCTCCTAGGGAGGGGCGGACACCAGCCTCAAGTGGGCTCAGAGCCCCTGATGCCTGCCACGCAGGAGCCCCCTCCTCTGACCCTCCAGGCCCTGAGCTAAGTCCCACCTAGCATGCAGTGGGTGCTCCCTGCCCACTGCCGTCCACGCCCAGCCTCTTTGGGCTGTCCAGGGGCTCTGAGCCAGGGTCAGGTCTCCACAGCTGTGCTGTGTCTGCTCCCCTGGA
The DNA here is from genome assembly GCF_000442215.2 of Lipotes vexillifer. Classification (NCBI taxonomy): domain Eukaryota; kingdom Metazoa; phylum Chordata; class Mammalia; order Artiodactyla; family Lipotidae; genus Lipotes; species Lipotes vexillifer. The sequence goes on from NW_006796283.1 coordinate 3,112,702, forward strand.
TGCTGGGCATGGGGCAGATGTCCAGAAGCGCCGTGTGAACCTGAACTTGAGAACAAGGGGTCAGCCCCCATATGGGGCCTTTCCACCAGGAGCAGCTAACTCACAGCTGCTGGAACTGAAAGGACCCTTCAGACAACCGGGTCCGACCATCCCCCTCCGCCGATGGAGAAAGGGAGCCAGGAGATGGGCAGTGTTCCTGGCAGCCAGGCAGCTAGCCCACCGCAGCCTGTGACCTCGGCCCTTGAAAGGCAGCAAGGCGATTCCCGAGTCCTGGCTCTGAATGTCTCTGCCTGAAAGAAGCATGAACCACTGCTGCTCGTAGCTTAGCGGCCAGAAGGAGCCAGGCGGCCCGTCCTGCTTGCAGCAGGACACACAGGCAGTCCTTCCGCAGGGCACAGCGGACTCGTGGGTCGTGACGCAGTCTCCCCACCTTGAGCCCAATGGGGAGCCCTCTGGGCAGAGCCCGGGCTTCTGGCGTTCAGAGTGACGAGTGTGCGGGCCCGAGGCCGCAGGTGCCCGAGAGCAGGGGAGGGGCGCCCCGCCTGGGCTCAGGGCTTCCGCTCCTCCTCAAAAGCTCACGCGGGACAGCCCAGGTGACCCCGACAGACCCCGACTCTCATGTGGCTTCAAGCAGTGCAGGGGAAAAGCAGCTCGGCAGCCCGTGCGCAGACGGGGACACGGAGGCCCGGGAGACGCTGGCATCGGGGGCCCCTGCGTGCCAGCAGCCGGCCAGGCTCTGAGCATTGTTGAGCCTCAGGACGGCCCTGCGAGGGAGGCTCTTACCATCACTACCCCGAGGGCGTGCAAACCCACTTTCCCCAGCCCTGGGCGCCTACCGTGCGCCAGACTCCAGGCCACGGGCGCGGGCAGAGGAGCAGATGCAGACTCGCTCTCAGGGCCCAGGCTCAGGAGGCAACAGAGCGAGTCTGCAACCCACCCCCCCACCCCACACCAAACAGCACACATCCCACGAGGGGTTGACCCAGAGTTGGCAGAGGGTCATCTCTGCAACAGCCCCATTGGGGGCTCCACTGGGATACCCATTTTCCAGGCACACAGCGACTAAGGGACTTGCCCCAGCGGCGTCACAAGGGGCCCGCCCTCCCCTTGGCCCCCACGGCTCTCTCGTGCGGGGACCGTCCTGGGGGCCCTGACTGCTGCCGCCCCTACACCGGGCACAGCCCGGCTCTGAGCAGGTGTCCGGACCACGTGTGGCCCGGCCGAGCCCGGAGACAGGGCCCTGTGGGGCTGGGAGGAGGCCCCGCAGGAACCCCCGGTGTCCTTCACTAGCCGTGAGGTCTTGGGCGAGTTACCCACCTCCCTGTGCTACACAATCTCACCCGTAAATCAGCGATGACAGTAGCACTTCTGACCTCTCGAGCCACTGTGAGGACCAGAGGGGTGGTTGGGAAGCAGTCAGTGTCCTGGCCCCTGGTGAGGGCCCAGAAGGAGCTCATGCTACTGCTACTGCCATCATTTATTCATTCAGCAAACTTCACCCACGAGCCCTGCCCCAAGGGCTCTCAGTCCACTTGTGGAAAGGGAAGCTGAGGACTTGCCCCAGGCAGTGGAGCCCAGAGGAGGGCGGAGGTCCCTACCTAGGAGGGAGGGCGCCCCCAGGCGGATGGGATGGGGAGGGTCCAACGGCGGGGCTGGCCTGGCATAGGAGGGGGCGGCGGTGGGGCGATGTGGCGCCCACTGCTGGCCGGCACCGGAACCGCGCCCAACCTGGGTCACGAAGCCTCTGCCATGGACCTCAGAGCCGGTGGCCTTCACACGGGGCTGAGCTCCTGGGTCTGTCTGGGGAGAGCCAAGAAAATCAGTGTTGCTGACAGCCGGCCCCGGGATTGCTCTGTGGACGAGACCCCCAGAGCCGCTAGGGGGATGGGAGTGGGGTCATGGAGACAGAAGGGAGGGGTGAGGGCCATGCCCCCGGGGGCTCCCCTCACCCAACGCTCCTGAAGCTCAGTGTTCCGGGTGGGGCTTTTCTCCAGAGGCCCTTGGGGCTGTGCTCTGGGCTAGGGTCACAGGCACAGGCCAGATACGTGTGCCCCAAAACAGGAGCTCAGCTCAGGGGCCCAAGAAAGGAGCCGGAACCTTCCGGAGACCGGGGGTCTGCAGCGCGAGGGCCTTGAGGTCGTCCTGTGTGATCCCAGGGTCAGGGGATGGGGCAGGTGAAGGACCAGGTGGGAGCCTCAGCCAGACACCCCCTCCGTCCTTCCTGGGCTCTCTGCCCTGGCCATCAGGTGCCTGTCACCCCACCACGGGGCCACTTGCAGGTCTGGGAGCCACATGCCACATGGGGCTTTCCTGCGCAGGGCCTGGCTGGTGCCTAGCAGGGCTTGCTTGGGGGTGGCCAGGGGTCTTCTCAGATCTCAGGCCCTAACAGCATTTTCTGTCTTTTTCCTTCCTTTTCCTCCCCAACCCCAATCCGCGCCCCCGCTAAGCCCTTTCTCAGTCTGGCAGCCACCCTTTTCCCCCTCTCATCTCTCAAGGTGCCGACGGAGCCGAGCCCCCTCCCCCAAAAGCACAGGTTACGTGCCCACTGCTTCCGCTCCCAGCCTGCCACGCCACCATGGGAGCCACGAAGCCCCGCGGTCCCCGACCCACTCTGTCCTTTCCTTGCAGGCTCCACTCAGGACCATGAGAGCAGGCCCCTCCAGGGCCCCTCGAGGGGCGAGGATGTCCGCCCAGCCCGCTTTCCGCGGCCCGCCTCAGACCACAGCATCCTCCTAGCACCCAGGACGGAGGGGCCATGCCTGGGGAGCAGCCCCTCGGAGCGCCACCCCCAACCATGACTGGAGACCTGCAGCCCTGCCCAGCGGCCAGTGGCACGGGGGGCCCCCTGCAACCTCCCAGTGAGGTCAGTGCCCCAGCCAACAGGACCACCAAGACCACGGGCAGCGGGGCCCAAGCCATGGACAGCCCTGAGACCCAGGTGCGGCAGGCTGGGAAGGCGGGGCCCAAGGCCCCGCTCCCCAGAACCCATTCCCTGAGCAGCGCCCCTGGGAAGGGAAGCAGCCCCCAGGCCCCAGCAGGGAGGAACCTGGTGCAGGCTCGCGCACGGCGGGCAAGCAGGTTGGACAGCAGCCCCCAGCAGCTCTACGGTCTGAGCATCGCCAGCTCAAGGCCCAAACCCGCCCTGGACGAGAAGACGCCTGAGGGCCCGCAGCAAGAGGCCCCCCGGCCCCCAGAGGCCGAGGCCCCCCGGGGCCAAGGAACCAGAGCCTGTCTCAGGCCCGGCCCCCCGAGGGCTGAGGCCTCACCTGGCCCGGAAGAGCTCAGCTTCCAAAAGTGCTTCCAGGAGACCCCCTCCAGCTTTACCTCCACCAACTATACCTCACCGAGCGCCACCCCTGGGCCCCCGCCCCTCAGGGCCCCCCAGAGCAGCGGCGCCAGCCCCTGCCGGCCGGCCTCCTACGTGGAATTCCATGCCAGCAGGGCCGGCGCCTGGCCTCCCACGGCTGAGAACAGCTTCCCAGGTGCTAGTTTCGGGGTGCCGCCTGCTGAGCCGGAGCCCTTTCCCGAAGGTGGCAGCCCCGGGGTGGTTGCCTTCCAGTACCCCTTCCCAGAGCTGCACGGAGCCGGCCCGAAACCCTTCCCCGAGGACGCAGCCGAGCCCGAGTTCGCCGAGAGGGCGCTGGTGTTCGCCTTCCACCAGCCTCGGGGAGCGTGGCCCGAGGAGCCGGTGGGCACGGGCCCAGCCTACCCCCTGCCCGCCCGCTCGGGCCCCCCAGCCCCGCCCTGCTGCCCGGGCCGGCCCAGCGGCCTCAACGCCCCCAGCGACCTTGGCGGTGCGCTCCCTCCCCGTGGCGCTGCTCGCCCGGCCCCCAGCCCCTTCTCGGAGAGCACGGCCACCTTCCGGGACAGTTTGCACGAGAGCATGACCAAAGTGCTCCCTGAGAGGCCGCCTTCGGCCCACGATGGGCTGGGCAGCCCCAGGGGGCCCCCAAACTCGCTGGCCCAGAGGCAGTTTCCCGGGCAGGCGTATGGAAGCCCCGGGGCCGGCGGGGTGGGCGCCAGCCCAGGGCCTCGGGACGCGGAGCTGACTGCCTCCGGGCGCCCCGCCGCCAGACTGCCCCCGCTCTGGGACCCCGCCCCAGCCCCTTACCCCATGCCTCCCCTGGGCCCCCTGGCCACTCCCAGGAGCGCATTCTTCGAAGCCCAGCCTGGCCCAGGCCAGCAGCTCAGCCTCCCCCAGAGCCCCCCGCTGCCCTGGCCCCAGCTGCTCCCGGCCGCCGGCCCCGGCCCCGGCCCCGGCCCCCACCAGGTGGAGATGTTGGACCAGCTGCCTTTCCCCCCGGAAGTCCCCGAGTGGCAGGGGGGCAGCCAGGGAGCCCTGGCTGCTGCCGCAGGCAAGACGCCCGGGCCGGGCGAGAAGCTGGCGGTCCTGAGAAACAGCCCGGGCCAGCACGGCGGTGGCTCCCCTGGGCTGTTCGCCTACAACGGGCTGAAGGACCCTGGAGCCCAGCCCCCGTTCTTCGGGGCGGCCCAGCCCCAGGCCTCCCCCCGGGGCCCCCCCGGCCCGCCCCCGCCCAGGGTGGTGGGAGCCTCCCCCAGCGAGTCCCCCCTGCCCTCGCCGGCCACCCACACGGCCAGCAGCACCTGTTCGTCGCTGTCCCCTCTGTCCAGCAGCCCAGCCAACCCCAGCTCGGATGAGGGCCAGCTCCCCGGGCCGCCCGGGCCGTCTGCCTTCTTCCACCCGCCCACGCACCCCCAGGACACCGGCAGCCCCTTCCCGTGCCCCGAGCCCTCGCACGCCCTCCCCATCCACTACCAGCCGGAGCCGGTCAAGGCCTTCCCTTTCCCCACAGAGGGGCTGGAGGAGACCCCGTTCCCTGGCTCGGGGCTCGAGGTGGGCAGCGTGGGCCTCGAGGGCTTCCCCCAGGAGCCGCCCCCCTACTCCGCCCACCACTTCCCCCTCAGCAGCGCCAGCCTGGACCAGCTGGACGTGCTGCTCACCTGTCGGCAGTGTGACCGGAACTACAGCAGCCTAGCCGCCTTCCTGGGGCACCGGCAGTTCTGCAGCCTGCTGCCGGCCAGGGCCAAGGATGGCCACCAGCAGCCCCCTGGGTTCCCCACGCCCCCCGTCACCCCCTCCGCACTGGCTGCCCCCAAAGCACCGGCCAGCGGGACCCCGAGCCCACTCAGCCACACCAGGACAGCGCCCTTCCTGCTGGGTGGGGACGGCCGGCCCGATGGCAGAGATGACCCCCTGAGGATGAGCTTCCTGCCCAGCCCGGCCGCCGCCCCCTTCCCACTGCCTGCAGGGGACCTGGACCTGGACGATGCCGCCAAGCTGGACAGCCTCATCACGGAGGCGCTCAACGGCCTGGAGTACCAGTCAGACAGCCCTGAGATCGATAGCAGCTTCATCGACGTCTTCACTGACGAGGAACCTTCCGGCCCCCGGGGCCCCGCCACCGGGCAGCCCCCCAAGACCAGGCTGGGGGCAACGCCAGAGAACAAAGCCCAGCTCCCGCTCCCGGCGGTGGCTGCCCCGCTGCAGCCCCAGCCGCCCCGGCCCAGCGACACGGGCTCCCCGGCCGGCCCCAGGCCCAAAACCCGCTCCCTGGGCCCGGTGCCCTCAGAGGCAGATGGGGCCGGCCTGGCCGGTCAGCAGAGAAGAGGAAAGCGGTTTCAGTTGTTCCGGAAAGAGCTGGACACGGTCAGCACCGCCAAGAGGCCGGGCAGGGGCTCCAGGGCCAGCCGCCTGAGGCCGAGGAGGAAAGGCCGGGCTGAGCCGGCCCTGTCCCGCCCGCGGGACCTCCGAACCCAGGCCCCCAAGAGCCACGCGGACCCGGGGGGACGGGCCCTCCTGGTGGAGACCCGGAGCTCCAGGCGCCTCCGACTGTGCCCCGGCCAGGACTGCAGGCGGCGGCGGCCGCGGGGCGGCACCTGGAGCAAGGAGCTCATCCACAAGATCGTGCAGCAGAAGAACCGGGCGGGCAAGCACGGCCCAGCCCAGGGCGCCATGGACGGCGGGCCCCCGGACTGCGACGGCGCCTCCGAGTCTGAGGAGGAGGTTGGCCCGCGGCTGCGAGGCTCACGCTTCAGAGGCCGGCCCCGCCCGAGCGGCCGGCGATGGCGCCGGGGCGAGAAGAGGAAGGAAGTGGACGTGGCCCCGGGTCCCAGCGAGGACGGGCAGCAGCAGAAGCCCAGGAAGGCCGTGAGGCAGGAGGCCGTGAGGCCCGCGGGCTCCCCGGGCCCAGAGGAGCCGGGCAGGCCGTGGCCGGGTCCCACCAAGAGTCCCGAGGCCCAGGGCCCGTCGCACGGCTCAGAGGCTGGAGTGGGCCCTGAGGAGCGAGGCCCCCAGCCCCTCCTGCAGGGTCTCACGGGCGCCGAGACCCCAGAGGACAGCCATCCCTCTCTGGACTTCCCCCAAGACACCGCGAGCCCTGCGATCGCTGAAGACCTTCCCCCTGAGGCCACAGAACTTCACAGAGAGGCTCTGAGCTCCTCTCCAGCCACCTGTGGGGGAGGAGACCCCTGCCCCCCAACCCCAGGGCGACCACAGCCCCGCAAGGAGGACACAGCGCCGCCCCGCGCGAGCTGGCCCCCGCTGGGTGCCCCCCGGTGCTCGGAGCCTGCCATCTCCGAGGGCAGAGCGGAGCCCCCTGCCTCCCTGCCAGGAGAGTCGCTGGTGCCCGTCGCTAACGCGGCCGACACGGCCCACCCCGAACCCAGGACCCTCTTTTTGAAGACCCCTGGTCTTGGAGACTCCGTGGGGCTTCCAGCCGCCAAAAAGGGGCCTCAGCCCTACAGCAGCCCTCCCAGCGGATTGTTCCTCGGACCCAAAGACCCGGCTGGCTGTTTCCACGAAGACCTGGGCTCTCAGTCCTCAGCCCCAGACAGCCCACCGGCCATCAGGGCAGGCCTCTGCCAGGGTGGCGAGGATGCCAGTTCCCAAGAGCCCAAGCCGCCCAGGAACCCACCCTACACAGTCGTCACGGGCCCAGGCAAAGCTGAATTGCCGCCGGCCTTGGAGCGCACGGCCCTCTTCTCGGGGCTGCCCGGGGACGGCTTCGAGCCGCCAGTCTATGGCAGCCTCTCTGGGAACGGGGACACCCAGGTGCCGCGTGCGTGTGCTGCCCCTCCCCCGAGGAAACCTCAGCTAGACCCGCCGTACCCCTCGTTTCTGCCCAAGATGGGCTGGTCCCTGCTGGAGGAAGTGTCCCCCGTGCCGCCTGACCATCTGGGCCCTTCTCCCAGCCTCTCAGGGGAAAAGGCATTCAGTCAGAGGTGTCCCAGTGAAGGGACTGTGGCCACCAGCCTCCCCACTTTGCCCGGCAAGGTTATCAAATGTAGCACCGCTTGTAGCGGTGACCTGTCAGAAGACGAGCTCGAGATCAAAAGGCTGGTCACCGAACTGGAAAGTCAGCTGCAAAGCAAAGGCGCACAGGACGCCCCGGGAGAGCCGTGCGGAGCCAGCGTCACCAGTCCTGGGGAACTGAGTCCACGCCCGGAGGGGGCAGAAACAACTGTGGCCACCACGGGGGGCACTCTAGGGGGCCCCCAGGAGGAGTGGCCCTCGTCCCACCCTGGAGAAGCAGCCCTGGCCCCCGGTGCCCACGAGGACGTGGTTCCTGGGGGTCCCTTCAGGCCCACTGGGGCCAGCCTCAGCTTCCGGCCAGTGCAGAAAGCCGCGGTCTCCAAGACGGGGCTCCCCAGGGCCGAAGGGGGCCTCGGGGCCCACCTGGAAGTCTGTTTACCGGACCCGCCGTGGGACATGGGGAGTTTAGCAAAGTGCAGCCCAAACCCTGAGCCTTCACTTCCTAAGGGTAACAGGGCCGCCAGAGTACAGCACAGCCAAGACCTCCCACTGCTCATTCTCTGCCCACGCAGAGGGGGGCTTTGCCCGGGGTCCCACAGGGCACCTGGGCCCTGCCGAGACCCCTCAGAGCTGGAAGCGTTCGGCAGCCCTGTTGCCCCTCTGGCACCTGGTTTGGCATTCCGGGGGGCCGAGCTTCTGCCCCTGGGTGCCACCCCACATTCTGGTGCCAGTCACAACAGTGCCCCCAAGGGACACTCTGTGAGCAGCACAGGTGGGCCCGGAGGAGCAAGGCTCCTGTCCCCTGTGGCGGGGGGCCCTGGCCCTGAGGGTAATGAGGGGTTTGTACCAGCGGGGGCCTCCCCAAGTCGTGCCTCCGTGCCCGACCCCAGCCCTGGCAGGAGGCCCCAGGACCCAGCCTCGAGCCCCCTTCATCAGCTCCAGCTCCTGGTGGCCGGAGCGGCTGAGAGGGAAGATGACACCCGGGGCTCACAGGGGCCCCCGCCTGATGGCACCCAGAGTCCTCAGCACAGCGGCCCCTCGGATCCGGAACAGGAGAGTGTGGGAGGCGGGAAGATGCCCTGCAGCCCCGCCCGGGGCCTCCCGGGGGCCGTGCGGGCGGCAGCCGTCCCTGCTGTGGCCGGGCGCCAGCTGGGGCCAGAGGGAGATGGACATCCAGGCTCACACGGCCAGGCCGAGAAGCCCGAGGGCCAAGTCGGAGCCAGCCAACTGCAGCCAGATGACCGGGGGAGGCCGGGGCGGCCGGCCCAGCTAGCCGGCAAGCTCCAGAGAAGCAGGGCGGCCTTGGGCCTTTGGAACGGGGCACGGGCCACCCCAGGCCCCACCTACTCTGAGGCAGAATCTTCAGTCCCAGCCTTGGCAGCAACCGACACGGGAGATGGGCCTGAGGACCAGACTCCAGAGGCAGTAGCTGGCCCAGGCCTTCAGAAGCATCTGCTGTTTGCTGGCGAGAGCCCAGTGCCCCCCACCAGGGACCTGGCCAGCCACACCCCCTCGCCCACTTCTGCAGCCACCCCCGACCCCTGCGGCCCCAAGGAAGGCCCAGCTCACCGCCCTCTCCGGGGGGACTGTGGCCCCCTGGAAGACCCTCCCAAGGAGCCCAGCTTCGTCGGTGTCTTCACTCCCGCCCATGGAGGGGACTGCCCTGGAGGTCGCGTGGCAAGATCCCTAGAGGGTTCCAGAAAAGAGAGACCAAGGGGAGCTCCTGCCTGTGTCACCCCTCCCCACCCAGCAAGGGCCACCTCCCCGAGAGTGACCGTCACGGCCGCTGCCGTGTCCGGCATCCCTCCCACTGGTGGCCTGGGGGCAGTCAGAGGCCCCAGGGCCGAGTGGCCAGACCCCAGGGGAGCCCTGTCCAGCACCCACCCCGATGGGGTGCCCAAGGGCCCCTCCTCAGAACCCCCAGGCAGCAGGGAAAGCCACGGTGTCTCCGCTGTGCCCACTGACCCTTCCACACGGCGGGCCATGGGGCCAGATCCCCACACCTGCCAGGAAGGCGAGGCAGAGGCCAGCCTCCAGGAGCAGGAGGACCTAGAGATGCCCGCGGCTGGGCGCCCTGCCGTTACAGAGGCATCTGAAGCCGGCACCAGGGGTCTGAGGGTCACCTGCCCTTCCACAGAGCTCCACCCAGGCAGAACTGCAACTCCGAGCGGCACAGCCAGCGACTCCAGGCCGCGCTCCCCCCAAAGCCTCGGGGACACCCTCCACCAGAGACCCCAGGGGCATCCCCTCAGTCCCCAGGACCCCAGACAGAAGCCTCGTGGCTTTAAAAAGAAGTCTGTGTTCACTGAGAACGGCCACTGGAGGGGCGGAGCCCCCAGCGGGCAGCCCGTGACCTGTGAGGTCTGCTCGGCCTCCTTCCGCTCTGGGCCGGGCCTGAGCCGCCACAGAGCCAGGAAGCATGGGCTGCACAGGGCCACTGCCTCCCAGCCAAGCCCAGCGGCCCCACCTGCTCCCCAGACATGCCACCCACCAGGAAAGAAGAGCCGCAGGGCGCCGGGGAAGGAGAAACCGAGGCGCCTGGTGGGAGACCCCAGCCAGGCCGGTAGGCTAACCCCTGCTCGCGGCTCTATGGCTCCTGAGGATGCCCTGGGTCCTGAGAGGTCCAGGGGGCTTAGGCGGGGGCTCAGCCTTCTGGGAGCACCGGGCTGTCCCCCTCGCTGGGAACCACATCCCCCAGACACGGTCAAGCAAGGGGTGGACATGAGGCCTGCAGAGCCCAGGAAACAGGACCAGCTGCAGAGGGATGAGCCCCGTTCCAAACCGACAAAGAAAGGCGGGGGCCAGAGGCGGGGCAGGGCGCCCGCAGGCTTCCCCAGCGAGTCAGAGGGGAAAGCCAGCAAGAGGGCGAGAAAGCCAAGAGCGAGAAGGTTCCGGGAGGGGAGCGGTCTCCAGGGCCCCGCAGATGTGATTTCAGGGGGCAGAGGCTGGAATCCATCAACTGCCATTGCCAACTGCCCAGCTCTCCCGAGCCGCCACCTCTCACCAGAGGCAGAGCAGGAGACTGAGTCCCCGCAGCCGCCTCTCGTCGCCACGGACCTGGAGGAGACGCCTGCACGGAAGTCTCCTGGGGATCGGGTGGCCTGTCCAGGGATGGTGGAGGGGGCACCTCCTGGGCCAGAAGGGCCAGTGGGGCGGAAAGCAGCCTCGGCAAGAGGGTGCGGGGGACCCCGAGAGACCAGGATGTCTGGCATCTGCAAAGAGCCGTCGAGGGCAGCTGGGGGTAAACCTGCAGGGGACAGCAGAGTGGCCGAGAGCAGAGCAGGGCAAGATGTCCGGGAGGGGCACGAGGCCCCCCGGGACCCCCAGGGCCCTCCCGAGACTCGTGGCGCTGAAGCAGGCGGCACCATCAGCAGTTGCCTGCGGGACCCCCTGCACAGTCCAGGAGAGGGGGGCCAGGGGCAGGAGAGCACTGCCCCTGAAGCCCCCAGCCCGAATTTCGGAGACCCTCTGAGCTTGTTTGATGATGAGGCCTCCTTTTCCCAGCTCTTCCCCCTGGGAGGCCGCTTGGTT
>NW_006796283.1:3123557-3127337 GCF_000442215.2 Lipotes vexillifer
CGGAAGAGCCCCCGTGTCTACGGGAAGCGCTGTAAAGAGTCGAAGCCACCTCCCCAGCCCGCGCCCGGCGGCCAGGCAGGGGGCAGTGTCACTCGGTCCTCCTTCCGCCTGCCCACAGACCTCAGTGACTCTGGCTCGCTCTGCCTGTCCCACGAGGACCCGTGGGGTGACGAGGCTGCGGGCCTGCCGGAGTCCTTCCTCCTGGAGGGCTTCCTCAGCAGCAAGGTGCCTGGCATTGACCCCTGGGCCACGGGCCCCAGCCTGTGGGCCCTGGAGCCCCACGCGGAGGCGGACCCCTGCTGCGCCGAGGACCACCCGTCAGAAAGCATCCCTGAGCTGCACATGGTCCCGGCAGCTTGGCGAGGCCTGGAGCTGCAGGACCCCGCCGACGGGGCCACCTCTACTCCGGGAGACGCGAGCCCCGAGCCCCCCAACCTAGAGCGAGAGCACCACGAGTGTGGCGTCCCCGGGAGCGCCGCGGATCTGCAGGTGCAGGACCTGTGCTTCCTAGGACCCTGCGAAGACCCCGCAGGTCTCCCCGGCGCCGGCTTCTTGGACTTCAAGGCCACGGCCAGTTCCCAGGGCCCACAAAGCAGGACAGAGGAGGCGGCCGGGGCAAGAAGGGGCCCAGGCGGAGGCCGGCCCACCAAGGCCAGGAGGGCGTCCTACAAGTGCCGGGTGTGCTTTCAGCGCTTCCACGGCCTGGGAGAGCTGGACCTCCACAAGCTGGCCCACAGCCCCTCGCCGCCCCCCACCTGTTACATGTGCGTGGAGCGCAGGTTCGGCTCCCGCGAGCTGCTGAGGGAGCACCTGCAGGAAAAGCACGTGCAGAGCAAGGCCGGGCTGTGGGCCTGCGGCATGTGCCGGCGGGAGGTCGCCGGCGTCTGGATGTACAACGAGCACCTGCGAGAGCACGCCGTGCGCTTTGCCCGCAAGGGGCAGGCGCGGAGGTCCCTGGGGGACCTGCCGGGATGTTGGGAGGGGGACGGCGTGGCCACGCGCTTCCTGAGCGGCATCGTGGGACAGGTCTCCAGACCCCACCGGGGCAAGCGCTCCGTCGGCGGCAAGGCAGGCGGGGGCCCCGCGGAGGCGGCAGGGGCGGATGTGGGAGCTGGGAAGGAATTCCCGGGGGAGAGGCGAAGACCCAAGGCCCGCGCCAACGGCTCAGACCCGGACAGCGCCTCGGCCCAGGGCAGCCCGTCAGCCTGCGTGAACCCCGCCCCGCCCGGCGGCTTGTCCCCCGACGGCCGTTCGCACAGCGCGTCCCCCCCACCAGCCGTCCCGGTGCACCAGGACTGCAAGGACCCAGCCCGCGACTGCCACCACTGCGGGAAGCGGTTCCCCAAGCCGTTCAAGCTGCAGCGCCATCTGGCGGTGCACAGCCCACAGCGCGTCTACCTGTGCCCCCAGTGCCCGCGGGTGTACCCCGAGCACCAGGAGCTGCGCGTGCACCTGGGCGGCGAGCACGGGCTGAGCGGGGAGCTGGAGCTGCAGCACACCCCGCTGTACGCCTGCGAGCTTTGCGCCAACGTCACGCACATCAGCAAGAGGTCCTTCGTCTGCAGCTCCTGCAACTACACCTTTGCCAAAAAGGAGCAGTTCGACCGGCACATGGACAAACACCGGAGGAGGGGGCAGCAGCCCTTCACCTTCCGCAGCGTGCGGAGGCCCGGCGCCCCCGGGCACAAGGCCTTGGCCCGAGAGGGCTCGCTTCCCAGCAAACGGCGTAGGGTGGCCACGTCCAGCAACCCCCCCGAGCCCGGCATGGACGGGCCTCTGTCCCGGGACAGCGGCCCCACCCTGAGCGAGCGGTCCCTCCCAGCCCTGCCCCAGCCCTGCCCGGAGGCAGCTCCCAGCACCACAGCAGGGCAGCCCGGGACCCCAGAGAGGCCCACAGACCCCGTGGGCCACCCGGTCGGCGGCGGCGATCTGCCCTCTGCCCTCCAGGAGCTCCTGCCCCCATCTCTGTCTCCTTTCCCGGCGGTCTCGGCTGATGGCACGCACGGCCACGAGCCGGACCAGGCCCTGGAGAGCTCTGAGGACGAGGCTTCCCCAGGCAGCCCTGGGCGCTTCCTCCAGCAGGCTCTCCCCTTGGGGGACTCTCTCCCCCAGCCGGGGGCCAGAGGCCGAGATGCAGAGGAAAAGAGGGCAGCTGGCCCGCCCTCAGGGAAACACGGGACCCCAAGCGCCCCTGGCAAGTGTGCCCCTGACCATCACCCAGAAGCCCCCTCTCTGCTCTGGAAGGAGAAGCAGGTGTCCACGTGTCACGTGGCGCCTGCCGGGGGCGCACGAGGCCCCTCCCACAGAGGCAGTGCCAACAAGCCCGGGGGCTGCCAGAGCTCGTCCAAGGACAGGTCAGCCTCGTCCACCGCCAGCAAAGCACCCAAGTTCCCAGTACAGCTGGAGAAGGCGGTGCCCAGCCCAGCGCCCACAGAGCTCCCCCACGGCACTGAGGACAGGCCAAAGCCCTCCACCCTCAGAGTCGAGCCAGGCCCCGGCTCCCGGGGCACCGGAGGCCCCCGGCAGGGCACCAAGGCAGCGGGCGGCAGCCAGCCCCAGCCGGCCAACGGGCAGCTCCAAAGTGAGACAGCCACCACCCCAGCCAAGCCCAACGGCCCAGGCCAGGGCCGCGCCCAAGACAAGGCCCCGCCTCGAGCCTCAGCCAAGGGCTACCCCAAGGGACCAAGGGAAGCCAGTGACCAGGGGCCGCGGGGGAGCCCGGGCCCCAGGGAGGACGGGGACAGCAGTGAGAAGAGGAGGGGCCGGGCGCCGGGGCCAACCAGGAATGAAGCTGTGGGGAGCCTAGGGAGAGGCCCCGCGGTCCCTGACAAACCCCCCCGGGCCCCGCGAAAGCAGGCGACTCCCAGCCGCGTGCTCCCCGCCAAGCCCAAGCCCAAGCCCAAGCCCAGTAGCCAGAACGGCACAACACCGCCCCAGCCCTCAGAGCCGCGGAAGGGGGAGCCTGGCCATGCCCAAGGGCACAGCAGGCGCGGCAAGGAGGGGCTGGGCAAGGCCCTCCCCCAGGCCAGACCCCTGCATAGGCCCCCCAGGAGGGGCGGGGCCGTCCTCGGTGCTGAACCCCCCAACTCCCGGGCCTGCCGGACAGCCGAGTCCCAGAACCACCTCCTCAGTCAGCTTTTTGGGCAGAGACTAACCAGCTTCAAGATCCCTTTAAAAAAGGATGCTTCCGAGTAATTTATAGGAGCCAGCGCGTGCCTGGGAGTGGGGCTGGGGACGAACTGGCAAATGGGGGACCCTGGTCTATGCTGAGGAGCTCCAGTCCTCCAAGAGTTTACCTGGTGGCCGCATCTTAATCCACCTGCCATAGCGTGCAGATACTCAGACTTTGGTGTCAGACCTGCGACTCTGATGCCTTGAACAGGGCCTGGGGTGGACAGCAATCCCTTTCTAGCTGGAAGGTGAGGGTGAGGGACAGGCCAGCTGCAGCCTCTTTGAGACCATGCAGCTGTTTTCTCAGTACCAGGACGTCAAAGAGAAAGCCGCTCACCCCCACCCCAGCCCCGTGTGCCCCACAGCCAAGGCCCGGTACGCCAGAGAAACCCCTCGCTTTACAGGTTTGCACAGGGCGCCCCACCTGTGTCATCTGTTAGCAGGAAGTAGGTTGAGGCACAGCCGCCGGCCGTGTGGTGGCAGCCTCCGTCTTAGCGTCGTCGCTGCTGTTGCTGGAGTTCCAAAGCGACCCTAGAAATCAGATGGGGGCAGAAGAGCCATCTGTGAGCTGCCCGGCGCCCCCCGCACCACCCACCGCCCGCCCTCCCC
>NW_006796283.1:3127551-3130982 GCF_000442215.2 Lipotes vexillifer
CCCCCCGGGCACAACAGGCCTGCTCTGACCACAGGGTCGTGCCGGCCACTGTCCGTGCCACTGACGGAAGCGCCGGTCTCCAGTGCACCTTGACCCCTGGTCCTCCCTCCCCACCCGCGCTACCCCCAGCCCAGCCTCCGCAGTTGCCCTCTCTAGAGCCTTCCTTCCACATGGAGCTCTCTGCTGCAAGTAGCAGATTTTACTCTGAAGATCCTGGTGCTATTTTCATGTTGTAATGTGAATACAGGCTTCCTTGATTTGTTTTACCTGGGGGGTGGGGTCGGGCCAGGAGGCGCAATGTGCCACACGGGCGGCCCAAGGCACCGGTGGCCTAAGAAGCCCTTCGCTGGCTCCCGGCCGTCGGTGGGAGGCTCCAGCCCCACGGGCAGGTCAGAGCAGCCAGTCAGGGGCAGCTCATGCACTGACACGACCCAGGGGCTGACCCGCGTGTCCTTTCTACAGAATCGTGTCTTCACGGGGGCAGGAGGCAGGGAGAGGCTTCCTTCTGTTCTTTGGTGTCTCTGAGGTTTGTGGTTTGTTTTGTTCTGTTTCT
The DNA here is from genome assembly GCF_000442215.2 of Lipotes vexillifer. NCBI lineage: Eukaryota > Metazoa > Chordata > Mammalia > Artiodactyla > Lipotidae > Lipotes > Lipotes vexillifer. Next base: position 3,128,105 of record NW_006796283.1, read on the forward strand.
TCATTTTAGCCTTGGGTGCAATGTGTATGTCAAAAGTTTTAATTTTGATATTTCGAAAGAAACCGAATCAGGCCCATACTGCCTTTGTAGAAGGTATGTGTGCCACTCAGAGTGCCTCTTTAGTGCTGATGAATAAACCCGGGGGCTCTGAGGCTGTAAAATCTTAGCGCATCCATGCTGTCAAATATATGTCCACTGTTTTCACAGGGCACCTCCTCTGTGGCCTCTGTCCTCCCGCCAGCCCCACCCTGCCGGCCCCCCCTGAGCTGCCGCTTCGTCCGTCCTGTCCCAGAGCCACCTGGCCCTGCAGAGCTGCCCCAGCCATAGTGTGGTCCCGCCAGCCCCCAGACTTGTTAACACGGTGCAGACAGTGCCTTAGTGCTGGGCGGGACCCTCTCAGGAAGGAACTAGCACAGCTGGGTTGGGGGACCCAGAGGGCAGCAAAGGCAGCGGGAGGGATCACACTCCCACCGCAGGCTCATACCCCTGGGGCCCACGTGTCCTGAAGACCCCCGTGTCCGGGACAAGCGCCCGGATGGCAGGCAGGGCCCGTCCAGAGTCGGGCACCAGCCTTGATCCCATCCTGCCCCTGACAGCTGCCTGGACACAGGGGTCTCTCAGAGCAGGCCTCAAACAGCACATGCCAGGCCGGGGTGGGGAGCCTCGCCAAGCCCTTCCACAGGGAGGGATCCTGCACGTGACCCGAGACTGCCGAGCCCACGCCCCCCACCCCCCACGCCCTACTCACTCCCCCTTGTCCTGCCAGGCCCCGGCCCTGCCATTCCCTCCGCCAGGGACGCCCTGCCCTGTCCTCTCTCTCGGTCTCAGCCGCTCCCACCAAGTCCCCCCGCCCAGGTGGGCTGCCTCCATTTCCACCCCTACCGTGGGCCGGGAACAAGCCAGCGGCTTACAAAGTGGTGCGGGCTGGGAGTTGCGCTTTCCGTGGGTGGAGCTGGAGCTGCGTCGGGGAAAGGCTATCTGGGGACTTGGTGGTGGATGCCCGTGGGCCGGCTGGGTCCACGGCACTGGGTGCCCGCCCACCCCCACCCCCCCACCCCCACCCCCCCCGCAATCGGCTCACCACGCCTCGGGCGGCCTGGGGCTGGCGTCTGCATCCCCATAAACATGACAGGGCGTCCAGGCCCTGCCCCAGACTGTGAATCCGGGACTGGGGCGAGCCGGGCGCTCCGCGCCCTCGGGTGCCAAGGGTCACCACGTCGGGGACCCCCGCAGCTCTAGTCTTCTCAGGGCTGGACGTGAGCAAAACCCACCCTGCTGACCCCCCCCCGCAGCCGCAAGCCCCGTGGCGTGGACAGCACCAACCTGGCCAGCAGGTGGCAGCATTCGCCGGCTCGGCAGGGAAGGGGTGGCTCGGCTGCCGGGCCTCAGTGGGCACCGGCCTCCAAGCCCCACACGCACACATCACAGGTACACTGGGCACCCCCGTCCCCACCGACGGGCCCAGAGACACACACGGCACACGGGGGTGCAGTCCTCCACGGCTTCGCACACACACACCCACACACAACCACGTGAGTGACTGTGGGGCACACCTGTGGGACCCAACCCTCGAGGCGTCCGGGGTGGGCATCCCGAAGGGCCCCACGTGAGCCGAGGGAGGGGGCCGGACAGGGTGGGAGAGGGTCCAGGTGGGTATAGGCCTGTGCAGGGGCCACGGATCCCTGATCCCCTGAGAAAGCTGAGAAGCGGAGCCCAGACCCCACTGCCCTCGCTGGCCTCAGGCAGAGAGCCCTGGGCCTGCCTCCCCCACCTAGGAGGCCAGAGTGCCCCTCACCCTGAGACTGCAGGGTCCCCCGGGGCTGCCCTGCACTGGGCAGGGGGCCGGGGAGACGGAGGGTCAGTTGCAAGGTCACGTGAGCGCTGTATCGTACAACTGCACCCTCCCAGGTCCCAAAGCCTGACCCCGACCACCCCTCGGCCCCCAGCCTGGAGACGGGGCAGGAGAGAAGGTGGTGCCTGGGACAAGGTAAGGAGGGCCAGTTGGAGGGGACGGGCAGGGGGAGCGGGTGGGGGTCTGCCAGAACTCGGTGGACAGGGCAGCAGGAGGGAGACGGCTGGTGGTGGAGCGGGCAGGCCAGGCTCCATCCCCAGGCCCCGTAAAGGGGGAGGCTTGCCCGCGTGGCTAGGGGGCACATTCGCCGGGGACCTGCTGGAGAATGTCATTAAAGTGGGCTTTCCTAGGCTCAGAGAATCCGGTCTCCCAGGGAGAGTGTGTAGACGGCCACGCTCACACAGGTGGTCCCACAGGGAAGGCCTCAGAGGCGCCAGGGGCCTCCGGGGAAGGGCTGGATCCTCGTCACCGCGGTCCATCCAAGCACCTCCCGTGCGGGCACAGGAGTTGGAGGCCGTGGGTCCCGTCCACGTCACCTGCGATCGTGCCGCGGGTGGGCTCTAGAATTGAGCCTGAGGCTGTGTCTCCCCAGACCCCGAGTCTCTGCCTGTCTGGTGGGTGGGCAGTTGGCCCGAGGTCCCGCTGCTGTGGCTGTGCTGAGCCTTTGGGGCATTGCTCCTTTCCGCCCGCCTGGGAGCTCAAGGCCACAGCCCCTTCCCACAGGGTAATGTCTACCTTGCTGACCGGCTGGCATGGCCTTGTGGGCTGCAACTCAAGGCCACCGGCCTCCTCCGCGGAGCCCCAGGCAGAGAGAGGATGCAGATGGCCCTCCCGGGGCCCAGGGTTTAGCTGGGCCTGAACACACCGCACCTCGGTCTCAGCTGCCGAGAGACCCAGGACCGTTGCTGGGGCCCAGGCAGGAGGGTGACCACCAGAGGCCAGAGGCATCAGGCTCATCACCAGCCCTCTGGGCCTCAGTTTTCCTTTTTTTTTTTTTTTTTTTTTAATTTTTTTTTTTTTTTTTTT
>NW_006796283.1:3130992-3132207 GCF_000442215.2 Lipotes vexillifer
TTTTTTTTTTTTATAAATTTATTTATTTATTTTTGGCTGCATTGGGTCTTCGTTGCTGCACGCGGGCTTTTCTCTAGTTGCTGCGCGGGGGCTACTCTTCGTTGCGATGCGTGGGCTTCTCATTGCGGTGGCTTCTCCCGTTACGGAGCACAGGCTCTAGGCGCGCGGGCTTCAGTAGTTGTGGCTCGCAGGCTCAGTAGTTGTGGCTCGCGGGCTCTAGAGCTCAGGCTCAGTAGACATGGCGCACGGGCTCAGTTGCTCTGTGGCGTGTGGGATCTTCCCGGACTAGGGCTTGAACCCGTGTCCCCTGCATTGGCAGGTAGATTCTTAACCACTGTGCCACCAGCGAAGTCCCTTTCTGCCTATTTAAATGGGCCCGACAATCACCGAAAACCCTTCCAGCCCTGACACTCGGGGCTCCCTCCGAGGGCTAAGTGCTGCGGCTCACTGGCTTTGCCCGGACCCTGTCCCCCCGCTGTCCACCTGGCTCCCTCCCTCCCCTCCCCTCCTTGAGGTCTTTGCTCAGGTGGCACCTCTTCTCTGTGGCCTCCCTAACCACCTGCTAAGGTGGCAGCTGCACCCCCATTGCCCCAGGCCCCAGCCTGCTGTACTTAGACCTGATGTGCCGCACAGCCCACTCCTTAATCCTGGCTACTGTCCTGCCGCTGGACCCTGAGTGACGCGTCCTGTGTGCTGTTCACTACACAGTTGTACCTCCAGTGCCCGGTAAGGGAGTGCAATCCACGTCTGTGGGGGGGAGTGGGGGAAGGCGAGGGGGAGGGGGAAGGAAGGAAGGAGGGCGACGAGGAAGTGTGCGCTTCCTATCTGGTGATGTAACCCACGTGATCCCCACTCTCTTGGTTGGGAAATGTCCAGAGAATATTTCCTGTCTGCGCCTGGCTGGTAAATGGGCCACACCTGGGCAGCTGCATGAAGGGGTGGATCTCACTACTACCTGAGAACAGTTTCCCGGCAAGAACCTTTGCGTCCCGGGGTCTCAGAGGGTGCAGCTTGTTAGAGATGCTGGTTTCAGAGAGGACTGCTGAGCAGGGAGAAGACCAGCCTCGTTCCCCCCGCCCCCCGTCTCTGCTCCCCCAAGATGTCTGAGGGGTGGGCGGTGGATATCAGACAGGGACCACCTGAGCCCATCTCCCAGGCCAGAGCCAGTCCCAGCCACCACGGGGGCAGCCCGGGCAGCAGCCCACCCCCCCCCCC
>NW_006796283.1:3132275-3136628 GCF_000442215.2 Lipotes vexillifer
CCCCCCCCCCCGTACACCCCTCCCCGCAGGGTGGCCCAGGGGGCATCTAGTTGTCACTGGCATCACCCGGCTTCTCCCCTGCCCCTCCTGCAGGCCGCCTCTGATCCCTAACGTAATTTATTCTGACATCCTTGCTGCCATTTGACCTCCCTATGGAGTCACGTGGTGCTTAGAACTCATTATACCCCCTTGAAACAGGAAGTTAATTAAACCCTTCACAGAGCCGGTGTTGACAAGCATCGGTGAGGGCCCCTGGCACAACTGCCCAGCGGCTCCAGGGCCTTGGGCTGACCAGGAGCGGTGGGAGCGAGGCCTGGGTCCCCTTCCCCCCAGCGCAGCCACCAGGGCCCATTCTGGAGCAGCAGGCGTGGGTTTCCTAGGGAGACTCCCGCTCTGCTGCTAACCTGCTGTGTGGCCTTGGGGGAGTGACTTCACTTCTCTGAGCCTCAGTTTCCTTGTCTGGCAAATGGGAATTCTAACCGTCCCTTCTTCAGAGAGCTGCTGGGAGCAGACGGTGCTCAGCACGGGCCCTGGCACTGAGGAACCGTCCACAACTCACTCATACCACTGCAAGCGTAAGGTAACAGCGTGCTGAGTACCACAGAAAAGGCACCTGGGCCCTGCAAGCTGGACCAGAGAGGAGCGGCCTAAGGTGGTCTGGACGCAGTCAGGACCTCCCTGAGGAAGGGTGAGGGGGCCAGGCAGTGGCAGGGAAGGGTGCACCGGGTAGCAGGAACAGCTTGTGCAAGGGCCCTGTGGCCACAGGCCACCGGGGACCCACATTCAGGGAGGTTCAGAGGAGAAGGTAAGGGCAGGGCAGGGCCTGAGGTTATCATTCGCTTAACGGAAGGCCCGGCTGGCTTCAGCCTGTAGTGGAGCCAGGAGTGGCTGTGGGGATCCGGTAGCGGTCAGGGTGGTAGGTAAGGGAAGCTTGGAGCGGGGGTTGGGCTGACAACAGTGTCCCCACAGGGCCTCTCGGAGCTATACGGAGGTGAAGTCAGGGACACTGGGGGCACAGTGAAGCAGAAAGAGGGCTAACGGTGTGGCCTGGCCATCAGAGGCCCCTCACCTGACCTGGGCTCGGGACGCGCTCCCCACGGTCTGTCCAGCCCTCCCAGCCTTTCCCTCAGCTGAGAACGCCCTTCTGCCACCACTCTCTCCTGAACAGTCTTTATTGTTCGGTGTCCAGCTTAAGTGTCTAGAACATTCTGTGGTTCCCTTGGTCATCACGAGCAACCAGTGCAGAAGCTGGGATGTGGGAGGTGCCACAATCAGCCCCCTCCCCACCGGCAGCCACTGCCCTGCCCCGGGTAGTCCTCCTGGGTCGGGGCAGCAGGGAGCATGCCCATCAGCAGAGCCAGGCCCACGGTTGTCAACCCACAGGGCAGAGGGCAGCGGTGGAGAAGACATGAGCCCAGAGCCACAGTGGCACCAAGGTTAGGGGAGCCCTGAGGGTCATGCCCCCCACCCCCACTGACAGATGAGGAAGCCAAGGACCTAATTGCTTAAGGACTTGCCCAGGGTCACAGCCTCCAGTGTGGCAGGGCCAAGATTCAAACCCAGTTCTCCTGGGGCACGGCCAGGGTTAAGAACCCGGGCTCTGGAGTGCGACTGCCTGGGGTCACAGGAAGTGCCACCACTTCTGAGCTGTAGGGCCACTGTGAACCTCAGCATCTTCATCACCACCACGACAGCCTTGGAAGCTGTGTCCTAGGCCCAACTCTGCCACTTTCTGCCTGGGTGACCACCAGAGGGTTGCACAAGGACATCATGAGAGACCATGAACCAGCCCAGAAGAAGGGCTCGGAAAAGGCTGGCGATGCCAATAATGACATCGCCCCTAGAGCCATCCCCAGGAGACTTCCCTAGGCCCAGACAACCTTGGAGCCTTCCCGAGAGGCCTCCAGACTATTAGACCTTGAAATCAAGCAAAGCAGGAAACATCCAGGCCGTGGTCAGGGCAGCCCAGCTCCACGCCAAGCCCTTCTCAGCTCCATAGTGGGTGTTGCCAACCCCCAAGTGGACTGAATGCATTTCTGTTTTCTCCACCAGTGATGTTTGGATATGAATCTTGGCACTCCCACAGGGGATGCAGGTGGCCGGATGGAACCCTCTCCCATCTGAGCAGGGATCACTGCAAAACCCCACGGAGATGGCACCTCCTCCAGTTAGCCTTCCTTGATTTCCCAAGGCAGAGGTGGTCGCTCCTGCTCTGGGCTGAGCCGGGCCTGCCTTTCCACAGCATTTCTTGCTCCTCTTTCCTCAGTTTATCGTCCTTATCAACAGACCTCCCCTGAGGGTGTAGTGGCCTGTGTGAGCGAGGTCCTGTGACACCGCCATCGGTCACGAGCAAGCTGGAGTTTCCTCATCTGTACGGTGGCGGTAATAATATCCCCGTGCAGGGCAGACAGAGGGGGCAAAGCATGGAAGCAAAGTGCCCCAGAAACATCATGGGCCCGGGTCAGGGCTGACATGGCGGGGTTTTTTGTTTGTTTGTTTGTTTTTTATAAGTTTATTTATTTTTAATTTTGGGTGCGTTGGGTCTCCGTTGCTGCGCACAGGGCTCCTCTGGTTGTGGAAAGTGGGGGCTACTCTTCGTTGCATTGCGCGGGCTTCTCACTGCGGTGGCTTCTCTTGTTGCGGAGCATGGGCTCTAAGCGCGCAGGCTTCCGTAGTTGCGGCTTGCGGGCTCAGGAGTTGTGGCGCACGGGCTTAGTTGCTCCGCAGCATGTGGGATCTTCCCAGACCAGGGCTCGAACCCGTGCCCCCTGCATTTGCAGGCGGATTCTTAACCACCGCACCACCAGGGAAGTCCCCTGTCATGGCGTTTGATGGGCACTTGACCCGCGCAGGTGCACAGAGCCCTGCACTTGGCTTAAGGCTCTTCTGTTGCTGCCCGGAAATTCTTAATTTTTGAACAAGGGGCCCCACATTTTCATTTTTCACTGAGCCCTGAGAATGATTTAGTGGATCCTGGTCAGCAGGACCTGCCTCTGCCTCTAAGTCCCTGGGCAACTGGGGTTGTCTCTCCTGTCAGAACCTGAAGTGGCCAAAGTCCTGCCACTCTTTTCCTCCTGCACCCTAGACAGACATCACTAATTGATCGTGGTTCTCCTACACCTGCTGACCCTCAGAACCCTCCTCGGCACAGACCTCCAGGCATTCCAGCAGCGCCAAGCTGGGCGTCACTTGCTATGCATGGAGCCTCAAACCCAGCACAGGTCCAGCCCGTGGCCACCTCCTCCAGGAATCCCCCTGACTGCCTGACTGTGAGGTTCCCATCCTGTAAAGAGGCCCCCTTTTGGGAAGGCAGCAGGCCCAATGAGAAACCCAGACAGGTGGGGCCCCTTGTCCAGTTGACAAACATGTGGGCGCCCTGGGCCGAGTGAACCAGCCATCCATGGGCCCCATGCTCCCCAGAGGAGGGGTGCAGCACCGGGTAACACTAGGAAGGCTGTACCCCTTGGCCTTGGAGTGGGAAGAGCTGGTGAGCACGTGACCCCGGACAGGTCTCTTGGCCTCCCGGCCTTAGTGTTCTTGTCTGTCCAGTGGCAGTGGCTGGTCCTGGGGTAGACCTCAACCTTCTGCCCTGCCTGCCAATCTCCCGCCCTCCTGGGAGCAGCAGTAGGGCAGGGGAGAGTGCCCAGGTTCTGAGGGCAACCTTTTCCTCTTCCGTGGGGCAGGGGCAAAGGTAATAGGAGTCAGAATGAGGGGAGGGGGTCTCACGGGCAGAGTACTCAGTACCTAGCCAGCCCCCATATGTGACAGTTGTGATGCTTATCTGCCATCAGATGGGTGGGCCCAGCCTTCTGGACAGGCATCCAGGTGTCCTGTTTGCAAAGGTCTTCCCGTTAGCCCCTGGGCCCTGCTAACTTCCTATTTCTTGTGAATATGGGGGGTGGGGGCAGGCACCAAATGCAGGCCAAGAATGTTAAAAGAATACACTTGAGCCCCAAGGGACAACTCTAATGCTCTATGACTTTGAGCCTCCCTGGAAAATGGGGGGCCTCTGGGATCCCATGAACATATCCCAAAGAACAGAAGGCTTGGTCTCCATTTCCATGGCTGGAACAGGCAGTGCTGACCTCGCTCCCTTCTGACTGTCCCAGGCGGGGAGGGGGCTTAGGGGTTCGCTCAGCCTTCTTGCTGGGCCTCCCGCAGGGGCGCCCTGAAGAGGCACGGCCGGGGAAGGAGAGGCCCAGCGGGGCAACGCCTGGGGGCAGCTGCGGGGGGAGCAGGCACAGGCCGCTGGCTTCTACACCACCCCTGCCCCCGATTTCCAGCCATATCTGAGCCCAAGGGAGGAGGACTCGAAGTCCCCCACTCTCCACTTGGGGCTGCAGCCCCAGGGAT
>NW_006796283.1:3138039-3138360 GCF_000442215.2 Lipotes vexillifer
GGGGGGGGGGGGGGGGGGCGGAGTCATGGGCGGCGGAGGTCGGAGCCACGGCTTGGAGGCGTGGTCTGGGCGGGGTTTCGGTGTCCAGGAACCGAACCAGGTCAGGTCAGGCTGGGGGGCGGAGCTGCAGCTGCGCCGAGGGGGCGGGTCCAGGGAGGTCTGGAGCCCGGCCGGACGCGGGGCGGCGGGATGCCTTGGGTCGCCGAGTCTGAGCCGGGTCTGGGGACAAAGCGGCAGGGCCGAAGGAGTAGTCGAGGAGGCCACGGGTCTTCCCAGGGCCGGGGGCGGGTTCAGCTCTCTGGGGGCGGGGCCAGGGCGGCG
>NW_006796283.1:3138835-3142769 GCF_000442215.2 Lipotes vexillifer
CCGCCCGCCGCCGCCCGCCAGGGGCTAGAGGCGGCCGCCACGAGGGCGCGCGGCGCCGGAGACATGTCCAGGAGGAAACAGAGCAACCCCCGGCAGATCAAGCGTGAGTCAAACTTTGCCCGCCGGCCCCGACCCCCGCCGGTCCGCCCCCGGTCCGTCCCGCTCTGCCCGCGGCGCCCGCGACCTTCACCCCGCGCCGCGCCCCCCACGCTGTGTGCCAAGCGCGCCGTAATCTAATCTCCGCTGGCGGGCCGGTCCCCCGCGTCTCGGCACCGGCACCGGGGGTCCCGTCTGGTGGGGGGGTCCGCCCAGAGGGCCGGAACGGGGTTGCTGGGGGCGCGGCCACCTCGCGGCCTGCCCCTCCCCCGCATCCCCCAAGATGGTGCGGCGATAAGGCGGCCCGATCTGGGCTCAGATAAAGTTTAAAATATTCCATTCTGCAAGTCCCATCCTGATAAGATCGCTCTGTCGGGACGGGCTGAAATTGTGATCTTATCTCGCGCGGTTGACTCTCCCAGGCTTTGTATCTAGAGGGAGAAAGAGAGAGACCTGGGAGGGAGAGGGGGCACCCGGGGCGCGTGGAAGTGCACGGCCAAGAGGCGGAGACCCGCCGGCGCCCACCCCCACTCCCGCTGGCTTGCAGAGCCGCCTGGCTTGGGGGGTGGAGGTGTAGCTACCTCAGCCCACGCGCTGGGCTCCAGCCCTGTCTCTGGGTCTCGAACTCGAGGCTTCCCTGCCCGGGGACAGCCTCCTGGAGGTCCTCCCCTCCCTGTGTCCCAGCCAGGACTGCAGGGGCGCTGTGCGCTGGGTGGCTTGCGGTCACACACACCCTCTAGCCGAGGGGTCGGGGAGGGGTCTCCTGGGACCCAGTCCTGGGCCAGGGTCGCCTCCGCACGCGTCAAAGTGTCTCACCCGTCTGGCCCGCAGGCCACTCCCCCTGGAGGGGGGCAGGCAGCTGCTGTGTCCACACTGATGATGCCCCCCCCCCCCCGGGATAAGAGCGCTCCGTACTCTTGGGGCCACTCGGCTGCCTGAGCAGGGAGAGAGAAGGCAGTGCGCAGGAAGCACGGCTCCCCACCCCACGCCAGTAATAACTTCGCGCCTCTGGTGCCAGGGCCAGAGTGCGGGGCCACATCTCCCCGGCCAGACCAGCAGGTCGCTAGGGCTGCCCAGGAAGCGAAGAGGGGGCCAGACCACTGCCCAGCCTCATGTTCCCCCGCACTGCCTCTTCTGTCCACATGACCACTGCCACCAGAACCCTGTGTGCATGCTCCTGGGGGAGTGTCTACTCCCGAGGTCCCAGAGAGGGGGAAGGCAAGCATGAATCCGGGTTCCCGTAACCCGACTCCTCAATGTGCAAGCGGGACCTGTTTTCCGAAAGTCGCTTTCTATCAAGTCAACTCAAGTATTAAAACCACCCACAGGTCCCGATCTGCGCTGGTTCTCTGGTTTCTTTTTCCCCTCCTCCCCTGTGCGCCTCTGTTCGGTCTGTTCTCGTGTGTGCGTGTGTATGTGTTTCACCGTGATGAGAAATGCAGATAGCGCGGGCAGGGAGATCGCAGGTTGGGAGCCGATCGCCAGAGCCGATAAGGCCCAGTGCGGAGCGAGCGCCCGGGCTCAGCTGGGTCGACCGAGCGGTGCGTGTTGGGGACAGGGACCAAAGCGGGCGCGAGGGCGAGCCCCCGCTGTCCACCTTCAGCGCGCCCGGGAAGCGGGCTGGGGAGAGGGCCGGCCCTGGGAGGCGGGGCCGGGGCACCCTCCCCTTCAGCCGCGGCCCCGGGCGCCTCCTCCCCCTGGCAGATCTTGGCGCGTTAAGATGCGAGCGCTGATTGTCACCAAGCGGCGGCGCCCGCACGCCCGCCCTCTGCCTGCGGCTGTGCGTAGGGCCCTGGCGGCTGTGTGCCCGCCGATCTGGCCTCACCTGCGACCAGGCCGCGGGTGTGGAGGGGAGGGGCCCGAGCGCTTGGGGCCGCCGCCCCCCCGGGCCCCCACCAAAGCCGGGGCGCAGCTGCCCGCGCCTCTGTGCGCCTTTTGTTCCGCGCAGAGATAGATGTGCCGCGCTGATAAGGCGCACAACCGATGGCGGCGGCGATAGGCGCTCCCATTTATTAACTTCAAACGTGGGAGCGGGGGAGGGCGAGGCGGGAGCGCGGCCTTGGCCGGCCAGATGGCTGCGACGATAGGCCGGGCCGCGCTGGCGGGGAGCGCGGGGCGGAGCGCAGCTCGGGACCCCCGGCGCCCTGGCCCGCCGAGGTTTCCTCCCGCCCGGGTCGATGTGAGCTCAGATAAGCGCCGGGCCGGTCGGCCGGATGGCGATCTCCCAAAGCGATAAGAGCCCTTATCTATGGCCACCAGGCCCCGCCGGGTTCGAGGCAACAACAGCGCGGGGGCGTCGCGGCTGGGGCGAGTGGGGGGCCTCCGACCTGCCGGGGAGGGGTGGAGGGGCGTGCGTGCCTGGGTCCGTTTGGGCGAGTTTTCATCCCAAACACACTTCATTGCCGGGAAGTTGATCCTCCCCCTGCGGGTGGTACAGTCCGTCAAAATGAAAGAAAACTGACTTTGCACCGGCCAGGAGCGGGGAGGAGGGGAGGTGGGACACCCAACCCTGATTCCTATTAGATGGTGTGAGATAGCAGAGTCAGGGGTGTCACCTCCAGAAGGAGAGAGGGTGTTTTTCCCCCTTGAATCAAGTTGGGGTTGGTGTTCTTCCTGGCAAGTGGTAAGTGTAACCTGCTTGGAGTTTTCTTGAAAAAAAGAATCAAAGTGGCTTCTGCTGCTGAGCTGAGTTTGGGGGGAACACAGTGTGCCGGCATCTCTGAGCAGGTCCCCAAGTCAGAAGGGAAGGTCTGCTCAGACCTACCTTCATTCACTCAGCAGGTCTTCACTGAGCACTTGCTGAATGCAAGTACTGGGTTGTAGCCACTGCCCTGGGGAGCCAGGGGAGGGGTGAGCTGACCAGGGGCCGGCTGAGAGCAGTACGGAAACCGGGGAGGTGGGGGTGGGTGGGGGCAGGTGGGGCACTGCCTGCAAGGGGGGACCTCCAGAGGGGGTCAGGAAGAGGCCAGCTGTTGGGGGTGCCTCCAGGGACAGTGGGCTAGCCTCAGTTTCCAACTCTGGACAGTGGGGACAGGAGCAAGCCCCCAGGTCAGACTGGGGATGCTGAGGGGACCACAGAGCCCTTTTGCAGTGGGAGGCCCCCTGGGGACCGTGGCTCCAGATGCCAAGTGGAAATCGAGGCCAGCCGGGCAAGGGGCTCCCGGAAGAAGCCCAGCCCTAACAGCTGCCCCGTTGCAGATGGAGGTGTTTTTCACACGTTCTCAGAGCTTGATTAAGCAAATTATTGGTGGCCACAGGATGACTCATTCACTCCGAGCTTTGAGCCACCTGCCCGCTCTCCCCAGCAGCCAGACGCCCACCTGGAGGCTGGCAGCGCCTTCTGGTGAGGGCCAGTTCCGGAGAGAGACTGGGTTGGGCCGGAAGGGGGGTGAGGTGGTCTCTCAGCTTTTATGAACTTGAGAGGATTATCTGCACAGAGCGATGCACCTCCCCCTGCCAGGTGTGGGAGGCTTCTGGGAAGCTGCCTGGTTCCCAGGGGTCACCTTGCAGTGCCCACCACCCCACTGTGCTGGCAGAGAAGCAAGGAAACCTGGGGCTTTGGCAACCCGGCTGCCCGTAACTCAAGCCCCGTGAGCAGGTGGCTGTACCTTCTGCAGCCTCAGTTTCCCCTCTCTGGAAATCAGCTGTGACCTTGCCTGCCAACCCGGGGTGGATGGGCGCCACGGCTGCCCTCAGCTGGCCTCTGCCCCCTCCTCGGAGCCCTGGGGGCATGGGGGCCAAGCTACAGTGAGCCAGGGACCAGGGCCTTAGAGACGCAGACACTGGCTCCCAGCCCCCATTCCCTGAACCTGGCCTTGAGCAGAGCTCTGGTGGGCGG
>NW_006796283.1:3142799-3153121 GCF_000442215.2 Lipotes vexillifer
CCCCACCCCCCGGCTCTCAGGCCCTGAGGCTGGGCCTTCACGCTGGTTTTCCTGCATTCCTGGGCCTGAGGGAAGACAGACGGCTCATTTGCTCCTTAGATAGTAATAATGATATCTATAGTAGTTAATACTCACGGGGCTTACCCTGTGCCAGGCCACGTGTTATCTTAAGGCAGGTCCTCTTCTTACCGTTTACATCTTGGGGAAACCGAAGCACAGAGAAGTTAAGTTTCTCACCCAAGAAAATGACAGCCAGGGTTGGAAGGCAGGCAGTCTGGCCCCGCTGTGAACATCACGCTGCTTTCCCACAGTCTCTTGCCTTTGTCTGCCTCTGGGCTTCCCCGGCCTCAGTCTCCACACCTGTGAAATGGGCCTCTGGGAGCAGAGGTGCCCAGGGGTCTTTCCCCAGCCCTGCCCTTGCCGAGTCTCCTGTGACCTCCTTCCTGAGATGTTTCTGCGCAGGGTAGGGGGGTGGGGTCCCAGGAGGCTTCATCCAGCCCTGCCAGTGCCCTGAGCCCCAGTCTCATCCCGCACACCTAGCCAGCCCCTCCCCAGAGGTCACTGGGAGCCCAGCATGGCACCAGCACCGCCAGGGATTTAAATGGGTCAGTTGGGGAAGAAAGGAGGAGGGAACACGATGCCATTAATTGTACCCCTTATCTCCTGTTTCTATGCCAACCAGACGTTCCTGGGGCTTGCCGGGCTCGGGAATAACACTCCCGGGCGGACTATCTGCCATCGACAGGCCCTCTCCTGGAGGCAACTGTTGCGTCGCCGGCCGCTGTCGCCAACCCCGTAGCCCCGGGCCCGGGTGCCTGGCTGGGCTCCTGCCACCGACCCCCATACCCTTGGATCTTCCTGGCGCTGCCCCATGGCCCCTGTCCCCGTTTCACAGACGGGGAGACTGAGGCCGCCATCACACGTTCACTCTTTGGACCTCGCCTGCTGTTCCCTACCCAGGCAGGAGTGGCCTGGACCAAGAGGGTGGCAGGAGAGGGGCAGCAACACCTGCGGATTGTGCCCCTGTGCCTCCGTGTCCTCGGCTTTGGCAGCAGGAGGCGGATGGCCCCGTGGGTGAGGGCTCAGCCTCCTTCAGGCTGCAGTGCATGTGTCCCTGGGAGGAGGGGGGGGGGGGGCAGGCTCCCGTCAGGGCTGCCCCCTCACCAGGGCCTGGGTTCAAGCCGTGACTTCGAGTATTTCTCTCTGGCTTCTTTCAGCCCCTTCCAGCCTCAGTGCCTTTGCCTCGGTTTCCCCATCTGCAGAATGGGGATGCTGACACTGGTGGTCCCTGAGCACAGCTGTGAGCACAGACGGGAAATACACGTCGTCTCAGACAGCTGCCAGCATCCCCGTTGTCCTCCCCCACAGTATCTTTGTGGTCCATCGGTCAAGTTAGATCTGTGGTTTCCAGCTTATCCGTGATGGACAAATCCCTTTTCCCAAGCTGTCCCCAGAGAGTAAAACACATGCAAGGACCCTGCCTAGGAAGTGGGCCCCGCAACTGCCCCGCTCCCGTCTCTCCTCTTCGTGGCTGGCCTTCGCCTCCAGCCATTCCAGCTACAACTTGCCAGGCAGGTGCCCGGGCTGTGCAGACTGCGCACGTTGCTTGCCCTCTCCGGGCTGCGGTTTCCTCGTCAGAGAGGAGGGGCTGCCCTGGGGAGTTGTCAGCGATGCGCCTCTGTCCCCCACCCACCCCTCACCTCCCCGCCTGAGCTCTGGATGGGTTTGGACCAAGCCAGCCCAGAGTTGAGGGGCTGTGGGGTCGGGCAGCCCACTGACAGGACCCCAGGGCCTCCTGTGTCCCTGTGCCCATTTCACAGAGGAGGAGCTGGAGGCCTGGAAAGGAACGGCGGCTTGCCGAGGGTCCCCAGGCAGCATCAGTGTGGGCGGCCCCTCTCTGCCTCAGTTTGCCCACTGGATCAATGGGCACATCCCAGTCCAGTGCCCCATTTTGCAGATGAGGTTTTGAAGACATCAGGAGGCCAGGCCTCGAGTCCTGCCTCCAGGCAAGGAGGCGATGAGGGCGGTCTGGGTCTGAGAGAGGCCTGCCCCTCTTCCCCCACACCCCCCGCCCCCCACTCCCCAACTTTCAACTCCAGCACCACGGCCCCCAGCTGAGTGGCCTCAGGGAGCGTCTCCTATTTTCTCATCTGTAGAACAGGGGTGACACGTGACACGGCATCTACCCCAGAGGCTGTGTCCGGTGCTCACGCGAGGCTGGGACCCAGAAGGTGATGAGCACAGCACACCTGGGATCCCAGGTGAGATAGGGGCCGGGCTGTTGGTTGATGGGTGGCGTGTTGCTCCCACCCACCCCAGCTGTCCCTGGGACCACTGGGCGGGCTGAGGACAGGGACCTTTCCCTCTGGGCCTGGGGGTTCCATCCCCACCCGGTGCCCCACAGCAGGGAGTGGGAGCTCTGAGATCGGGGCCCGCACCGTCCTCCGAGGGCTCCGGGCTGCAGGCCAGCCCTTGTCTCCGGAGCGGGAGGCCACTGCAGCGGGGGGCTGCCACGTGGCCTCGAGTCCTGGCCTTGCTGTGACCCTGTGGGCAGGTGGCCTCTCTCCTGCCTCGGTTTCTGCTTTTGAAGCAGAAGCTTAATAAGAGCACCTCCCTCCTGGGGCCTGTATGTGGGGTCCATGAGATTCCCAGATACAAACTGTAAAGTGCGGTCCCACAGGCATGTCCTTGATGGACGTGGAAGCCCTGGGAGCTGCTGGTTGCACTACTGACATTTTGCCAGAAGCCCCAAGGGCTGGACGCTTCACACAGAGGCCTGCCTCCCACCCTCCTCCCCTTCATGTGTGAGTTTTTGAAGAGGGAGGGAGTCGTGGGCCGGGTGCCCTGACTGCACCTTAGGCAGGGCGGGCCCAGGCCTCATCAGTCCCTTTCCTGCCCAAGGGTCTTACCTGCTGTTACGATTATCATCGTTATTGACTGACCCATTGTACAGGCAAGAAAACTGAGGCCCTGGGAGACAGTAACATGCTCAGGAACTTGTGATCCAGGAGCTGGGTCTGTGGACCCCAGAGGAGGGCCGAGGTTTCTCTGGGCAGTGCCCACTCGGCCCCCCAGTCACCTGTCCTGCCCTCCTGAGTCATCCTGTGTCCTCCCAGGGCCTCCTGGGCCCAGCTCCTCCCCGCCTCCCCTCCCTCCTCCCTCCCCCCAGTCTCCTGTTTGGGAGAAGGCAGCGCCCGCTGGGGCAGGAATGTGGTGGCTGACCTTGGGCCAGAGCTGGGGCACAGATAGGCAGGCCCCTCCCCTCTACCTCCTGTCCCTCGATCTGCCTCCCCTGGGCCTGCCGGCTACACCAGGGCCCCATCGCCTCTTTTACGGGAGGGGAGAAAACGGCTCCACAGCCGTGTTTTCCCCTCCCGTAAAAGAGGTGATGGGGCCCTGGTGTGCAGCTTCCGCGAGCCTCGGCAGCGTGGGGCGAGCTTGGCCCTGGCCCCAGTGCTCCTGGTTCCCTCGGGCCCCACCCCAGGGCTGGAGCGGAGTGGGGACAGAGACCCAGCCAGTCAGCCTCAGAGCCTACGCCCTGTAAGCACTTCACCGGCGTCCCCTCCTGTGATTCTCCATACACCCACTGAGGTTGGGGTTCTCAAACCGTTTTGCACCCCAAAAAGAGGATCAGAGAGGGTGGGTGCTTGCACCAGGGTCACACAGCACTCGAGCGATGTGGAGATGGGGTTGATGGGGTGGTCTGTGCAACCCTGTGCCAGCTCCTAGACACCCCCAGAACTGGCGGGCGGGCTGCTTCCTGGGAGGAGGGGGCTCTGCACTTGGGTGGCTGCCGGAGCTTCCCTGCGGTGGAGCTCTTAGGCTCTGCCGGGAGGCTCACCTTGCCTTCCTGAGCCTCAGTCTCCACCTCTGCAGGATGGGGATATCTTGGGGACGCCGGCCTGCGTGCAAGTCAGTTGGCCCCCCCTGAGCCTTGGTTCCCCTACAAAGTACCCCTGTGGTGCTGACCTCGCAGGCAGCAAGGCTGGTGAGACCTTACAGCAGAGGTCCAGCCTGGGCCAGAGCCTCTGCATCGTCTGTCTGTCGTTTGTCAGTTAAAATGAAGAGGAAAGGGGGCCCCTCTCCCCTCCCCCATCTCCATTGTGCTGCTTCCTGTCAGTTCCTCTTGGTGTCTCACTTCAAGCCCTGCAGCTTTCCTGATCTGCCCTGGCCACTTGCACCTGCCACAGCCTCCTGCCTTCATTTCCCTTTTCTCCACCCTGCAAGTCAGACCCGGGGAGCGGGAGGCCAGGGGGCCACAGGGCCAGGGGTCTCGGCTCCTTCCAGGGGTGGGCAGCGGGGAAGAGCTGCTAGAGAGCCCTCCACTGGAACAGCGGGCCCATCCTGCACTGCTGGACTCTCAGCCCCCAGGGAGGGCTTGGTGGGCCTGGGGAAGCCCCTCTCTGCTCCTTGGGCTGCTCTGGCATCGGGCACTCGGCCCCTTGCAACGAGAGAGAAAGCTGAGGCTTCCCCCATCTGCCCCGAGTTTACTGGGGCCCCAAGCTCATCCCGAGACCAACCCCAGCTCGTGGTCATTGGTCGTTAGAGCGGGCGTTAGCTGAGCATTTACTAAGCCCCTGCTGGGTGCCCACCACTTACAGCCGTGAGCTCACGTCCTCCCCTCACAGCCTTTGAGGGGGGCTCAGCAGTTAGCCCGGTGCATGGAGGGGAAACTGAGACTTAGAGGGTTTAAAGGTCAGACTCACGACCGCGGCTCGAGCTCCCCACCCTGGGAGTGAGGAGAGAATGGCGACAGTTGTGGTGCCCAGGGCCAGAGCTCTCCCTGCCGGGCTTGGTGCCACGCATGTTTACGTCCAGGAAACTGAGGCCTTCCTGCGGTTCCAGACGGCGTCCAGCTCTGGTCTCCTTGGTGGCTGTGTGACCTTGGGCAAGTCCCTTCCCCTCTTGGGCCAAAGTGGCCGCTGCCCAGCCTTCCAGCTGCGGGAGAGAAACCAGAGCCACAGCTGAACCGGCACACGAAGGCCAGGCCCACCTGGGGCAGTTCCTGGTCACATGGGCCCCCTAGGCAGCAGGCAGGGGGTGGTCCTCGGGTGAGACTCTCGCTGCGCACCTCAGCTTAAGTGCTGCCAGGGAATGAATGGATTTGGAGGCCCTTTCCTCTGAATGGGCCGATGTGTTCTGTTTATGGGCCCTGGGTGCCCCGTCCCCTGGGGCATCCCATGCCGGGGCCCTGAGGGCAGGCAGGAAGCCCCAGCATTTTAGGGCGGCACTGAGCGTACCCCGAGCCTCAGGTCGGGACCTGCGGGCACAGAGCCCACCAGGATGTCCCCACCCTGCTGGCTTTGTAGCTGATGTCTCCCCCTCCTGGGGCTTGGGGCCTGGAAGAGGTTTCCAGCAGAGGTGTTAGGGGACCCTGCGGGCCACAGGGCAGGAGGGCAGGCTGCCCACACCCTGGTCCCCCCACCATGCCCCCACACCACCCACCCTTTCCACTTCGTGGGCCTGGCACGGATCGGGAGGGCCTGGGACCAGCCCAGCCCCACTGGGGCCCTGAGGTGGCCTCCTGCCTCGGTTTCCCCTCCTGCACAATGTGCACACACCCAGCTCCGCCAAAACCAGACATTTTCCCAGAGAGCAGAGGGACCACCCCGCCCCCCGCCCCCCCCCGCACACACACACACTCTCACTGCAGTGGCCTTGATGGTCAGTGGGCACCCAGGCCCTCGTGGGCCCCGGCCAGGTCCTCCTCTCCATCCTGGCTTTGCCCGCCGGGGCCTGGTCCGCCCGAACTGTCTCCCCGGTCCAGGCCTCTGGCAGACGCAGGTTTCAGCTCCCGTGATAACTCGGAAAGTTGAACTGGCCCCATTACCGCGCCGAGATGGTTGGCGAGATACGGCCTTGATAATGGGGGAGATACGGCGTCTCGGGGCCAATGGCCCAGCCGCTCCGCCCATTAACATTCCCCACCAGCGACCCTCGCGCTACCTCCTCCATTTCCACTCCTCCCGCAGATAAGAATGGAAATTCTGACTTCATAGCTCACTGATTAAAGTGTCTGGATTTCTTGATAATACACAGATAAATTATGTTTTTGAAAAAGAAGGTAGGGAGGAGGGTGGACAGGGTGGGGGCCCGTCTCTCCCGGCCTGTCCTGTCCCCCTGGGCCGGCCATCAACCTTGGCACGTCCAGCCTGCACCTCCCAGGCCTCTGCACAAAGGCAGTGTCCACGGGCCGGGCTGGGGAGGGAAGGTAGAGGCCTCCGCTGGGAAAGGCGGCAGCAGCAGCAGGAACCGTGTTGGAGGGAACGAGGGCCAAGGGTTGAGCCCTCGTGGGAGATTTAAACCTCACCAGCTCACCGGAGCTGGGTGTGTGGACCCGGCTGCCTTGCCTCTGTCTCCTGGGACATATCTCTGGGCCTCGGTGTCCTCATGTGTCAAATGGGCCCAGGCTTGGGTCTCTCCTCTCTCTCCCTGACCCCTAGAACAAGCGGTGCCTGGTTATACACAGTAGGTTCCCGGTAAATGTCAAGGAACCCGGCGGAGCCCCACTTGCCAGTTAGTTGGAGAAAGGGAGGGGCTCCCAGCTCTCTCTCCCCGCCCGGTCCCCAGCCACCCTGCCTTCGGAGGCCCGCCCGGCCGCCACGTGTGACGGCTGGCGCCCTGATGGGACTGAGGTGCCATCTCCACGTCTGTCTGGGTAAAGCTGCCTCCTTCAGTTGATGAGATCCGGTGCTGATGGTGCGATGAGTGCGATTAGGGCCACCGTGGGACTAATCCTCCCCGCTGAGGGACAGGTGCGGCAGCCATGGGCGAGGGGACGCTACAGAGGGGAAACTAGGCATCCTCGCCCCCTCGATGCAGAAAGCCCGGCAGAGGAGCTGCCTGGGGCTCCCGGCAGGCGCAGGGCGCCTGGCCATTTCCCCTGCTTTCTGCATTTATTTTTTAAGCAACTCTTGAGAAACGAGATTCTCTGTGGTCCCAGAGATAGGAGGCCTGACTGGACAGTCAGTGACATTTCTGGGTGGCTCTGGGACTCCACGCTTAAAATCCGAATGGAGCCATTGTTAGCTGATAGCTCCCTTCCCTGAGCGCTTGCTATATGCCAGGCCTGGGCGTGACCTGTGTTATCCTTTAGAGTCCTCCCAGCATCCTGGGAGGGGCACCTCTGACCTCATTTCTCCTCGGAGGACTCAAGGCCCAGAGAGGTTGAGTAACCCACCCAAGGTCACACAGCATGGGAGGAAGCCGTAGAGACCTGAGTTAGAGGCCTGGTCAAGGTCTGGGTCTCCCTCTTGGCTGCAGGCTCTGGGGATGTTGGCGGCCATGAGCTTCCACCTGCCCTAAGAGGACTGCCCTCTCTGTTTGGGGGAAAAATGCCCAGGCACAGAGAGGGTGAGTGACTGCTCAGGGCCACACAGCCCTGTCCAAGAGCGATGGATGATGGGGCGACTGCTCCTGCTTGCATCTGGAGGTCATTTCGTCTGTCCTCAGAAAATGGGCCCCGTTGGTGATAAAGTTGGTTTCTTTCTGTCTTTCGGGTTTTATTTTGTTTCAGTATTCTAAAGGAAGTCAGCTATTTCCAGTAAAATGGGTGCATATATGGCGGAGGGGGACCAGCACAGGGTGGGGTGACTGGGTCTGAATCCTGCCGCCTGGGCAGGGCGCCTGGGCAAGTGACTTACGGTTTCCTCACCTGTGCAGTGGGTGTGACTGCACTTCCGGCCTCCTCGGCCTTTGAGGGAGGAGACGGGAGAGAAGCAGGGAGAGCATCCTGGGACACATGCTTTGGGGACGCGGGGTTCTCTCGGGGCACCTGCGGGGGTGCCTGCTGCACCTCCTCCTCGAATCCCACCAGCATTCTTCCTGGGCTGTCTGTGGCAAATGGCTCCAGGTTGCAGAGGCCCAGGCCCCTGTGCTCTCACACAGTGACCTGGGTGGTTCTGGAACATCTGTCCTGTGGCTCTGGGAGCCCTCCCCCTGGACCCTCTGCTTTCACCAGAGCCAGAGAGAGTGCAGAGGGAGGCTAGGGGGTCCAGCCTGCCCCCATCGCTGTGGCTCACAGGCACTTCCCTGTTCTGAGCCTCGGTTTCCACATCTGTAAAACGGGGCTGAAGACACTAAGACCTGCCCCACAGGCGCCGGGCTGGGAGTCAGTGGCCCGGGAGTCAGTGGCCCCTCTGGTCATCTCCCCTGGGGCCTCCCTGTCCCCGCCCAGCCATGCCCTCCCGGGGCGCACAGGACTTCTCAAGGAAGGAGCTCAGTACCCGCTCTGCAGACCACCACCCTCAAGGCCAGGGAGGCCCAGGTTCAAATCCCGGGCCCCGCACAGCCTTGTGGTGTCACCTCTCTGGGCCTCCCTGCCCTCGTCCTAAAATGGGAGTCAGCCCTCCTCAGGGCCCTTTTGCAGGGCTGATGAGAGGGATCTGGGTTCTCTTTCGGGGGCAGATGCTCTCCTGCCGCCGCTGCCCTGTCACCCATCTCAGTGGTGACACCGACCCTCGGGACCCCTGCCCTTTCCAGCCAGGAGCTCCGGGCCTGGGCACTGGGTGTGTTAGACACAGAGAGAGGGAGCCTGAGAGGGAGGCCCCTCGGCTCGGGTCCCGGGTGTGGGGGTGGGCTGGGAGGTGTGTTCCGCCCTCCCCCACCCCAACCTGAAAGAAAGAAAAGGGAACTGCGATAAAGAGCAGATAGGCCTGGTGGTGGAGCAGCCCTATCGCTGTTATCTATCTGCCTGCCTCTCCGAGCGGTTCTGTTGTTTCCTCTTATCTCACCCACCAAAATGCCAGGAACAAAGCCTGTGCACACGCGCTCACACACACTCACACACTCACACACCCGCGAGCCCACCGCCCTGCAACTCAGAGCCGAGAAAATGGTGCCACTAGATCTAAGGTGAAAGCAGGGGGACCGTGTTCTCGTAAAATCATCATCAATGTCTCCATCACTTTGCAAAGGAAGCGGAAAAATAGCCCTCCCTGAGACGAGGCAGCGAAAAATAAGAAGCGGCCCTACAGGCCCTCCCTGGAGGGAAGGACCCAGGCTTGGGGTGGGGAGCCAGAGGGCCAGGACTGGAGGCGAGGTCCCAGCTGTGCTGCTGCATCCTGGCTGTGTGACCTTGGGTCAGTATCCTTCCTGCTCTGAGTCATTCATAGTGGCGGGGAGGGGGGATGATTTAAGGAAATGCCTGCACTCTAACCAGAGTTCTCCCCAAGCAGCAGGTGACCAGACCCAGACCTGGGGCTAAGATGGGTCACCCTGAGCCTGGCACCCCTAGAAGCCACCCCCCAGAACCTGGTCCTCCCACCAGAGCCCCTTAGCCCTTAGGCTCCCCGGAATGGCCCAGCAGAGCCAGTCTCCCCAGAGCCAGCCCAGGGCCCTCAGAGCCCAGTGCCACCCCCGCATCCCACCCAGCATGGTCTCCCCAGAATCCAGCCTCCCACGCCCCACCCCCACAGCCAGGGAACCCAGGGCCTAACCTGTGTGTCCTCAGCCAATGGAAACGGGCATGCAGATGAGCAGGAGTGAGGCCCAGGGATTGGCTAAGCACTGTGGGGGGGGGGGGCCCCCCCTGCAGGGGGGCCCTTAGTGGGGGGGGACACTGTCCTGGGCAGGGCCTTGGTTGGGCAAGGCCGGGGGGGGGGGGGGCGCCTCCTGCAGGGGGGCCCGGCCCTTAGTGAGACACTGTCCTGGGCAGGACCTTGCCCCATTGCTGGAAAACTGGGCGCAAGGGGATGGACAGGCAGGCCTTTGGGTGACCTCCTGCTGACCTGCAGAGCCCAGACCCCCACAGCCTGAGTTGGGGGGCCAGGACTTGGGCATTCCCGAGATCAGTGTGGCCAGCTCCCCCTCCCACTCCACGTGTCTGGGGCACCTCCAGCCCCTGTGCGTGCTGTCCCCTCTCCCTCTGCCCTCCCCCGCTGGGATTTTCATCTGGACCCTCCCTCTGCCGCCCCGTGTAGCACCAGGCTGGGGGCGGGGGCCTCCGCGCCATCCTAGGGAGTCACGGTCCAGCCCGTTTGCCAAACCTGCCTCGCTGTCTGTACAATGGGAGGGTCTGGCCTGTCTGCCTCCGGGGTTTCTGTGTGCTCCCTGGGCCTGTGTCCCCATCCACACAGTGAGGGCTCACACAGGAGGTTCTCCGGGGTGTCCTCCTCTATCTGTGGCTGTGGTGTATTCTGGAAACGGGGTTCTCCACAGCTCCCATTTTAGAAATTGATATGACAAGAGGCCATATCCATAGGAAGCATTCAAGAAACTTTGGGGGATTCTCACGATGTTCAAAGGCACTTTGCACCTCTGGGATGTCTTGTTGGCAAGATGGGGCCCAGAGTCCAGCCAGAGACCCCCCCCCCCCGGCCCCC
>NW_006796283.1:3153131-3156105 GCF_000442215.2 Lipotes vexillifer
CACAGGGCTCTGTGACCTGAAACGCAGCCACAGGCGTGGGCGTTTTTCAAAAATGCATAAGTGGAAAATAGCAGAGGGGTGAGGAGGGAAGGAGTTTGGGCTGAGATCAAGGGGAAGGAAACGGGGAGGGGGCCATCAGACCAGAACCAGACCCCCGCTGCGTGACCACGGCGGGGCAGCAGCTCTGCCTTCCCCAGCACAGCGCAGGGCATACAGCAGGTGCTCCATAAATACTCCCTCGACTGGGTTCTAAATCTGCTCCCCACCCTGGGCCCTGTCCCAGGGGAGCAAAGCAAAACCAAGGAACAGAGGGAACTGGAAGAAAAACAGCCCCTGCAAGAGAGTGCTGTTGTGGGTCGTGGCCACGTGGGTCATGGGCAGAGCCTCGGCTTGCTGCTTCGGGGCTGGCTGCCTGGGAACAGGGGTGGACGAGAGAGACTAGGCAGAGGCAGATGACGTGTGGGGGGGAAGAGCGTTCCTGGCAGAGGGAACAGCAGAGGCAAGAGCCCTAACCGGAAAAGAGGCGTGACGGCTGGGGAGAGAGGACAGCAGCTGGGACAGACCTGGTGCTCGGTCTGGGCTCACTGGGTATTCCTGGATGGGGGCGGGTTGGCGCCAGGCCAGGGAAGCCTTGGCCCCCTCCGTGGGAGAGCAGCAGAGCTGGGCCGTGACCGGCTGCAGAGGCTTGCCTGGGACCGTTCACGGGACCGGTCAGCTCATCTGACCTCCGTCATGGACATGCTCCCCAGCATCTCCAGCCCCGATCCGTGGACGCAGGACCAGACCCCGGCAAGCCCTGGCCTATCTCTGCACTCAGCAGTGGCCTGGAGCAGCGTTGTGGGGCAGGCGCGTCGCTGTGGAGGGCTGTGTGTCTCTGAATCCCTAAGGAAGGGAACAGGCACTCAGGGAGCACCCTGGGCGGCAGACTCGTGTGTGTGTGTGTGTGTGTGTGTGTGTGTGTGTGTGTGTGTGTGTGGTTAAATACAGATAACACAGGACTTACCGTTTAGCTATTTCGAGTGTGTACCTTAGTGGCAGTAAGTGCGTTCATGAGGCTGTGCAACCATCAACACTATCCCTTTCCAGAAATTTTCCGTCTTCCCAACAGAAGCTCTGTCCCCATTGAACACTGACCCCCTCTTCCTTCCAGCCCTGGGCAACCTTTCTTCCACTTTTATCTATGAATTTGAAGCTGATGTTTTAACTCCCAATGTTTCAGTTGAGGAAACGGGCTCAGGGAGGTGAGGGGCCTGCCAGTGGGATTTAAGCCCAGGTGCACCGCCGCCCCCAGCTTCCTGGACACTGTGGCTCTGGGCCCCGTGGAGACGAGGGATGCACTGGGCCAGGAGGTCTGGGGTCTGGCCCTGCACAGCCACCACCTCCCCGTGGGCCCAGGAAGCACCTCGGGACCTCAGTGGGAGCAGAGTAGATTGGCTGCCTGTGACCCAGGCGCACCCAGCAGGGAGACAGGCCCGCCCAAAGGACCCTGCTTCTTGCTTCCTTGCTGCGCGCCATCCCCGGGGCACTGGGGAGACACCTGGGGTGGTGTGGCCCCAAGTCTGGACACTAGAGTCTCCCAGGCCCGGTGTACATCCCGCTGGTGATCTGCAGAGCTTCAGGAGGGCCTGCCTGGAGAAAGAGGAGCTAGCCGCCCCCCAGGGCCGTGGCACCATGGTGTGAATGAAACCGAGAGCCCAAGTGGGCGCGGGAGTCCCCGCGACGAGAGGACCCTCTCACGGGGGCCCTAGTGTGGGACCCGGGGCAGTCGTGCCCGAGCCCGGGCAGGTCTGCCCTCCTGGCACCTGGCCACGGGCCCCGAGGGGCTGCAGCCCCAGGGGTGAGAGCTGAGGAGGGCTCGGCGCCTGGCCCATCCCCCTCGGGGTCTCCCGCCCCGCCTATCAGATGGCAGGGCCCTGTCACACCGGAGCCCCGTCCCCTTCCAGGAAGCCGTCTGCCTCTGTCCATCTGACGGCGGGCCACGCGGGACGGCTCCACGAGCTGCGGCCCCACTCCCATCTGTCAGTCCTTATCGCCACATCTGGAGAGAACCACTCCAGAGCCTGCGGCCCCTGTTCTCGGGCCCGACTCCCGTCTCCTCCTCCCCGGGCCTCCTTCATACTCACGGCTCTATGCCGTGGCCTCGGCCACCCTGCCACGTGCCGTGGCCTTGACCGCCACTCCCGCCCCGCTGTGGCGTCGCCCCTCCCCCTCCCCACCAGTCACACGTGGGGTCTCCGCCACATGCTCCAAGTGTGTTCTTGACAACCGCCTCGGCCCACAAGTGGCCTCGGGCCCTACCCGCCCCACCCAGGCCACGTGGTCTGCACCCCTCCCCCGAGGAGCGTTCGTAATCGGTTCTCCAGAGTGAAACAATCTCGTGTAATCTATCAGTGGCTATCGGGCCCATCGGAGGGCCGGGAGTGGCCAGGCCCGGAGATGGCGCCAACCTCTAGCGTTGATAAAGTTTCCGAGTTCAGCAGTGATGAATGCTGAGTAAGTGCAGGCCGCCGATAGGATGTTGACTTGGCAGCCCTGCGGCTCCGGCTGAAACCAATCTCTCCCCTATCAGCCGGACTGGGCTTTCTGGGCTTTCTCAGGCCCCGCTCTTTCTTCCCGCCTCCTCTGCTCCCCTTTCTCTCCGCCTTGCCCGCCTGGGCCCCTGCCCCCAGGGACCGAGGTGGGGGACCAGCCCGCTGGCCCTAGCCTGTGAGACGGGACAGGCTCTGGGCAGGGGAGGATGCGGAGCCAGACCAAGGAGGTGGCAGAGAACTGGGGACTGCCTGGAGGTGGTGACCGGGCCTCAGCAGCTGCACGCTGGAGTCCTTCCTGCAATCCAGCGTCCACATTCTTCCGCTTAGTTTCCCACGGTGCCCAGAATAAACCCCGCCGGCCACCCTGCTGCTCCGGCTTCTGCCTCTCTCTCAGCCTTGGGGCTCTTTCCTCAGCCGCAGCACCCAAACCCACCAAACTCTTT
>NW_006796283.1:3156258-3159282 GCF_000442215.2 Lipotes vexillifer
TCCCGATTCCGGGACTTTGCACTGGCACTTCCCTCTGTCTAGAGTTCCCCGTTCACAGTCACAGCTTAAATACCACCTCCTCCGAGGAGCCCTCAGTGACCACTCCTGCACCCACCCACCATTCTTTATCCTGTACCCATCCTGGCCCTTCATGATACCCAAGGTGTGTGTTCACCCCCCACCCAGACTGTTTACCCCCCTCTGGACCTGTTTGCTCACGGTTGACCCAGCACATGGAAGGCCTGGTGGAAGGAATCACGGTGCTCCTGCGAAGGACCCCCATCCGGGGGCATCTTTATCTCCTGCAAAGCCCTTCCCTGTCCACACTGACAACGGCTCTATGAGGTCGGTGGGTTGATACCCATTTCCCATATGGGTAAACCAAGGCCTGGACAGGTTCCCCGGGCACAGCGCAGTCTCGGTTCTGCTTGGTCCTGAAGAGCTGTGTGGCCCAAGGTCCTGCTCTCTAAGGTGGCTGCTCCTTGCCCCAGTTTCCCTCTTTGCACTGTGGAGCCGGTTTCCCCACAGGCTGGTGCTGATGCGGGTCCTGGCAGAGCTTCATAAACTGTCGAGGGCTGTGCACACTTGTCTCGGGGTCTGAGCCAGAGGGAGCCATAGCTCCTGGAGGGAGGGGCCCTGGGTGCCAGCTGCTTCACACCCCTGCTGACCCCCTACCACAGCCAGGGGAGCAGACGGACACCCCCCCCTCGTTGCCTCAGGGAACAGTCCGAGGGGGCAGACAGCAGTCACACAGACCAGGGAGGGGGGCTGCCCACAGGGGAGGGTGGCCTTCTCCGAGGCTCAGGCTGTGTGGCGCGGAGCCAGGAAGGGACACTGAGGCTGAGTGAGGGGAGAGGAGGCCTGGGAGCCACACAGACCTGGGTGCAAGTGCCCCCCAAGCAGGCCCCCATCTCTACAAACAGGGACGGTGGGTTTGGGGGGCGGGCCTCGGCGAGAATGCAGGGCTCGGGAGGGGAGAGCAGGTGGCAGCCTGTCGCTCCCCTAGCTGTAAGGCCTTGGGTAAGTTTCTTTACCTCTCTGTGCCTCGGTTTCCCCACCTGGACGATGGGGTGACACTAAGGGTCGTTATAAGGATCAGAAGTCCCTTGTGGGTGAGTCTAGAGCCCGGCCTGCTGCAGAGGCTGCCCGAGCACTTGCTCTGCTACCGTCGTCATGGTCATGGTGATGGTGGCATTACTCCTGCCTGGGACAGGCCCAGCGCTGCCCGTGGTCCCTCCTGCCCTGTGCGGCCTCGAGGGGTGATGCATGCCGGGGATCCGGGCGTGGCCCTGGGGCCGGGGCACTTAAGCCCCCCAAGTTCGCCCGTCGGTTGCAGGCTGGCCACAGGAGGAAGTGGTGGTGGCTGGGGGTGATATGCGGTGCAGACCCCCGGGTGTCAGCGCCCCATCTCCCCGCATCCTGTGGAGCCCCTATTCTCACCCAGGCCTCAGAGCCCCAGGCAGGGCCAGCCAGCTTATCTTCCACCAGTGGGGGCAGGTGGCCCGCTCAGGATCCCCGGGGCTGAGTCCCTGGTCACACACACCCCCCCCAACAAGCAGCCTCAGCCCTCAGGCTCCCCTCTGGGGCCATGCCAGACTCCCCCACCGCCACCACTGTGGACCCGGGTGGCCCCCAGCCATGCCCGGCTCTGAGCCCACCTGTTCCCCTCCCCCACCTGTCGCGCAGTCACCAGAGTTCCCGGAGCACCTACTGTGCACCGGAGCTGGGGATGCCCCAGTCTCCGGGTACAGAGACGGAGAAGGCAGTGATGGAGTATGTGTGCAGCGAGAAGGCGGGCGGTTCTGAGCCGGGACAGTTCAGGCCAGGTCGGCCTCGCCAGAGCCAGGGGAGGGCGGGCACTGGCGTGGGTCGGGGTGGGCCACGGCCCATGGTCAGGGCTTCAGAGACGGAGAACCGAGGTGCACTCCACACCCTCGCAGCCCAGTTGCCAGACCTCCTGTGAGGAAGTGAGAGCACAGGTGCGAACAGTAGGGGTCTGGGGGAGGGACAGGGAAGCCAGGACAGTGCACAGCCAAGCGGGGGTGCCAGGCGCTGCGTCAGCCGGGGGTGTGGAGAAGTGACTGGGAAAGGCGGTCTCAGATCCTGACTGACCCCTGCAAAACTTTGGAGAAAAGCGGGTGGGGATTTGGGCTGCTGAAGTGTCTCTTTGTTGAGCCTGGGCTACAGGGGGCCCTGGGTTTTGTCTGGGTTACCTAGGACTGTCCTACTCATCTCTCAGTGAACATGCCTCCGAAAGATGAATGACACTAAAAAGGATGGATTTTACTGTATGCAACTGACATCTCCCTATGATATTTTAATGCGTTCAAAGCTCAAGTAGGTTGCAGCACTCGTGTTCCTTAGAGTACGGGGTCCCTGTTCCCGGAGAGCATGGGGCCTCCACTGGCCTCCTCTCTGAGCACCCAGGTTCCCCCTTGACGCGAGGGCTCTCCTTGCCCTCCCATGGCCCAGAGTGTGTTGTGACAGCGGCTGGCCACTCTCCCCGGCCTGGCTTACTCAGGACAGCATGCCACCAGCACCTCCTGGGCGTGGCCTGAGTGCACATGGGGCTAGGAGGCTGCGCGTGTCAGGTCCAGCTCACAGCCTGGCAGCAAAGGCAGGTGAATCCACGGTCACTCAGCCACAGCCGTGTTGGGGGCCTGCCCACCCAAGGCGGGGACCAAGCCCGAGAGGCCGAGGGTCTGGGCTCACGTCCGCTCCTCTGGAAGGAGAAGTGAGCCCCCTGCTGCAGGGTGCACCCGAGCACCATCCAGCTGACCCTTGGCGGGGAGTCAGGCTGCCCCCCGCAACACCCTCCTGTCTCCTCTGTCCCAGGGCCACGCCTGCCACCGGGTATCGGGGTGGGGGGGCAGGACCAGCGTGGGAGGGCATCTGGACCCAGGCCCCCAGCGCACACGGAGGTTCAGACCCTCGCCCTCCCCTCCGCGGGGCAGGCTGCCCACTCGAATAAGCCAAGATTATCTCGCCAACATCCTCTTTGTGGTCGCCCTGGCTGTCAGCAGG
>NW_006796283.1:3159485-3169034 GCF_000442215.2 Lipotes vexillifer
GCAGGAACTGATCCTGGGTTGATGAGGGCCGCTGGCGGGTCACAGTGGAGGCCTGTGGGCCCCTCCCAGCCTGCGCTTCCCAAGGAAGAGAGGCCCCCCCCAACCTCTGCGCTCCGCGGGGGGTCCCGCCTCTCGTCCCTGCGGCCAAGGGTGCACCTTTATCGTAGGGTACAGCCCGCTAGGGGCGACGCTGGCAGCACCTTCCATGGCGTGGGCTGCAGGGCGGGGTCTCCCTCCGTCCTCCTGCTGGGCACTGGGGGAGGGCAACAAAGCGTCAGAGCAACACCCCAGGGGACAATGCGAACAAATGTAAGGCTCCAGGGATGACCCGAGTGTGGGGAGAGATTTCACGGAGGTAGGAGGAGGCCTCAGCCGGGCAGGGGGAGCTGTCCTGGCGGAGGGACTGCGTGGGCTAAGGGCCCAGGCCTGGAGGGGCGTGGACAGCGGAAGCTGTTTGGCTGTCATCCAGGGGGTGAGGGTGGAGGGAGCGGGGAGGAGCTGGGAGCCAGGATGGCCCTGTGCTAATGGGCCTGGACCTCCTGCCGGAGCGGCCTGGAGAGCAGTGGGCAGCTTCTAGCCACGTTTGGGGGGTGGATATGAGGTGGACCCTCCGAGGGTGTCCAGCATCCGTGCTGGGCCTTGGTACCCTAGCAGGAGGGTGGGCACAAGAGGACCCACAGGCGCCCAGGGGGCCTCCCAGATCGTCAGCCTCCCCCCACGATGCCTGCACCCCTGTGCTGTGCGAGCTTCTCAGGGACCATGGGCTGGGACCCACCTTCCAAGTGCTGGCAAAAGTTTTAAGAAGTTCTGGTTAAATGGGACCCTTTCTAGGCCCTGGTGACCTTCCCTGGGGCCGAGAACCTGCCCCTGTCTGCCTGCCTCCCCGATTTGCCCCTTTCCTGGCAGCCCTGGGCTCTGAGGCGTGGGACACCCCTGCCCTTCACCAGAGCCCCGTACGCTGGGCTCCGCCTGCTGCCCCGTCCCTGCTGGGGGCTCCCCTTCTCGCCCGCTTCTCTCCATCCAGCTCAGCCTGGAAATCAGCCCAGCTCCTTGTTAGAACCGGGGGTAGAGAACAAGTCACATGGTCCCGAGGGGCTGGGGCCGCCTCTGTGCTCGGGGCCTCTGTTTCCTCGTCCCCCAGCACCAGCTGGACCAGAGCCCGTCCTGGCTGGAGGGGCCCAAGCCCCCAGGACACAGCGCAGCCGCCCTCGGGGAGAACGGGGCTGTCCCCACCGCCTCCTGTCCCTGCCGTGGCCCGAGCTGCCCCACTGCCCGGCGGTGGGAAAGTCTGAATCTGTTGCTATTTTCTCTCTGTTATCGGGCCCTTATCTGGCTGCTGTGTGCCGCGCAGAGGCCAGGGTCTCTCCCTGGCAGCGCCATGCCCCCTCCCGCCCACCGGCTGACCAGGGCCTGCGGGACAGGAGGCCAGGCCGTCCGCCGGCCTAGGGGGAGGTCTTTCTCTTCCACCCACACTGCCCTCCCCAGGCCCCAGACCCTCATTCCCCTCCCTCCAGCCGTGCCCCTTGGTCCCCACGCCCCTGTCCATGCCCCGCCCCCCATCGCACCCCCAGAGGGGCAGGTGTGGCACCTCCCCGGAGAGTTGAAACAATAACAACAGTTGTAATAATAACCCCAGGTCTGTGCTCAGCACCCACTGGCACCACATTGCTGAACCCTGACCCCAGCCCATGACACGAGGCTGCTATAACCCACAGCTTTCCGTAAGGAAGCTGGGCTCGGGGAGGCGTGGCCTGCACGAGGCCACAGGCCTCAGCGTCCCGCTCTTCCTTCTGCCTGGAGTGGTCTTCCCCAGCCCCGCCCGCAGGCAGCCTCCTGTCCCATCCCAGATCGCCACTCACTCGTCACCTCCTCCAGGAAGCCTTCCCTGACTGTCACTCCACCTCTCCTTGGTGGCAATGACCACACTTGCATTTTTCACGTTTCTTTCCTGGGGGGTACGTGTTGGCTGCTGCAGGGTCTCCAGGACCTTGTGCAGGGAGATGGACTCGGGGGAGGTTTCATGAGTGAATGAAGAGCGCAGGAGTGAACGGCAGTTGAGAAGGAGGCCGTGGGCGCTCAGGCCCAGCGCACCCCAGGCTGTGCAGGTGGGGATGTCGGGGGACGAGCAGGGCCGCGTGCCCACCAGCGTCCACCCCACCCCCAGGCCATCGGGCCTGCATTCATGCTCCGGCCCTGACACAGAAGGGGGCCTGGCAGGTGCCCCCACCTCTCCTTCCTCCTCTGTGCATTGGGAACACAAAGGATCTCCCCACAGAGGTATAAATGGCTGTGTAATGGCAGCCACATAGCGGGGCCTCAGGAAAGACCCACGCCCGAGGTCGAGCGCGGAGTCCAGGTGGGGGCTCATGGGGCTTCGCTCTGGTTGTTTCTCATAATGTTTCCAGTGGCTGGGGGGCGGGCACAGTCTGCAGGGGCCAGCGGGGGTTCGGCCGGGGCCTCCAGATTCCCTGTCCAGTGCTCTGAGCCACCCCGCTGTGCACCCCACCTGGCAGGTTCACCCCAGGGCCACCTCGGGCGATTCTGTCCTCCTCAGCTGCCAGCTCCGGCTTTCTTTGGGGCAGTCATCAAAAGAAGGACCCCCAGCTGCCTCCACATCAAAGCCGGGAGGGCCATCAATCATCGGCAGCCTGGGCTTCGGAAGGGAGTTGGGTCATCCCGCTGCACAGAGCCTGTCTCCGTAATTCAGTTTTAAAGCATGAAAAAAGGGAGTTGATGAAATTCCGCTATCAGCGCCAAGCCAATATGCAAAATATCTCACCCCCAATCAAATAGCTATTATGTTTTCATTTCCATTTCGGCGTCCGGCTTAATGAGCAGGAGACGGATCGGCTTGCGGGGGCGTCTGCTCGCCGTGATAACTGAGGGGCTTCGGGCAGCGGGGGCCGTACCCAGTGCTGGTGACCACCGTCATCACCCGTGGACGCCCCCAGACAGGTGCTCGGCCTTGGGCCCAGACCTCTCCATCGCGCCGGGCAATGGGGCCAGTATTACCCTCACCCCAGGTCATCGGCAGGGCGGGGGAGGCATGGGGCCACACCTGGAGCAGAGGAGGGCTGTGGCCTCAGCAGCGTCCACGTGGGTGGTGTGTTTGGGGAGTCGGGCTCCTGCCAAGGGCCACAGGCAGGTCAGTCCACATGGCTGGGCCTCCGTTGACTAATCTGCGAAGTGGGCATGACTCGGCCTCACCTCTGGGGTGTCGGAAGGCTCCCAGGCACTCGCCCATCGTGCCTGGCGTCAGGGCCTGCCTCTTGCTGGCCCCTCCCTGCACACACCTGCCCCACCGCCCTCCACCCCTGGGCTACGAGGTGGGCAGGGGGCTTAAGGGAAGACCTTTGTGGAACGCTGAGCACAGGGCTCACATACAGGCGGTGCTTAATAATAGCAGTTCCGTGCTGGGTGCTGGGTGGTAGCAACTGATGCTGGTGACGGGTGGTGTTTCCTGCGCACTTACTACATGCCAGGCGCTGACCAAGGCTCCACATAGGTGAAACCGAGTTTCGTCCTGCGGGGCCAGAGCTGTTGTGCTTTCCGAGCACAGGAAGGTGGAGTGACTTGCCTGTAGCCACACAGCAAGGACACCGCCTGCCTGGCCGTGGGTTGGCCTGGCTCAGTAGTTGGGGGGTCTGACCATAAAGCGCCCCACAGGGATCGAGCAGGGTCCTTCCTAGCCCAGGGCACCCCAGCCAGTGGAGAAAGCTTCCTCCCAGGTGGAGTGGGGACCCAGGTGCACAGGTGGCCCCGGGGGTGTCGGGGGGCTCCAGCAGTGGCTTCGAGGCAGATGTGGGGCAGGGTTGGGGCAGGATTCGCAGAGTCACATCCCGCTGTGGGCCTGGAGCCATTTGCTGGTTGATGATTGTCTCCTGTGTTATCAGAGTGTTAATTGTGCTGGAATGAATTAGCGGCATTAGGATAAATTGCTGCAGCCGGCAGCCTCTTTCTTCACGCTCCTGTCACGCTTTGTGAGGAGCGGGTGCCTTTGTTCTCCCATAAATGGAGCCGCCAGGAGCTCAGGGCCTCCCTGGGTGGCTGAGGCCCACCTGGGCGGGAGAGGCGTGTGCCCCGCATCGCCCCGGCTGCAGGGCTCTGGTCCCTGCACTCCCTGAAAGCAGAGGCTTCACACCCATTCTCCAGAGCCGGCCACTGAGGCCCTGAGGTCCCGGCGTCGGCAGGAGGGACCACAGCTCTGGGGCACCATCTCCAGCTCAGAATGAGCCGCAGAAGCACCTGGGCTTCTAGAAAGAGTTAAGCAAGCAGGCCTGCGAGCTGCCCGCCAGGGCCACCGGCAGTGCGGGCTGGGGGCCAGCCCCACGGGCCGGGGAGCCTCTGCTTTTCTGCCCCGGCGTCTGCCAGGGGAGGTCACGGGGGGTCAGGCCTCCCACCTGTCCGAGAGGCACGAGTCTGGGGTGTGCCCAGCCCACCGCGGAGCCCACCGTGTGGGCACGTTGATGAGAGACCGCGAGGCTTAGCCCAGGGCTGGTTCTGTGTGGTCTGAGCCCGGCCGTGGCCACGGGAAGTGACGGGAGGTGAGCGCCTGCCCTCCTGCTATCAGTACAGCTCTGAGGGGTCCTGGGGAGCCCGGGGCCCGTGGGTCTGTGGGGCCAGAGCTAGAATCCAGAGGGTGCAGCCGGGCAGGTGTCTGCACAGGAGGAGCTGGCGAAGGTGGTGGGGCAGGGGGCAGCGCTGCCCGGGCACCTGTCTCGGGCCCCAGGGCCCAGCTGAGACGGGATGGAGGGGGCCTGTGGGGCATTCGCAGAGCAGTGTGAAGGGGGACAGCTGTTCTCCGCCGTTCTCTCCGCCCACAGCACTGGCACTGCCCCTCTGACCTCGGGGGCACAGGTTGCCACCCTGGCCTGCACTCGGGGACACGCTGTGGGTCTGGCTTCGCCACCCTCCTAGGTGGTCTGGGGACTCAGTCTGCCTTCCCACCTGTACGGAGGGCTCCATGGGGCATCCCCTGCGTGAGGCTGGAGGGAGGATTAGTGGGCCCCGGAGGCTGGACTGCAGACGCTGTGCACCCACCTGTGTCCCATCAGCCATTTACCCCTTTAATCAGGTTGATGAGCACTTCCTGTGTGCCAGGCACTGGGGCCCGCCCTCTGCACATTCCCAGACCTCAGAACCTGAGTGTGGGAGCTTCCTGGAGGAGGGGTCCCAGGCACAGGGGGCAGGTGTGCAGAGCCCCGGGAGATGCTTACCTTGGGGGGTTGTGGATGTGCGCCGGGACCCTGGGATGCCGCAGACTGTGCGCCTGCATATCAGCAGCCCCCGGAGGCCCCGCCCAGAAGACGCCAGCCAGTGCGTCGGGTGCGCTCACGCCTGGAGCAGAGGAGAGGGGAGGGGTCGGGCTTCCCCGGGGCCTGCGTCCTGGCAAGAGCGGCCTGTGGGGTCGGCAGAGGCTGCAGGGCAGGTGAGGTGAGCAGGAGACCAGGTGGACCCCAGGCGTTGGTGCAGGGCTTGGCGTGGGTACATGGGTGGGGTTCGCACATCTAATCATGGGGGACCTGGAGGGGAGCCCCCGTGCTGACGGCCGCCCCCTCGAGGCCTCTGACCGCCTGGGGGGCCGAGACCCTGCTCGGACCCCACTGCGCCCGGCCCCGGGGCTGTGCCTGTGCTGGGGGGGTCAGGGCGCCGATTGTGGGGGGCAGCGCCTCACGACTCCCCTGGGGCTGTGTCTGCAGGTTCCCTCAGAGACATGGAGGCCAGAGAAGAGGCCCAGGCCGCAGACACCAGCCTCCCGGAGCGAGAGGCCACAGCACTGGAGCCCGAGCCCCCAAGCCCTTCCGCTCCAGGTGAGTCGGGTGGTGGACGTGGCAGGCTGGGCCCTGGCATCCTGGCACCCTTGCCCACGTCCGCAGCCTCGCTGCGATGTCACGGGAGCCAGTTCCCGCCGAGGACTCCAGTTTTCACACCTGCGAAATGAGCATTGCACCGAGCGGTGTGTGTGGGCTGCCCGTTGTGCCCACTGGGGCTTGGAGGGGCTGGTCCGGGTAGAGGAGGCGTGCGCACCTGCAGGGGGTCTGGAAAGCCCAGCCCTAGTGCAGAGCAAGGCCCCGGGCGGAAGGTCTAGTCCACGGTGAGGCAGGGGGTCACATGGGTACTGAGTGACCTGGGGAAAGCCACACCCCTTCCCGGCCTCCGTGTACCCTCGATGAAACGGGGCTGCCTGCCTCAGCACACGTGGGGCTCGGCACCGAGCAGGTTCTCCTGTTAAGGCAAATCACCCCGTTTTACAGACGGGGGAATGAGGCCCAGAGAGGTTAAGTGACTTGCCCAGGGCTGCACAGTCTGTAAGCACCTGAGCGGGATCCAACCCTAAGTCCGGATTCAGGTTGGTTCTCCCGTCCCCTCTGTCTGCTCCCCACCCTACCCCACCCTGGACACCTGGAACCTCTCCTGGGGCCCTCCTGGCAGTTTCCCCAGGGTTTTGGGGGCACTTTTCTGAAGCTGAGAACAGGACTCGGAAGGAGAGACTCCCACACGCACACCCAGGGCTGCATTAACCTGACACTAGGAGGCCTCCTCTGTCCGGGTTCCTGGAGGGGCCTCAAAGCCGGGCCATCCTCTCAGGCCAGCTGTGCCCTCAGAGACCCCCAAAGACCCCCCAGAGGATGGGCCTCACTGCGGTGGAGGCCCTGGGGGAGGTCAGTGCCCTCACCCCTGTTTTCCAGAAGGGGGAGCTGAGGCTGGGGGGTTAGAGGAGGGAGGATTGGCGGGGTCGGCTCCGCCCTGGCCCCTGCTCTGAGCCCCGCTCCCCTCGCCCCCCTCCACCCTGCCGGCCGTGGACAGCAGTCTCACATCCCCATTCCGTACCACGAAGCCCTGTGCACAGAGGCTGAGTTACCCCCAGACCATAGTCCCATGGGGGAGACACAGCCATAAATGGGGCCGTTTTAGAGGGTGGTAAGTGGGTGGTGTGACCAGGAATGAAGGCAAGATGGGGTGGGTGTGGCAGTGAGCAGAAACCTGCAGGACGGGTGGAGTTCCCCGTGCTCCACACACCTGCACGTGCAAAGGCCCTGGGGTGGCACAGAGAGGGGACAGGTGGAGAGCCCTGCAGGGCTGGGACTGGGGGGTGGAGATCCTAGGCAGACGGTGGGGGGCTCCTCACTGTGGGCCCCCATCCCCAGAATGTGCCAGTGTCAGTCTCCCCCGGCTGACCACAAGCCCCCAATACGCCTCATCCTCTGAGACCTGCTGGCCTGTGTCCCTTTGCCCAGCGGCAGCCCCTTGGGGTCACTGGGGCTGTGCAGTGAGGAGGCTTGGCCAGCAGGACTTGAAACCAAGGCAGGGGCTCCCATCACCCGCAGCTCCCCCGGGGCAGCAGGCGGGGTGGAGGCTCAGGGCCTGGGTTCTGGCGCTCTTGTTCACAGCTGTTACTGTCTCTTCTTTCACCGTCACCATCAGTGTTTAGTGCTGCGGCCAGCGCTCACCCCGGCCTGCCCCGGCCCGGGGCTCCTGCCCTTTCTGAGCCTTGGTTTCCGCATCTGTAACAGGGCGCCAGCCCCTCCGAGGGCCCAGGGAGTGGCGAGGGGGGCCCCCATCACCACCACCGTCATCATCGGGTGCTGCGTGCTAATGGGGGCCACGCTCTCCAAAGGGCTAGCGGCTGGTTACTGGTGGACTTTGCCCCGGGGAGCCGGGCCCCTTATCTGATCTGGGAGCTGGGCTGCACGGGGTGGGGGCGGGGGCGGGACTGGGGAGGAGCTGGAAAAAAACAGCCGGGGTTGCACCTGGCACAGGCCTCAGTGATAACGCGCTGATGGGCGCGATAAGACGGCAGGAGCAATGTCTGCTTGTCGGGCGGGCCCGGTGCGGCTCCCGCGCAGTGGCTGGAGCTCGGATGCCAGCCGCGTTGATTTATAGCCAAAAATAATAGGACTTTTATACCGTGTGATTGATTTATTCGATGTTAATCACGGGCCTTATCGCGGGTATTAATAATCTGCCGGGCGCGTGACGTCACCAAGGGGGGGCTTTTATGGGCGCTCATCGATTGGGGGCCGCGGTGGTTATCGGGCCCAGCAGGGAAGGCAAATATGCCCTTTGGGCTGGAATTGGGTGCGGGGCCTGGCGGAGGAGCCCCCAGCTGCCGGCCGAGGAGACCAGGGATCCGGGCCACGCGTGTGCCTGCTGGCCTGGGCGTGCTGGGCCGGCAGCTATCGCTGCCGCGGTTAATAAGGGGCTGAGCGCTTTTCAAGGCCAAAATGAAGGGGGAGAAACTGAGATGTCTGACGGTGCCCCCTGAGAGCAAGCTGGTGGGGGGAGGGTGGTGGCGGGAACTGTGCCATGCACTCATCCACCTGGGCCTCAGTATCCCTCCCGGCCGCAGGCTGGGGTGGGCGGGCAACTTGGTGCCCCGAGGCTCAGTAGAACCTTCTGGTGTTTTCCTTCCTGCAGATGCTACTCCTCCACCCCCACCGCTACCACCCGCCCCCACGTCCCCAGGAGGCTCCGAGGAGACGGAGTGTCCGGAGCCAGAGACGAGGCTGGAGGAGGAAGAGGCCAGCAGCCCCTGGAGCGGGCCAGGTAAGCGCGCCTGTGTCCGGGGTCTGGCGGCCTTGTCTCTCCAGGGCAGCCCTGGGGCCCAGCCTTCTGGGGGTCCTGGGAGCTGGCCACCCTGACAGCGCAGGTGTGACAGGCCTGGCCCACTGGCCGAGGAGATTGGTGGTGAGGCACCAGGCCCAGGTCTGTCCTGTTGCGAAGTCCAGCCAGCCTGTGGGCCAGCGGCTTCCCTGGAGGTGGGCGCCAAGCTGTGCCGGTGCTCAGGCCCCTAGCAGCAGATAAGTCTCTGAGGCTTCCCTGGAGGTGGGAATGTGAGTCTGGAGCGGCCTGAGTACCTGCGCCTTCCCAGCCCAGCTAGAGGCTCAAGCCTGTGTGGGTGGCTGCAGCACGTGGCAGGGGGCCGGAGGCCGTTCCAAGCCACCGGGTCCTGGATCAGGAGTGTCTTTGAAGGCGGTTTCGTGCTCCCAGCACTGCCCCACCCCCGCTTGTAGCTGGAATTCTGACCTCGAAGGGCCCACCAGGTGTGTGGTGCCCGTGGCTCCCCACTTACACCAATGTACGAGTGTAGGGCAGGCTGGGCGTGTCGGCTGTTGCCGTGATTCCTAAGTACAACTGACGCGGCTCAGGGGAACCATGGCAGCTCGGAGGAGTCCTGGGAGCTGCT
The DNA here is from genome assembly GCF_000442215.2 of Lipotes vexillifer. Lineage (NCBI taxonomy): Eukaryota > Metazoa > Chordata > Mammalia > Artiodactyla > Lipotidae > Lipotes > Lipotes vexillifer. Next base: position 3,168,673 of record NW_006796283.1, read on the forward strand.
GGGTGAAGCAGGGAGGGCGTGGTCCTCGCGAACTGAGGGAGAGAATGGAGGTTGCACACTCAGGCCAGGCGCATGTGCACGTAGCAAGCACATATCGAGCACCTGCTGTGTACCCAAGGTGCAGCTCTGAGCAAACAGGGTCCTCAGAGAGCTGTGATGACACAAATGCAGTCAGTGGCCAGTGGAGAGGAGGCACATGGCAAGGATCTCATCTTGCGGGGGGTCAGGGAGACCTCATCAGGGCAGAGAGGACCCAGGGTCCCTCTGGGTCTCCCAGGGGTGTCAGAGATGATCTCCTGCCAGGTGCAATTCAAGTGGCCGTGTGGACCCTTCATCGGGATCCCAAGGTGTCAAGGAAAGAG
>NW_006796283.1:3169140-3173086 GCF_000442215.2 Lipotes vexillifer
TCGATTAGTGTGTCTGCATGGCACCAAGGAGATGAGGTGGCACGTGTGCCTTCTGGTCCCCCTGCTGATTTAACACACCTCTTCCTATAGTAGGTAGGTATCTGAGGCCCAGAGAGGGAGGGATGGGCCTGATGGTCCCAGCCTAGATGGTGACCCCAGACCACAGGGAAACAGTCTACTGCCAGCGTCTCCCACCTGGATGGGCCATGGTGCTGCCTGGGAGTGAAGCATCCTGGGTCAGACAGGCTGGGGGTCCCCTCTGCTGCCCCAGGACGGGAATGGGGCTTAGCACAGGGACACCGCTGCCCTCCGGATGGACTCGGCCGCCCCCCACCCCACCTCAGTGACTCAGTGACAGGCAGGGGAGGGGCCCCAAGGGCCCTGGCAGGGATGTCCTCTCCTCACAAGGAGCACCTGACCAGGGACAGGTCATGTGTTTACGAGGCCCTCGCAGCCCGGTCGGGCACAGCTGAGCCAGATACCCACCTGCCGGGGCTGGGCCATTCCGCGCACAGGGGACAGTGCTGTGGGGCTGGGGCCTGCGGTCAGACGACTCTGCCGCCTCCGTTTCCGCAGCTCTAGGACAGGGTGACAACGAAGCACCCAGAGACGCTGGCTCAGCACTGCCTCGGCCCATGGCTCGCACATTCCAGGGACCGCCTGGGTGCCTGTGGGCCCTGAGCGGCCACTGGGCAGGCGGTGGGCTGAGAGAGCAGCTGCTGGGCAGGGTGACCGTGGGGAGGAATGTGCGAGGCGGTCCTCACACCAGCCCCTCGAGGCAGGGGTGAGGCGACCCTCCCCTTTACGGAGGGATCCAGGCACAGAGCAACTAAGGGGCCTGTCCACGTCACCACCCGCGAGGTGGCACAGCCAGGATGCAGACCCACCGCCTGGCTCTGGAGTTCGGGCGGCGAGTGTGTAGACGCCAGCCTCAGCTGTCCTCCGGTCGGTCCCCGCCCACCCTGCGGACTTAGTGTCACCATCCCCGTTTTACAGACGGGAAGGCAGAGGCCCCTGGAGATTGGAACCTGGCCCCGGGGTGGCCGCGGGGGCCGTGGCTTGGGTGGGTGTACCCGGGAGCTTCCTGCACTATTTGTATCCTCGGGGGCTGGGGGGCTCCCTGTCGGCCCCCACAGATAGGAATTTCTGTGCAGTGGGCAGCGATGGGCCGATAAGCAGCCTCCGGCCAACCGCCGTGGTGGCCGCCCCCTATCAGACCCCAAACAGGCCACACTTATCGCCCGGCCGGGAAGCCAGAGAGGCCCCGTGGGCTCTTATCTCACAGGGGCCGCCGTGCTGGCGATAGGGTGGCAGGCTTGCGTGGGCCGCCATCCCCGAGGGCAGTGCCCAGCCCAGGGACCGGCCGGGGGACAGGGGTGTCCAGCGGGGCCTTCGCTGCAGGTCCCGGTGCCCTGCGAGGTTCCCCGGCCCTCTCCCCTCACTGTCCCTCTGGGCCCCGCCCCTTCGTGTCTCCTCCCACCCCACCATCTGCGTCTGTCTGTTGATCTCCACCTGCCCCCCCTGCCCTGTCCCCCATGGGGAAAAGTGCAGCCCTGGGGACCCGACCTGTGCCTGGGGGCACCCCCGCCTTTCCCTCTGGGATGGCGGGCTGGTCTGGACCACAGCGCACCCTGTGCCGCCTGGCTTTGAGGAGGGACTGGGCCCCAAGCCTCAGTTTCCCATGTGAGCTGCGTGAGGGTGGGCCCTGGAGGCCAGGGCTCGTACACACCTGGTGCTGCCCCTGCAGGTGGTCGCCCCCATCTCGCCTTTCTGGCCACCGTGTGCTGGCCAAGACTTGGCCTGTGGGTGAGACCCGTCGCCCAGGGAGGGTGCTGACACTGCAGGGTCCCAGGGGCAGGTGACATCAGCCCGGCAGAGAGGCTGGGTCTCGGTGCCTCTCTCCAGCTGCATGGTGGGTGCAGCGCGGCTGCCCTGCCTACAGCAGCCAAGGCCCCGAGCAGGTGGCCACAAAGACCCCCAGGAGATACCACACGGCCCCAGGCAGGAGGGAGGCCTCTCAGCTCCTGTGCTCCCAGGGGGCTCTCGACACGTGCTGCAGACACAGTGAGGTCCTGGACCCTTGAGGGCTTTGTAAACACGAGAGTGCGGGTGTGCAAGGGGCCTGTTCTCTCCTGGCCTTGTTACTGTCCCCACGCTAGCTCCCTCCTCCCACCCGTGACCCGGCGACCCCAGAGCTCCCGACCCGGGCTGTGATGTGGTCAGAGTGTCGTGTTCACTTTCGGACGTCGTGACCATCATCAGGTCACTAGCTGCCGGCGGCTAGTTCTCAAGTGTGGCTGCTTCAAGTGGGAACCACCCCCACCCCAGCAGTGCTGAGCAGCCGGAGCCTGCCCGCCTGCCTGGGCTGGGGTCCAGCTTCGCTGAGCGACTGTGGGCTGGTTACTCAACCTCTCTGGGCCTCAGTTTCCTCATCTGTACAAGTGGGACGCAGGGCAGAGCAGCTCCCCACTCAGTGCCATCACCTCGCCCTGGTGGCCCGGGTGCCTGTGGGGAGGGGAGGGGACGTGTAGGCAGGTTCCAGGGAGAAGCTGCCCTCTGAGACCAGAATTCCGCTGTCGAGCAGGAAGGCACCGCCACCCCTCGGCCAGCCGAGCACGTGGCCATGGAGCAGGGCAGGGGGGATCCACCTCTCATGCCCCTACTGGTGATGGGCACCTTGGCCCAGGGGTCCCCACTGACCGTCAGGAACCCGGGATCCAGGCTGGGTCCGAGACCGCTTGGCCTCGGAGATGTCACCTCCCTCCTCTGAGCAGTTTGGGCGGCAGCCGCCATGTGGGTGGGTGAGGCTGGAGCAGAGGCCACGCTGCACTGCACGGTGCAGGGTGAACGCCCACTGCCTCGGGAGAGGCCGGGGCGTCCTGCGTCCTCATGGAGCCCAAACGCCACCGGCGAGCCAACCGTGGACTGGGTGGGAAGGCAGGGGTCCTAGACAGAAAGGTGACCCTGAGGGGCCTGAGGGCACAAGGTCCGCGTGGACGTGGGAGCGGGGAGTGCCAGGCAGAGGCACAGCCCACACCAGGCTCCCGGGGGACTGAGCAGGGTGCCAGGTGGGCGGGGGGTCTGGTCCCGAGGGAGATGGGGGTCCCCTGGGCTTGCCTCAGGGAAAGTGGATGAGAGCAGAGCAGGGGACCCACCCCCAGCTGAGGGTCTGTGGGGGACGGTTACAGCCCGCCGTGGGCAGGGGGCTGCCCTGCCCGGCCCTGCCCAGCCCTCCCCAGCCCTCATCTTCTCTTGAGCCCCTGGCTGGAGTGTGAAGGGAGAGCGGTTGGGCAGCAGGGACCCAGAGAGCTGGGTATTTTTATCTTTGAAATGACCTTGTTCGCTTGAGGGGCTGGCTGTTTAAAATTCTGATATGCAGATGGCTGAGAGCTATAATCTGAAATCCCCAAAGCGCATCTGGGAGGGTAGCTGCCACTGCCTTAGCTCTGTGGTCCCCGGTGCCCTCTGCCCATCAGGGTGCGTGGCCCCCAGTGACCTGCTGCCCCCTCTGTCTCCACACTTCAGCAGAGGGTCGGGCAGACAGGCAGCCGCCACAAGGGCTGAGAGCCCTGAGGGTCCCTTCCGACTGTGGGGTCCTGAGCCTGCCACCTATTTCATGACCCCCGTCGGAGCCTCTGTCCAGTGGCAGTGACCATGACCTCAGACTCCTGGCCAGGTCATGAGAACACGGAGGGAGGGCAGCGAGTGGACGCTAGGCCTGGGTTTGGAGCCCCAGTCCTGGGTTTGGGGCCCCAGGGGTCTGGGAGCCTCCTCTGCGGCCAGATCTCGTGGGGGGTCCCCTCCACCCAGGGACTTGCCTGGGGTGGACCAAGCAGGTGTCACTCCTCTGCCTTCCCCCCCCCCCCCCCCACACAGTCCGGGGTCAGTTGTGATCAAGGACCAGGATGGCCACTGAGTCAACAGCCATTTGAAGTAGCCAGGAGTC
>NW_006796283.1:3173096-3174729 GCF_000442215.2 Lipotes vexillifer
CCCCCCCCCCCCCCCCCCCCCCCCCCCGACACTGTGTCCGGCACAGGGGAGGTGAGAACGAGCACACGTCCATCCAGTTCTCTGACAGCTTGTCTGGGAGGCAACGTGGTTCAGACATCCCGAGTTCAGGGCTGTGCACTGGGGGTGCCGTGTGTAGCTGGGGAGCAAGGTGTTGAACCCAGGGGGCCCACAGGGGCTCCCCACCGGCTCTGGGGGCTAGTCAAGTGGCCTGGGCTCCACGGGTCCAGGAGAGAAGGGGGTGGACAGTCCTGTGACCTGGCTGTGTGATCAGAGCCCCAGGACCGGGGTCCCCTTCACCTGTGTCTCAGGGCCTGGAGCTCTTTCCTCGTGACCACTGTTTACAGAACGAATTTCAACTGACTGACCATCAGGTATCACCCTTTTTTTTTTGGCTGTGTTGGGTCTTCGTTGCTGCGCACGAGCTTTCTCTAGTTGCGGCGAGTGGGGGCTACTCTTCGTTGCCGTGTGTGGGCTTCTCATTGCGGTGGCTTCTCTTGTTGTGGAGCACGGGCTCTAGGCGCGTGGGCTTCAGTAGTTGTAGCACGCTGTCTCAGTAGTTGTGGCTCACGGGCTCTAGAGCGCAGGCTCAGTAGTTGCGGCACACGGGCTTACTTGCTCCACAGCATGTGGGATCTTCCCGGACCAGGGCTCGAACCCATGTCCCCTGCATTGGCCGGCAGATTCTTAACCAGTGCGCCACCAGGGAAGTCCTAGGTGTCACCTTCTTTTGCCCTCAGCTTCATCCTAGGCCCTAGAGGCAGAGATGGGAAGGCTGGCCATGTCCCCACTCACTGCACGTCAGCAGAGGGGACAGCCAGGAGGTCGGGCCAGGACAGCACCATAGGTGGGCCCCCCCCCATCCCCAAGGATAAATTGGAGTGGGCCGAGGGTGTTCAGGCAAGGAGCTGGCACGTGCAGAGACCCTGAGGTTTGGACGGCATGGGCGTGGCTGGAGCATTAGAGGCTGGAACAGGGTTGGGGAGAGATGAGACAGGGCACAAATGGCTCAGTGTTTGGGCTTAATGCCATGGACCGTAGGGAGACGCCTCCGTTTTGCTGTAAAATGAGGGGTGGGGTGTTAAGTGGGACGTTTGGTCAGCTGCCTTGTGGAGAGTGGGTTAGTGAGCGAGTACCTCCGGGCGCACGGGGAGGTGGGCAGCTGGTGGGAGGGGCCAGAGGATGCATCTGTGCCGTTTCCTGCTTGGGGACTGGAGCCCGCTCCACCCCCCACCCCACCCCCACCCCCACCCCCGCCCCCGCGCCGGGGTTCCGGGGTTCCCAGGGCCTGCTGGAGGCTGGGAATCCTCACGCCGGGAGCGTGAGCAAGGGCGATGGGCTGGCTATCTGGGCTGCGCTCGGTTGACTAATCTCGCCGCCTGGTGTTTCTATGCAAACCTCAAGGTTTGTTATCTGGCGGTGGGCGGGCAGCTGAGGCAGGACGGCCTGTCCTGATGGACAGCTGGGGAGATGGGCCGATACGGCTTGGCCGCGTGTCCCCTCCCGCCAGCTCAGCATGTGTGGGTGGGAAAAATCATTTCAGCTATTTTGTGTTATCACTGGGCCTGGCATTGCGGGCCCGATAGGCCTATTTATCTTAGATTAGCGGGCGGGG